>NC_092352.1:28895411-29244107 GCF_963676685.1 Mytilus edulis | reverse complement strand
GTCAAACGTACGTTTCATATACAGAAGACTCATCAGTGACGCTCGAATAAAAAAAGTGAAAGAGGCCAAATAAAGTACGAAGTAGAAGAGCACATTAGTAAAAAACGAAAGACGAGAATACAGTATGTATAGGTACCGAGCCACGTCAAATTGATATTACCAATAAAAGACTAAACGGTGAAAGTAATATCATATAAAGTAAAAAAAATAAAATAAAGAATGGCATTTGGGAATGTGTCAAAGTGACAACAACCCGACCAAAGAGCAAAACACAATCGAAAGCCACCAATGGGTCTTCCACGCAGCGAAAAACTGATCCTGCAGCCGGAACAGGCCTCAGCTGGCCCCTAAATAAAATGTATACTAATTCAGTGACAATGGACATCATACTAAACCCCAAAACAAACAAGACTTACAAAGGCTAGTAGCTCCAGGCTTGAAACAGGCGCAAGCATTCCGTGGGGTTAGCATGTTTTTGGTGATCCCAACATTTTTCCTATACCGCTATCTAATGTAGAATAAAGAAACACATATCAATACACACAGTAAAACTAAGTATAAAAGAATTTCGAGTCCGTTGTCAGACTAGGTAACTAAAGAAACTAAGCAAGATGAAAATGATACATAAAGCAACAAAGGAATACGATCAGTAAATGACATGCCATCTTAAAACCTTAATAAAACTGATTGAAAGGTAAAATAATTATATAATACGCTATAAGAATGATAACCAACGTACGTACCTATAATATATACTGCAAGACCATCGCGTATTATTTGCGAAGTTGAAATGGAATATTCATAAACAAAGACTTAGTATTTTCCGATGAACTTTAAAAAAAAAAAGGACGATACGTTCTTCGACACACCCCTGGTTTATGAACCTTCAACTCAGACACTGGTGATGTTTAACAAAGTCTAAGAAGCAGCTGCAAGTTCTTGAGTACCACATGAACTGGGAAATGTAATTTTCCATATGCAGTATGGTATCCCAAAGTAATGAATTTATATCGAATGCTACCAGTTTTATGATCAAAAGCATTGTGGATTATTTCTTTCATTCAATATTTCAATTTGACATGGGGAATCGGAACTGAGAGATAATGCTCAGGCACCTCCATAATTGTGCTATAAATAGGTAGAAACATCCTAATGGAAAACTTAAATATTCTGTTTTGTCTTAAAATATCAAACCGCCCTAATAGCCAATTTCCAAATTTAAGTCAAAATACAAATGAAGCTTATTTCTATATGTGGTATTCATAATGTTAATTTCAATGGGAAAGATCAATTATGTCACCGAACTATGAATACTTAGTGAGAGATCATCATTTATATAGTTACAGGGTAGGTTAACCTTGGAATGTGATGTAGCAGCACAACGGGCTGGGAACTTTTTTCTGACAGAAGAAACAAGAAAACTTCTATTCTTCTAAACTTTATTCTACAATTTGTATAACGAACAAGCTCCTAATTATTTACGAGCACTTATACCACCTCCTGTATCATTTTTTGTCTGGATATTATCTTTGAAACAACAATGACCTCATAGTACCTTTTTGAAAATTAGAACTAACAAAAAATGTGTTTTTCCAGTACTATAAGAGAGTAAAATAAAATCGATAGCACAATCGGAAATGTAGATTCAATCCCAAAGATAGGTATTGCTTCGATAGTCTTCGACTTTTTACTTGTTTGGCTTTATACCTATTGATCTGAGTGTCACTGATGAGTCTTATTTAAACGAAACGTGCTTCTATCGTATTAAATTTGATTACTATTTACACCACTGGGTCGATGCCACTGCTGGTGAACGTTCTGTCCCCGAGGGTATCACCAGCCCAGTAATCAGCACTTCGTTATTGTCATAAAGATAAATTATTTGGTATTTTTTTTATATAAATTTACTGTTTACACAACTTTAAATTTTTCGAAACAATAAGGAGTTTCTCATCCCAGACATAGATTACCTTAGCCGTATTTGACACATTTTTTTTAGAATTTTGGGTCTTCATTGCTCTTCCACTTTTTACTTGTTTGACTTTATAAAAATTTTGATCAGAGCGTCGCTGATGAGTCTTATGTGGACACAACGCACACCTGGCGTTTTAAATTATAATCCTGGTACCTTTCATAACTATTACCTATGAAATATATCACATCAATTTGAAGCCCCAAAATATTATCATGTTTGAGAACATAAAGCAAACATTATATTATCAGGCTTTGAAATACATATTCAACTCTAAATTCTGACCTTTTTAAATTAAATATAATTAATTTTCCATGCTGTCGGTATTTTAACTAATAATTATATAGTTATGTATGTCGATGAATGTGCTTTTTTGACGCAGTACTGCTGTTAATCTTTTTTTTGGAAATTGTGAACTTTCTTCATTATAACTTTTGTACAAATCTATAATTATCTTAGGTTGTTGTTGTATGTCTTTATATATATCATAACTCAGTTAAATAAGGTGCATCAGATCGAAAGAAAACAACAAAAACAATCAATACACTAACAAAAGAATTAAACCGATATGAAACCGAAATAACCGATACGAGAGTTCTCAAAGTTACTGGAAACAACATGCAAATAACATTTCTAAAGGATCATGTATCTAAGTTTAAAATAGCAATCTGAAAACGAGTGTGATTATCTTAAAAAAAATGCAATTTAAAAGTTGTATGTGGAAAGAATAACAATTAAGGCAATCACAGTATATTATATTTTTTCACAATGATTGTCAGCAAATCTAATGTATTTTTTTTTATTAAGCTATAAGATAGTTATTCCAATGCAAACGCTGATGATATGCATTCGGTTCGCTAAAATTCAAAGTTATACAAAATATATGAGTTCATCCACAAAAACAAAAAGACGAAACAGTCAATAAATAAAGGCAACAGTAGTAAACCGCTGTTCAAAACTCATAAATCCATGGACAAAAAAAGAAATCGGGGTAACAAACTAAAACTGAGGTAAACGCATTAAATATAAGAGGAGAACAACGACACAACATTAAAATGTAACACACACAGAAATACTGTCTATGGAAAATATTCGTATGAAGGAGATGTAACTTAACTTGAATCATTATGGTATTTTTCAAATGGAAAATAAAGACAAAATGTATCTTTTCAATAATGTTAATAGATATAGGAAGATGTGACAGGAGTGCCAACTAACAACTCTTTACCCAACTCACAATTTGTAAAGAGCAAACCATTATAGGTCAAAGTACGGCCTTCAACAGTATGAAAATAATAGCTATGATCACATAATTTTTCAGAAGAAAAAACAGTATTTTTGTGGATTTGGTAAAAGCAAAAAATAGTTCAAAAAGATCTATGATATATAATCAAAACCAAAATTATTTATCTAAAGAAAGGACGGGCTAATTTTCCAAGCAATTTTTTATTTATTTGACAAAGCATACATGTTTTATGTCATTTTAATGGAATAAATAGCAACTTGAAAGACTTAACATAGTACTTATTTAAATTTCATTAACATTTTATAGTATTTGTTATAAAACGTGTTGTTAATATAAGATGACATTTTCGATGGAAAGAATCCGATATCTGAAATGAATCTCCTGCCATAAAGTTCTAACATAAGGATTGATTGAGTTTACATACAGTTAAAATGGTAATAAGTAGACAAATATGTAAAATAGTCGTAAAATAAATAAAAACATGTTATTATTTTATAAGTATGAAGCTACATGCTGTTTTACATAATCAGAAGGGAAATGATATAATTCACGATTTCACAATCGTACAAAGAATAATTATGATCGTCATTTTACAACCGGACAATCTGTCAAGGAACGGAAGCGTCTTCCTGATGATTAAAAGAAAGAAAACCGACATTTCTATCTTAGTCATACATATGTAATATTACGCTGAAGTACTTTTTATATATCATATTGTTAATAGTTCTTACTCTTCAATTTTGTACTTAATTTGAGCTTTAACACGTTCTTTATTGAAGACGTTACTGACGAGGTTTTTGTAGACGAAACGAGCTTCTGGCATACACAATTGTACGCCTGGTATCTAAGTTGAGTACATTCAGATACGGTCAGGATGTTTAAAATGGTACATTCTGAATACAAATTATATACCTGCTGATTGATTGAGTTTGTATGTACATGAGCAACACGACATGTGCTACATGTGGAGCAGAATCTGCTTTCCCCACTGGAGCATCTGAGATCCCAGTTTTTGGTGGGCTTTGTGTTGCTCAGTCTTTGGTTTTCTATGTTGTTTTAGGTACTGTTGTTTGTATTTCTTTTTCTTTTTTACAAATGATGACTATGAATTTCCCTTTGTTATCCTTTGTCTCTCTTTTACACCGATTTTGTGTTATATAAAAATTGAAACATAAATAAATGTTAATTGTTATAAGTTATGAACATTTATGGTCCAGCATTCTGTTAATAACTTAATACTTATCTTTTGTCAATGCAGACAAGGTCATGCTTTTGTCAGTCTGTTTATGAAGTCTTAACATTAAATTCGATGAATATATGTAGTGATTGATATTTAAGTCTTTGACACATGGTTTTATTTATTAATATAAATGGATATGCACTAGCTCGCAGTGTCTGAAAGTACCACCAGATCGGTTATTTGTTATTGAATTTCGTTCCGATCTGACGAGTAGAGACATTTCCACTGATTTTAAAGTTAATTGTTTTATCATAAATCCAGCCGTTGGCTTTTATCTTTTAAATTTTTTTTACATTTTGTGATATTCGATAAAAATTTCAATTCAATTATCAGAAAAATGGAGTAAAACACGACTACAGAATATTAAAACAGCATTGAAATAAAATATAAAAAAAAACTCAATGAAAACAACAACAAATGTTGAGGTGTCAACTTTTTAAAAGACTGTTGTTTGTCTTTTTGTCGTTTTTTAACATGGTATCGGCGAGTTTTTTGTCACGGAATTTTCTAAGACTTGTGTTTAATTGTTGTGAAAGTGTCTTCGGCCTCTTTTATTCTTGCTATTTTGCTATTTTCCTATTATTTGTTATTTCATTAAATCAATTGAAGTCTTTGTTAATTAAATCGAGCATCCTTTATACTGACACTTATTTTATATTTCATAAAAAACTTATGTTGAGGTAAATGTTATATTATAAGTATAACAAAACTTACAGTGACGTTGTTTTCAATTTGACGATTAAGTGATTAAGCAATTTTTCATAGTTGATGAAAATGTAATCTGACCTTTGATCAAATTATAAAGAATGTTGGTTGCTTTATCAAATACTTTTGATAACACGACAGAGAAAGAACAAATGTAAGAGTACATTACACGGTATATCGTTTTCGCGTGACCAACAAATTTAAATTGGACAGGGTGTATTAATAAAGAATCTTTTTTCTATTATATTACATCTCCCGACTAATGTCATCATCAATTATATTGTTATACGTGATCAATTTTAGGCGTTGGTCTAAAGGAATATCAAGAAGAAAATGTTCATTGTTGTTTAAAAATACTTCCTGCTTCTTTTGAGCCATGTATTGTCATCAATGGGTTTGGCAACTTCCTTGTTAGGGGTAGCCATCATCCAGAAAATGTTTATTTGAAAAAGAAGGCCTATGAATATTGTATAAAAAGGGATAAATATACTAATACAGGAGCCTCTAATTCAGAGGTTTTCATTTGTTGCTGCACATACTATTTGTGTTCGTCAATTGTATTGTACATAAATCAGGCCGTTAGTTTCACGTAGGAATAACGTTGAAATTGTCATGTGCAGGCTTTGTACAGACTTTATTTGAGTGTCAATGCATGCTTTGAGTTTATATTAATAGTAAGAAGTTAACTTTCTTAATTTCACCTAACTATTGCTGTAAAGGTACAAAGTATATGATTTATTGGGGAATGAAAATATCATTATCACTAATTTACTGAAATTTGATCGTGACTTCAAATATAAAGTTTAATTAAGTGTCGTTAAAAGTAGTAAGAAATTTATAAAACATTTAATTTCACGGTATATCAACATTTGCGTGACAGAAAATTATAAAAATGGACTCTGTCCATAAAATGAGAACACAATTCCGCTTTGTATTTCATCACTATGCAATATAGAGATTTGATCTATTCGATGTCCTGCATGTGGGGGCGTTTGTTTTCAATTTTTAAGAAATAATCCAGTTTTCACTTATTTTACATCCACAGACCAACGTTGTTTACTATAACCCAATCTGATACTTTTATTTTAAAACAGGGCCGTCGAAGTTTGTTAAACAAATGATTTTAAGTTTTCAATTTAATAGATAAAAATGATCTTTTTGATACATTTTTATTTTTGGATTTCTACAAAACTACTGCTTCAAACTACCATAATTATAAGAAACTGTCTCATTTTGGTTTTGTCTATATTTTTACTAGTTATGAATGTACGAAGAGTTGAATACGAATAACAATAACGGTACCAATTTTACTGCACCAAAGGCGAATTTCCAGAATAAATGTCACTTCAGTGATGCCCGAGGTCAACATTTAAAAATCAAAAACTGATTAAAAAATAAAAGAGCCGATAAAAATAAAAACGAGAAAAAGTAAAGCCAGAGCCGGCCAAGGAGTAAGAGCAAGGTTTATTTCTTAATTTCAAATAATATCCAAAATTTTGTAGCAGCGAATTATGATAACAAAATATTTGGATATACAAATCGGCAAAATAAATGATCAAACGGATAACCGAACTATTCATCGGACAATAATTCATATCGCTGTAAAAAATTCTTTTGAATTGCATGCGCAAAGAAACCATGCTTTGGGAGATTTTAAAAAAAACCATTGAAATATATTAAGCAATTAAATAAGAAAAAAAAATCAAAATACACAAGGTTCCATCATTATAATAAATATTCATAGGAAAGAGGGAACACTTGTATCTCATTTATACACAAATAAAATAAATTTTTGTATTAGAAAATTATAATTTAAATGTGAAAATAGATATGGTAAAGGAATTGAAAGGACAAGGTTTTAAATATTTAGGTTTTCGGGATGTAGCAAAGTAGAAAAGCACACACCTACGTCATATGCTATTTTAATGATTGAGGATATTATCATTTTTCGGGAAAATACACGATTTGGTGAAACTGCAAATCATCACAAGAAGGAAACGTTAACAATAAAGGCAACTGTAGTATACCGCTTTTCGAAAGTCAAATAAATCGATTAAGGGAAAACAAATCTGGGTTACAAATTAAAACTGAGGAAAATGCATCAACTATAAGAGGAAAACAATGAAACAAGAAAAACACTAAAGTGCAACAAAAAAACAAATATTTTTACAAATAATTTAACTTATCACTAGTCTTTGTTGGTTTACGTTTACGTATTGTGACTTGGATGGAAAGTTGTCTCATTGGCAATCAAACCACAACTTCTTATGTCTATTATCATTTTTGAATTTTTTAAACTTATCTATATACGCTGTTGTAAATAGTTAAAGTATATCACTAATTCAGGTTGCTACGACCTTTTACTTCAATTGTACATTGCGGTTATTTATGGGAAAGGCAAATATTAAGCTACATGAACAGAGTTGATTTTTTGATTTTTTTGATTTTGTACTTCAACCAACTCGATCTGTTTTTGTAATATATATATATATATATCTGTTGTAGAGTTGTCACTGACTCAGACGTACTTATATATATATAAGTACGTCTGAGTCAGTGACAACTCTACAACAGATTTATCCATCGGATCACCAGTAATGATGGTGATACATGGCTGTGTACATTTTTTTGTTCTTCACTCGCCGGGATTCGAACCCATGCTATTTAATTTTTTTAAACATTCTAGGTTCTACTATAGGTATAACAAATCTTATAGTGACTTTGTTTTCAATTTGAAAACGATTTAGTAATTAAGCAATTTTTCATAGTTGATGAATATGTAATCTGAACTTTGATCCATGTTAAAATAAAATGTGGGTTGATTTATCAAACATTATTGGTGACAAAGAGAAAAAACAAATGTTAGAGTGAATTACACAGTGTGTCACTTTTGCGTGACCAACAAAGCTAACAATGGACAGCTGGGTGTATTAATATGAGATCTTGTTTGATTGTGTTACATCTCCCAACTAACGTCAACCTCAATTATATTACTAACATCATGATCAATATGTAGGCGTTTGTCGAAAGAAATACCAAGAATGAAAAGCTCAGTATTTAAAAAAAAACTTCCTTGCTTGTATAGGTTGTTGGTTTTCATGTTTTTGATGGTTGGGGTCTTTTATATATGTTGCATGCTACGCTGTAACACCAACAATAACTATAACCCACGAGAGCTTACCATAAAAAAAAATAAAGTGGCCCTTTTGTCGTTAAAAAAAAGAGTGACGAAAGATACCAAAGGGATAGTCAAACTCACAATTTGAAAATAGACTCACAACTCCATGGCTAAAAATAAAAAGACAAACAGACAAATAATAGTACAGAAGACACAACATAGAAAACTAAAGACTAAGCTACACTAACCCCACAAAAAAACTGGAGGTGATATCATGTGCTCCGGAAGGGTAATCAGATATTGTGGTACCCGTCGTGTTGCTTATGTTAATTTACACTCAAAAAGACCTTCCATTTCGATTTCTGAGTGTAAGTGAAAGTATCAAACAGGTCCGTCTATATCTTATCATTTTTTCAATCAAATTTTAAAGAAACATTCACCAAGGTAACTAAACCTTGGTTAATCGTTAATACATGGCCTACATATAGCGGCCTCCTGGTTAAAGGATATGATGTGGTTATGTCACATCAAACATGCAGAATTTGAAAAGGTCCCACAAAATGTGGTGATTTTGTTTGCTTCAAAATATATTATTTGACTTTTAAAGTACGTACTTATCACTGTACATATTCTCTTCCTTTTAATTTTGTAAACCATATGTGTCAGTTGCAATAATGGTAAGAAATATATGCAACAGTTCCAATAATGGTAAGAATCAAAATTGAATGAAATATCAAATAAATAACAAATTACTGGGGGATAAAAGAGCAAGTTGTTACCCTTAAAAAAATATAAACAATTGCGAAGCCGAGTACATATCAACTCTTTTATGTTTTTTCGATTCGTTATATTATAAAATTGAGAATGGAAATGGGGAATGTGTCAAAGAGACAACAACCCGACCAAATAAAAAACAACAGCAGAGGGTCACCAACAGGTCTTCAATGTAGCGAGAAATTCCCGCACCCGGAGGCGTCCTTCAGCTGGCCCATAAACAAATATATACTAGTCCAGTGATAATGAACGCCATACTAATTTCCAAATTGTACACAAGAAACTAAAATTAAAATAATACAAGACTAACAAAGGCCAGAGGCTCCTGACTTGGGACAGGCGCAAAAATGCGGCGGGGTTAAACATGTTTGTGAGATCTCAACCCTCCCCCTATACCTCTAACCAATGTAGAAAAGTAAACGCATAACAATACGCACATTAAAATTCAGTTCAAGAGAAGTCCGAGTCTGGTGTCAGAAGATGTAACCAAAGAAAATAAACAAAATGACAATAATACATAAATAACAACAGACTACTAGCAGTTAACTGACATGCCAGCTCCAGACTTCAATTAAACTGACTGAAAGATTATGATTTAATCATATGAACATCAGGCACAATCCTTCCCGTTAGGGGTTTAGTATCATACCATCATAACATATATGAGAAGAACATAACCCGTGTCATGCCAACAACTGTTTTTAGAATAAATGTGTTTAGTTCCGATGCAAAGACCTTATCAGTGACTCAATATTAACGCCAAAATATGCAATCTTTAATGACTTGACAACAGTATCGTAATTATATCCCTTCTTAATAAGTCTATTCAAAGGTTTTGTAAGTTTCTGAGGTGAATACTGACACCTTTGTGCTTTATAAAGAATATTTCCATAAAAAATTGGATGTGAAATACCTGAACGTATTAGAAGTCTGCATGTTGCGCTATATTTTCGAATGATGTCTTTATACCGATGATAAAATTTAGTAAATGCTTTGACTAGTTTGTGATATCGAAAACCCTGGTGTAATAATTTTTCAGTAATACATAAATTTCTCTCGTTAAAATCTAAAACATTGTTACATACACGAGCGAATCGTACAAGTTGAGATATATAAACACCGTAAGATGGTGACAAGGGAACGTCACCATCTAAAAACGGATAATTAACGATAGGAAATGAAAAATCATCCCTTTTATCATAAATTTTAGTATTCAGCTTTCCATTAGTGATATAGATATCAAGATCGAGAAAAGGACAGTGGTCATTGTTAGTATTAGCTTTATTCAAAGTAAGTTCAACAGGATAAATTTCATTAATATACATACTGAAGTCGTCATTATTGAGAGCCAAAATATCATCCAAATATCTAAAAGTATTATTAAATTTGTTTATCAGATGTTGTTTCGATGGGTCTTTGCTTATTTTTGTCATAAATTGTAACTCATAACAATACAAAAACAGGTCCGCAATAAGTGGTGCACAGTTAGTCCCCATTGGAATTCCGATAATCTGACGATATACGGAATCCCCAAAGCGAACAAAAATGTTATCTAGTAAAAATTCAAGGGCATATATAGTATCAAAGCATGTCCAATTAACATAGTTTTTTTGTTTATTGCTACTAAAAAATGACCTAAAAGAGTTTGAACATATATATTCACATTCTGATTTTTTGAATGCCCATTTAATTAGGTGTGTGAATTTTTTCTTAATGAGAATGTGAGGCAATGTGGTATACAGGGTAGAAAAATCAAAACTTTGAACAGATTCAAAATCACCAATATAAGCATGCAATTTATCAAGTACTTCCAACGAGTTCTTGACACTCCAAAAGTAATTTATTCCACTATTTTCGAAGGCCTTATTTGAACAATTTATTATCAGGTTTTTAATTGTACCAAGTGTGCTACTAAGAAGAATAGACAATTTAGTGGTTGAACAATGGCTTGAAGACGAAATAAATCTATATTTGTAAGGGGTTCTTATAATTTAGATGTATTTTGAATAATCGATTTCTGTTTTGATACTTTCATTTGTTAAAATGTGAGAATAAAATTTACAAAAAGTTCTTTCTGATCCATGCATAAGAGTAGAATACTACTAGCGTACACATCAGTAAAAACCCATGCAACCTTACACGAAGGATAATAATGCTAACTGTACCTCTTTGACAACAAAAAAATATTATTCTTCAATTTTAAAATGTTTGTATGTTATCTTTCTCATTTTTTTATTTTTTCCACTGTCACTTTCTGTTGAACTCGGTCTATTTTCTAAACTAACCATTTCACCAATATGCATTTGTTAACTAATGTTTCATCTACATACACTTTTGCTTCATAAAAGCAATGGATGCACGAGTAGGCATCCTTTATTTCAATGTCAATGCATGCTTTGAGTGAATTTTAATAGTTGCAATGTAACTTTCCTAATGTTTTCATAATATTGATGTAAAGGTACAAAGTATACGATGTGTTGAGGGTGACTAAACTATTACCACTAATGTACTGAAATTGACCGTAACTTCAAATGTAAAATTTAATAAAGTGTCGTTAGAAGAAGTAAGAAATTTATAAAACATTTAATTTCACAGCAGCTCCCTTTTTGCGTGACAGAAAATTATAAAAATGAGCTCTGTCCATAAAATGAGAACACAATTCCGCTTTGTATTTCATCTCTATACGTAGATGTTATCTATACGCTGTCCTGCATGTCGGGGGCGTATATTTTAAATATATATTAATACTTATTTACTTAATTTATTTCACTTGACTGGGCGGTGTTTAAGATGTTCTCTTATTGAAGACCAGTCCATCTATAGACAGGAGTTTTGGGATAAACTCATCAGTAAAATGTCCAGTTAGTCGTCCCATATCATACACTCACTTCTTTTGTATATGCGTTTGGTGACACTGATAGGTGATTAGAATTCAATGATAATTATAACGGCAATCATCCTTATCACACACATCTTAAAATAGACTGACCGTATGCAAATTAAAACATAAGCTCCGCCCGATCAGTTGAAATAACATTGGTAATAAGAAAGAATGAATCCAGATTTCGCTTTTTCTAGATCAACAGACCTACACTGTTAACGGTAAGACAATCTGATATAGTTTTAAAACAGGAGTTTTGTTAAACAAAGATTAAAATTTGTTAAAAAGTAATGAAAGGAAAATAAAGTATCATAATTTTTTTCATAAATTTTAATTGTATTTTTTTTTTACAAGAATACAGCTTCAAACTGCAAAATGGAACTCTCGAAATTTTAACTTGTTAGGTTTTGGAAGTTGCCAGCACATTGGTCTAATGAACGACATTATAAACGAATAAAACAAATATACAAACAATCCAGCGGACAACGCTCGTTTCGCTGCAATAATTTAAGTTATATTCTTTTAAATTGCATTCGCACTTTCATCTGCTTCTGTAGAGTTTCGGATTTTTTTCCTCAAAACTATATGTAGCAATGATATAAAAAATCAAATCAAAATACTGTTGAAAATTCAAGATGCGAAATTGTATTATAACTTGCAAGCTCAAGACGCTAGTGTATATTTCAATTTACTTTTGAATGCAGTGAACACATTATATTTTCGAATAACTATTAGTATGTTACCGAATCAGAAATAATCAAGAACTTTATCGCGTTATCATTATTTTTTTAAACCCGCACATACAACTCTGTTTATAGATATATGTTTGTTTTGTAGATGGTCATAACGATTAGTGTGCTGGCTCTCTTTACTGCAGTTTTCGTACTGAACGGAATTGGTAAATCTTTATTTACATGTATATATATATATATATATATTCAAACATTTTTTTTAACATTCCTCAATTATTTTATTGGCTCCAATGATTTCCGTTTTTTTAATAACACTTTTTTCTTTTTTTCCTGTAACTTGTGCCTATAAATTGATTAGTAGTGTTTTCGTTTGAAAATATTCAGGTATAAATAGTTATCAAAGGTTCCAGGATTATAATTTAGTACGCCAGACGCGCGTTTCGTCTACATACGAAGCTCATATCAAAATATTTTTAAAGCCAAACAAGTACAAAGTTGAAGAGCATTGAGGATCCAAAATTCCAAAAAGTTGTGCCAAATACGACTAAGGTAATCGATACCTTGAATAAAAAATCCTGAGTTTTTCGAAAAATTCAAAGTTTTGTAAACAGGAAACTTACAAAAATGACCACATAATTGATATTCATGTCAACACCAAAGTGCTGACTACTGGGCTGGTGATACCCTCGGAGACGAAACGTCCTCCAGCAGTGACATCACCCAGTGGTGTAAATACATAAGACTCGTCATATATAATATATTTATTATCGATACTTCCTGCTTCATCAGATTAAGTTTAAACGGACTCGGGAAAACAAAGTTAAAAACAAGATTTATTGTTCATGACTCGGTCACGCCGATTGTAAAAAGGTATGGGACATTAAGGACTTCATTTAACTTTTTTAACAGCAAAAAAAAAAAAGAGAGGAAAAATCAACAAAAAAAATAATCAAAATATGTTACCAGCTGATCTTCAATCAAAGGAAGAGCAATGTGAACTAGAATTGCCATTGCAAGCAATAGCGGATGTCACCCTTCCCCCTATTGCCACTAAGCGGCAGCCATTTCAAACTTGTTTAACAGTAAATGCACAAATATGCATGGCTATTCATCTTTTTGTAAATTTTCAGTATATTCAGAGCATTTTAAAGTATTTCACATTTATACCGTTTCCATGGCAACGGCAGCCATTTTGAAAATTTCAAAGTCAAAAATCTCATCTTATCTTGTCAGTTACCAATTATATCAAATTTCATTAAGTTAAAACCATTTTGAGAATTTTTGACATTTTTGCAGTTTCCATGGCAACCGTGGACATTTTGGAAATTCCAACTTCAAAAGTCATATCTAGACTTGATAGTTAACAATCATATCAAGTTTCATCAATTTTGAAGCATTCTGAAATTTTTGCTCCTGTATCCATGGTTACATAGTAGTTCCAATGATTATCAAAATCATTCAAACCCTGTATATAGTGGACAACTATATTGCATAAAAATTTGATGATTTTAAGTTCAAGCATACCAAAGTTATTCACCAAACCCGGAAGTTTTTGGAGCATTTTGACCTTTTTGCATTGTTTCCATGGAAACGGCAGACATTTTGGAAATTCCAACGCCAAATTCCACATCTACCAAAGTTGCTCATCGTTATACTAAAGTTTCAAAAAAATTGGAGCATTTCCATATTTTTGAAATTTTTGGTGTAGTTGCCATGGCAACATAGCAGTTCCAAAATGTGCCAAAATCATCCAAAACCGGTATATAGTGGGCACCTACATTGTATTAAAATCTAAAGATTTTAAGCTTAAGCATTCTCAAATAATTCAAGGAACTCCAAAATTATATTTTTTCACCATTTTTCCGTTTCCATGGTGATGGCAGCCATTTTTTAGTTCCAAAGTTGCACAGACTCTGGGGAGTCAGGGTTCCTTGTTATAGTGCACCATCATTCTGATTGGTACTTTTGGTTCTGAGAAAGCGGGCGGACAAAATTAGGTGGAAGTATAATAATAATAATAATACAGAAAAAGAAACAGAGGAAAAGCAATATGTCACCCGACATTGTCGATCGGGTGACATAACTATAAAGGATAACTAGTGACCCTTAAGTGTCTGCATGGATAGAGATTCAGATGCAAATGCCAAAGTACACAACTTTTCTCATCACCTGATGTTATAAACTATCATTATATATAATATAAGATAACTTTTTAACCAATATTCCAATCTTTTTTTACAGTAGTATGGAAAGAAAACATAGTTTCCATCTGTTTTTAAGCGTTTAATTCTGCTTTCTATCACAATGTGACAGGTGATGCCAGAGCAGAGTACAAAAGAGTTTGCTATTACACAAATTGGGCACAGTATCGACCGGATCCTTTCAAGTATTTCCCCGAAAATATTGACCCATTTCTCTGTACGCATATTATCTACGCCTTCGGAAAAGTTAGCGGCCTCGATATCCAGCCATATGAATGGAATGACGCAGGTCAAAACGGTAAGAAGTACAGTATAGAAAAACATGTTATGAAATAAGTTCCGTACGCACAACACGTGTCTTTTCTAGAATCTTTCCTTGAGCTATAATGGTTTACTTTTAAAAATTGTTATTTGGATGGAGAGTTGTCTCATTGGAACTCGCACCACATCTTCTTATATCTATATAACATACATCAGGTGCGTCTGATATAAAAACGTTTAGCAAACCAAAAATATGATGCCCCTACAAGTAAAAATGGAAGCTAATAAGAACAGCCAAACCAATTATCGTTGCCTCAATTGAAAAAAAACTCCGCTTTTATGGATTTTATGCGACAAGAAAAGACCTTCATCAGGAACGGTCAAGTCAAATATTTAAAATCCAAAGATGTATAATTGCCGAAACACGCGAAAAGCTATTTATAAAAAAGAGGGAGTCGCATTCCTTTTTAGTACATTCGTAATACTGCATAATACTGCATTCCTAAGGTATGTCTCATTGAAATTGCAATAACGCAACGGCGACAGTGAAACTTTATTATTGACATACTAGTATAAGGAAATGAGAACATATGTTTTGTTTTTTTTAACATTTCAATTGAATTTCCTATCTTGATTTGTATTGTAAATATGTATTTCGTTTGATATTATTTGCTAAAATCAAAACCTTTAACAGTTTTCTGTTCTTGGGTACGGACGTCAATAGTGCATATACATATTGTGTAATACATCTTTCCAATGTAAATTAATATTCAGCACGAGGTTGAGATGTTTTAAGTCATTGTTACTTGTCATCATCATTCGAAATGAATCGCAATTTTGTTTTCCAAAAGGCATGTATGAGAGGACAATGGCATTAAAAGCAAAGAATCCAGATTTGAAAATTCTGATTGCCATTGGAGGATGGAATCAAGGATCTGGTCCATTTACAGCCGTGGTTGAAAATGAAAATGATATTTACACGTTTGCTGGAAATTCCATTGATTTCCTCAGAAAACACCAATTTGACGGGTTAGATTTGGATTGGGAATATCCGGGAAATAGAGGAAGTCCACCTGAAGATAAACAAAGATTTACAAAACTTGTTAACGTATGTACTATTTTGATAAAAACATCGAGCTATTCGTGAGGGCATCTAACGCCATCGCATGTCCGTCGGTTAACCTTTTAGGAATCGACAGCAACTTCGTGAGTTTGTGGAAAATAAAAGCAACAATAGTAAACCGGTATTCCAAATCATTGGCATGCCAAAATATTTCTGAAAGACCCTGCGTACATAGGCAATTTTCATTAACATCAATTTCACGTGAATTTAAATTCCTGTGAATCTCACATGAAGTTCACCTCAAATTAGCTTATACGTGAAACTCACGTGAAATCAGTTGATGTGAGTTTCACATGAAATTATATGAATTTTATCCACGTGAAATTCACATGAATTTTGTCCACGTGAAATTCACATGAAGTTTGTCCACGTGAAATTCACATACATTTTCAAAATAAAGTTATTCAAACACCTTCTAATTTTTAAAGTTCAAGTAAAATCATGAAAAGTACCAATTTGTTTTTTGAAAAGATCACGTAAAAATAATGTGACTTTTTCACAAGAGAATTCACAGGAAAATGTTCATGTGAGTTTCATGTATAAGCTCGTTTGAGGTGAAACTCACATGAAATTTGTCACAGTAATTTCATGTGAGATTCATGTGAAGTTCACATGAGCAAATTTTGCCTGTGTTATGAACAAGTATGTCATTTTTCCAATTGTAAGACCATCGCGAAGACATCTGGTCAAATCGTGTCATCTTCGTCTTAACCTCGTGTAATTATCGGTGCCATACAGTGTTTTTTACCTCGCGAAGACATTACGATGGAAACAAGAAGCTGTCCGATTGTTTTTAGGAGGCTACACGAAGCCTGTGTAATGCCGTTGTGTAGCCATCATATTATGATACGTTGTCATCGAGATGGGACCATTGTGTCGACGAAGACAGAACAACGTTTGTACCTCAAGCGTTTTACATGTGTCATGGTATCTAACAGGCTTGTCTCTGAACATATTCCGCAGACAGTCCAGATGAACTATACAGTTTAGAGGAATGTGTAACTGCCAAAAACTTTTTCACAATAAATAACTGCTCAGTTCCTACAGAATGGCATACTTTAATGATGAGATATTCAAGAATTAGAAGCCAGCAGTATTGCTTCTTTAGACGCATCTCAAAGAAAATGATAAGCAACTCTTACATGACAGGCAGAACCTCAGATTTCTCGTTGTCATAATTTGCTATTTACCTTTCTAGTATTCGACAGTTTCTCTATCTCTATTGGCCAGTGCATAGGAAACCGAGTTCTATAAAATTGAGAATAAACAGTGGGAATATGTTAATGAGACAACAACCCGACCAAAGAGCAATAACAACCAAAGGCCACAAATGGGTCTTCAACACATCGAGAAAATCCCGTACCCGAAGGCGTGCTTCGACTTGGCCTTCAACAAAAATATGTACTAGTTCAGTGATGATTGGTCACACAATGGATTTCGGACAAAAGAAGAGACTGCTATGACTACTATAGCACTTTACTAATGGAGCTGAAGACAGAAGATGAAAGGGCCTTCTACAACTGCACAAGACTTTGCAGAGGCGTCTACGATGTGGTTCTACGAAGAACGAAGAATATAAGCCAAATTCCAGAACCAGAAAGATGTTTTAGAGGCATTTAGCAATGACAAAGCACTAATTGATAGTAACAATGAAAGGACAGGGACCACTAGAAGCAATCCAGGAGGGGAGAAAAATTACATGATACCTAGGTTTCTACTTTACCCCAAAATATTTTTCGGTTCCATAGCAAGACAGGATGATCCAGTAATTATTCCCACATAGCGGTGACAGTAAAATCAATACATAGACACTAAGATTGTGATGATGAACAAATAATTTTCACATACTAGTATTGCATTGTAACTTTGAGCAAAATGTGTCTGGAGAAATATATATCATTTCTATAATTTTGATCGAAAATTAATTTGATACAGAAAGTTTTTAAGCCATCGTGACTCTTTATACGAAATCGGATAGCCATTGCGTTGCCTTCATGTGTCCTGCGTAATAACGTAGTAATAAAAAATCAAAACTTTGTGTTGCATTCGTGTGTGATTCGGTGCCATCATGTGACCATCTGGTAGATGGTAATTGCTTCTGCTGATGATTCGCTGTTGACCAAGCTCGTGAACACCTTCGCGCGAAATTAAACATTCCATATTCGTATGGCCATCTGATGTCAATTTTGAAACAGTGTGACACCTGTATTACAACTGTTTTTTGTTACATTTTACGATATTTGTCTTATTGGAGTTTAATGCTTTGTTGGTGTTATCTCTTATCTGAGTATACCGTTACCCTCTGACTGATACTTATTTCCTCCCTCCGAAATCTTTCAATTGCAGGACTTAAAATTTGACCTTTACTGAGTATCAGGTTAAAAACAAATCGCAAAAAGATATCAGGTAATATTTAATACATCAGTTACCTTCTCTTCAATTTTAACTACCGATTTCTGAAATACAACAAACATGTATTCACATTAGGACCATTTTCAAAAGGTCTATCGATCTTTACTTCAATTCATAGCTCCATGTATACATAAAGGTTCTAACTATTTAAGGCTTATTTCTAAACAGATCAAATTCTAAACTCTTAATATTACACACACAAAAAAAGGAACAATTTTGACAGATTCTAGCTAATTTTCACTTTTTATATTAAAACTATTTACTGAGTATATTTATATCTCTCAATTGATATTCCCGGTCTTGTATTACTATCATGATTTTCTTGATAGAGAATTGCTACTCACAAGGAAACTATTAAACCAAATGTTCCAAATGGTGAAGTTTAAATCATCCCTTCATAAATTTTACGGACGCCATCACGACTTGGTTGACCATTATGTAATAACCGTTTCACAGATGATATCGGATATGTTAATTATGTCGTAACTACAATACCCTTTCTGTTTTACGAATGTGACCTACCGAGTTAGACTATTCACCGGATTTATAATAACATAAGCAACACGACGGGTGCCACATGTGGAGCAGGATCTGCTTACCCTTCCGGAGCACCTGAGATCACCCCCAGTTTTGGTGGGGTTGGTGTTGCTTAGTCTTTAGTTTTCTATGTTATGTCTTCTGTACTATTATTTGTCTGTTTATCTTTTTAATTTTAGCCATGGCGTTGTCAGTTTATTTTCAATCTATGAGTTTGACTCTCCCTCTGGTATCTTTCGTTGCCGTCTTTTACAATCTTATCCAAATCCATTTTCTGTTAGAAGTAAAGTTTTGTATGCAAATTAGTTCAATTTGGTTCATCAACAGGCATTCTACAGCAATTTTCAGGACTTTTTTTCCTCGATTTTATTGAAATATACAAAATTGTTGATTTTTTGTTTAAGTTAACGATTGATTGATATTGATATTAAATGAAACGATACAGCGAAAATCTGTCCAATATCTTTTTCTCCATTGAACTTCAAACCGATGTTTTATAGATACTGAGAATGGAGTTTGAAAATGAGGCCCAAGCATCTGAAAGAGAAAGATTGTTATTAACTGCAGCCGTTGCCGCTGGAAAGGGAACAGTAGAATCAGCTTACGAAATCTCAAAAATAGCGGCGTAAGTTGAAACTGCTGTTATATGAGATAGATCTAGCCTTCCTCTGTTATTTTTTTTTCAAAATTTCTCAATGGAAGACAATCAAGGTGACAATAGGTCAACACAACATCAAACATTACAAGTCATGCAGGTATATGACAGTTGTTTTTCATTTGTCCCGTTGATTGATAGCGTTTGATTTTTTCAGTTTTTATGAACATCACCTATTTGAATTTACCTTAAAGTTCGTAATTTTTGCTATTCTTTTTTATATAGAAACTCACTATAGAACAATACCAACAAACTCATCGAACTATATCGTAGTTCAACATTGAGTAATGTACTTTTTCTTGTTTCTGTTTCAGTTTTAGAAGCAAGTAAAAGTGTTACATAAATTTATGAGAAAATAAAGATTTGTCTTAGAATATAAATTCCCCTGCAGCAATTACAGAATTCATTTTATTACAATTATGATAATGTATTAACAAAATAATTAAAATTGTTTCTGGTAATGCTGTAGACTTCAGCATATTTATAAGACTGATTTTCGTGTGGAAGCGATATTCTACGAACCTTTCATCACTCTGTATAACAACTCTTTTTAAATGACTCTCTCAGGTAAGAGTGAAGGTTGGCGTTTCTTATTTTTATAAAGATGAGACCGTTGATTTTCCTGTTTTAATTGTTTACACTTGTCATTGTGGGGCCCTGTATAGCTTGCTGTTCGGTGTGAGCCAAGGCTCCGTTTTAAGGGTCATATTTTGACCTATAATTGCAAACTTTTTATATATTGTGGCTTGGATAAAAAGTTGTCTCATTGGCACTTATACCACATCTTCTTATTTACATTGTGATCGAAATTTATAGCTTCGATTCCCTTTTTAGGAAATCTTTGTGTTTTTTACCAGACTAATGGAATCATGTGGTTTATGATCGAGTTGATATTAGTAGTGCATAATTAATTATTAATCAAAATTGATTTATGAAAAGGAAATCTAAATATTTATATAATCACAGTGATCTAGATTTCATCAATTTAATGGCGTACGACCTTCATGGTTCATGGGAAAAGAAAACCGGTCACAACAGTCCGCTGTATGCTAGAAACGATGAAAAAGGAGACGAACGAACACTCAATTCGGTAAGGATTGATGTATAAGATATTAAAGAAAAACAAATTTGGAACACATTTGTAACAGTGAGAGATTTTGTGTTGTGTGTTTTCCGTTCAATAGAATTCAAATTTTAACAAACAGAGCATCTAAACATAATTACGGCTGAATAGTCAAAATCAGCGACGTACTGATATAACAAACAACCAACGGAAAAGTAAAGTAATTTAGTTTCTATTATATTATTGCAGCCTAAAACAACTCGTAAGGTCTTTTTGTATCGCAAGGAGTAAATAAACTCCGACATACTCTTAAAGAAGTAAGTAATGTTACAGTTTTAAAATAAATAAAACATTTTCGATTAGACTAAACAGCGATATTACGTTAATAGCTTAAAAAAGGGTTTTATTTGATTGTACATGTTGCATTCTAATGTCTAATGAATTTAAGTGAAAATCATCCATTTCTTTTTACAGCAGGTTTATCCCGTTATAGCAACATAAAACAGTACTGCACATAATTTGATTTAAAGCCATAATATAAATCGAGTATTCAGATTCAGGTTGTTGGTAGGACATGATTTGTAGGTAACACTAATTTGATTGATTCTTTTTTTTAAAATGCATCTTATACATTGTAGGACTGGTCTGCTCAAAATTGGGTAGATCAAGGAACACCAAAAGAAAAACTTATCCTTGGAATTGGAACTTATGGTAGATCATTTAAGTTGGCAAATTCCGCGAACAATGGATTTGGTGCCGCAACTGATGGTGCAGGATCTCCGGGAAAATATACAAAAGAAGATGGCTTTCTAAGCTACTATGAGGTTATTGTTTTACAATATATATATTTCATTTTTTAAAATTCTTTTTCAAAAATAGAGCTAAATATTAAAATTAGGATATCTGTTATAATTGCAAAAGAGACATAAAGGCTATAAATGTCCCCGACATGAAAAATATTGCAAAAATTTGGTCTCTGACGGTTAGTTGTTTATTAAGCCATCATCTCACATTTCCTTATAAATCTTTTTTATATATATAAACCACAATTGCACAGTCAAATACTGGGCTTGACACAACATTGTACATATATTGTTGCCGGCATGAGTTGGGGTCGTATTGGCATTTCATGATGATAACATTAAACACTGGTGTTATTGAGTAAAGAATAACCAATTCAATTGGTTGATACATCAGATACAAGTTATTGTTGTCTTGATAATTTTGAGCACGATTACCATACTCAGGATAAGAAATCAATCGATCAAAATAAAAAAAAACATTAAAATTTCACTTTAGGCAATAGGCAACCATTGAAAGAGGTTCGTAAAAGAAGAGGGACGAAAGATACCAAAGGGACAGTCAAACTCATAAATCTAAAACAAACTGACAACGCCATGGCTAAAAATGAAAAAAGACAAACAGAAAAACAATAGTACACATGACACAACATAGAAAACTAAAGAATAAACAACACGTACCCCACCAAAAACTAGGGGTGATCTCAGGTGCTCCGGAAAGGTAAGCAGATCCTGCTCCACATGTGGCACCCGTCGTGTTGCTTATGTGATTACAAATCCGGTAAATAGTCTAATTCGGTAGGTCACGTAGGACGCGTGAGTTTTATCTGTTTTATGAGCACTTACCCCCTTTTAACCAAATGTACAAATAATGTCTATTTTAGAAAGGAAAAATAAATCACTTTATCCTGCACTCATTTATCGACGCCGGTTGTTTCATACAGTAGCATCATCAAAAGAACAGTGAGACACAATCGTTTACTGTTCAAATAGTTACGTAGTTTCGTACTCTGTGCACACTTTGGTATTGATGTTCGGACATTTTTTGAATTCAAACGTACAGTGAATAACATTGTGAATAAAAAACCAACAGCAAAATAAAAGTCATCAACTCCATCAACATCTTGTATAAATAAACAAAAAAGAGAATGTTAAACTCGTACAAAAAAAAATCATTTTATATTTTAGATTTGTTCAAACGGATGGACAAAAGCATGGAACGATGAGCACCAAGTTCCATATGCATATTTTGGAGATCAGTGGGTGGGATACGACAATGTTCGAAGTGTAACACTAAAAGTAAGTAAGAAACATGTCAGACAAGTAATATACATTTACACACCGAAAATGATAAATACGGCTCATGGTTGTACAAAATGTAACACAATATTTCAAATAAAACGAGCATATAATTCTTGGAAAGAAATAAAACATGGCAAATATGACTCAGGATAGTATATAATTATGAATGCATTGTTGATTAAAGCTGTCATTGTCAGTATGAATTTTCTAAATAGTAACCCCAAAAAGGTGTTGATAAATTTGATTAGTTGTTATGATTTTGAATACTAGTATCTATTTATCAAGTTATATACTGATATATTAGCTCTTGTTGATTGACCAATTATCATGTTGGACATCAATATGATGTTATGCGGGTTTCGTGTCTACAACACTCCTCAATTTGTATGCTGGATACCCAAAGTCGTGGAAGACAATAAAATGTATGGCAGCTAGCAAACTGGATCAGCATTTGCAGACATCTAAAATTTGTAAAAAGCAAACATTGTATCAGGCAGAAGTTAAATCATCTTTATCACAGCTACAGTGTTTCCAATGTTAAAATGATTCTAAATGTACTACGTTTAGCCATGGTAATTACGAAATTTTGCATGTTCAACTGGAGAATGTTACATTTTTTGGGGGGGGGGGGGGGGGGTAGGTTCAATATACGCAAAATTAACATTTTTTATAGCTCAATTTTATTCAACACAGGGCAATTCTGGTTCATTTAACATTACGATTTTGTTTTACAAATAAGAAATCATAATTCACAAATATAAATTTTCAGGCTAAATATATTAAAGAGAAAGGTCTAGGAGGTGCTATGTTCTGGGCTCTTGATTTAGACGACTTTATAGGGGATGAATGCGACGATGGCGCTTATCCTTTGATATCAGCTGTAACAAAAGAACTCACAAATAATGACTCACCACCGCCAAAACCAGTAACTGCTCCGACGGGTAATACATTGATTTTAGAAAAAAATTTATTGGAACCACTGCTTATTAAAACATAAAATAAAAAAAACCTGACGTCTTAATGTATGACTATTATTCATGTTCATAATCAAAGTTACATATCGTGCATATGCTATTTGATATTTAACAGAAAAAAAATGTTGGGACCTTCCGGAAAAATCATACTTTTCTACAATTTGATAGGCATTAATTAATGAATAGACTCTACAAAGGGCGATGACCGTTTTTGTTTGATTAACGTCAAGTAGCAAATGTGTCTTGCATATACAGGACGAGAACATATTTATAATGAAACCCATATTTATATGTTTTTCGAGTCATTTGGGATGAGGAGGGCAATAAATACAGGAACTGGATATGGGGGTATGTCAGATAAGAACCTTCGAAAAATTGTTGCTCTAGTTCTTTCGTATACAGAAATCGTGACACTTTCCTTACAAGAGTCATCAGATTCAGTTTTTTTCTTTTCTTCAAAATTTGGATTGTCCCTCTTTTTTTGATACTTTGAAATTTTCCGGTAAAATGTAAAGTGTAGTAGAACAAAATGTACAACATGTACTCTGTTCATTAGTTATGAAGTTAAATACTTATCTATATATGGCGAGTGTAATAGCTTTTGAAATTTGTTTAGCTGTCAGAAGAAAGTTTAACTTAGATAAACTGTAGTTATGTACATCATTATGTCATCTATATAACATTCTAAAACTTATTTTATGGTTAAATTAACAGGTTTTCACAGAGTATGCTACTTCGACAACCAAGGACAATATATCAAAAGTCCGTATACATTTGAAGCAGCACAAATAGATGGAAACCTGTGTACTCATATAATCTATAAATCAGCTAAGATAGTAGGAACTGATATCATGCCTACAGAAACCAATGATCTAGGAGATAGTGGTAAGTAATACGGAAATAATACGGAAGCCTACAAAAACCAATGATTTAGGAGATAGAGGTAAGTAATACGAAAGCACTGGAGTGTCATGCACAAATAAAATTACAACTTGTGCGCACGAGCTAACTTGTGCTCATACTATCTTCTGTGCACAAGTTGTTATTTTATGTTTGCATGGCACTCCAGGGCTTCTGTATAAAGAAATGATCATAATACTTTCTAAACCCAATATGTAAAATTGTTTTTGCATTTAAATAAGATGACTTAATAATCAGTATGTGCTTTTTGGCAAATGTATATCAATTAAGACTTCGATGAGCTGACAAATTACACAATAGGAGTTCATTTAGGACATACATTATTTCATTATATACATAATTTAAAATTGTTCCTAAGTCATATCCAGTAACGGAATATTTAGATTTTTCTGTGACAGAGTACAATTTGAAAGTCAGTCTCTTTCAGATTCTCAACAGGTTACTTATGTTGTCATACAAGTGTGCACAAGTAATGTGTTTATACAATTGAAGTACCAATTGTATGTGTGTAGTTAAGGGGGTAGATCTTGGTGCAGGGAAATAACTCTTTAAATCAGTTAAGCGCTTTTAAAATCAGGTTTTATCCATGTATTTTATGCATTTACCTTAAACAGATTTGAAATAATCTATGTAATCTGTGAGCTTAGAATATATTTATTAAAATGGTTGACACAAACGTAGTGATGGTTTTAATTTCCCCTAACCTATGTTTTCCTCCTTAAACGCCACGACTTTCAAGATATTTGCACGACTCCAATTAATATAAAAGTAAGACAATGTTGTGAGATTGTTAATGAGACAACTCACAATCAAAGACAAAATGACGTACGTTATCAACTGTATGTCACTGTACGGCCTTCCACAATGAGCAAAACCAGGACCACATAGGAAGCTCTAACCGGTCCCGAAATAACAAAAATGAAACAATTCAAAGAAGGAAACTAACGGATTGAATTATGTTCAAAACGATAAACGAAAAATCAATATAATATGTAGCAATTATTGACAGGCTCCTGATGTTGTTACAGGTACATACAATTTGTGGCGATGTTAATAATTCTTTCCAGGCGCCCAACTCTCTCCTGAACTTGGGACAGTAGTGTAACAACACAACATAACAACAAACTGTAAAAATCAGTCGTACAAGGCTTAACTTATCTGATTGGTACAAAGCACAAAAACACAAATGATACAAAGTACAAGTCTGAGAGTACTCACAGTTAGGAGATAACTGTATTGTATTTTAAGCTCCGACGGCATCAATTGGGAATTTGATGGTCGCAAATTAAGTTTATTGGCGACGCGTTAGCGGAGACAGTAAACGGGTATTTCCGACCATCAAATCCCAAATTGATGCCGTCGGAGCTTAAAATACAATATCGTTATCTCCATTCTAATGAAACTGACAGAAAACAACGTTAAAACATGTATATAAAATCTGTCATATGCCGTCTGCGCTTGCGCGTACGTCCAATAGCATCAATTAGGAGATAACTGTATTGTATTTTAAGCTCCGACGGCATCAATTGGGGATTTGATGGTCGCAAATTAAGTTTACTGGCGACGCGTTAGCGGAGACAGTAAACGGGTATTTGCGACCATCAAATCCAAAATTGATGCCGTCGGAGCTTAAAATACAATATTGTTATCTCCATTCTAATGAAACTGACAGAAAACAACGTTAAAACATGTATTTAAAATCTGTCATATGCCGTCTGCGCTTGCGCGTACTTCCCATAGCATCAATTGTCAATTGATGCCATGTAAGAAAGTGACGTTATCCAATCAAAATGAACGTTACAAACGTTGTTGCATTAGAATTGTCAATTGATGCCATGTAAGAAAGTGACGTTATCCAATCAAAATGAACGTTACAAACTTTGTTGCATTAGAATTACAGTTCTAGTTACAAGTCAATAACAACTATTAGAAAATCATGTATCTAGGACTAAAATACAAACCAGTACACAACCAATAAGTGAAATCATTACTGTTGTTCTGGAGGACCTTGAAATTTGTCAGTTGGTCGATACTTGCTTTGATTTTTTTAGAGGTGCAACTGAACGTCGAAAGTCAGTAAAGCCTATGTAACACATTACTGGATAGCACAAACGAACGCCTAACGGATGAAAATAAAAGTTGTCCGTTGAAAAAATTGTTATCCGTTGGGAGTCCGTTGATGTACTGACCGAATAAAACGGACGTGTAACGAATGCATAACGGACACACACCGGTTATGCAACGTACGAGAAACGGAAACGTACCGGACAGAACGGATGTCGAACGTACATCCAACGAACAAGTACCGCATAAAACGGACACCTAACGGAAGCGTACGGATAAAACTGATAAACAAGATATACGGAAAAAATAAAGGCGACAATAATAATACATGTAAATCGCATAAAAATTCAAATATGTTTCTGTGTAACTGGTTATGGTTTGTTCTTCAAACTGCCACCAAAGGGCAATGTCTGGTCTGAATAAGAGCTGCTTGATTGTAAAGACGTGTCCTTACTACTTGGCATTTCTGACGCGAAATTTTCAATTGGCATTTATCCGTTTCAGATCCGTTCATCATCCGTTTTATCCGTTATACGTCCGGTAGAAGTCCGTTTCTCATTCGTTCAACATCCATTTTATCCGTTAAACGTCCGATAGAAGTCCGTTGGTGAATTTAGCTTCCAGACCTCCAACGGATGTATAACGGACACGTAACGGAAACAAAACGGAAACGAAACGGACGAGCACCGTAAAAAACGGACGCCTACCGGCCGTTCAACAGACGTTTCATTAAGGTTTTGAACATGCTCAAAAATTTCCACCGGACAGAACGGACGTCGACGGATAAAACGTACGCTAAACAGACATGCAACGGATATAGGCGGACGTCTAACGGGTAAGAACGGACGTCTAACGGACATGAACGGATTGAAAAAAAAGTTATCCGTTAGGCGTCCGTTCAAGCTATCCGGTAAGGTGTGACCGAGGCTTAAGAGGGAAATGTAATTAGTTATCAATTCGTAGATCTGCTAACTCCTAGGGCTTAAATATTCAAATTCATTAAAATATGATAATATACGATATTATACTTTCTTGAAAAAAAAATGAAAGACAAGATTTTCAGCAGCAGATATTCAAGCAAATATCACAATTTTCGATATATTCTGCCAATTATAAAAACTAAAAACCGTAATGATATATAATTTGAATTCTTCTGAAACAAATGTTGCGACGACCCATAGAAGAGTTTACCCATGACTGTTTTCCGCTGTTCTACTTTCCCTTTTGTTTGTTATGCTCTTTGATTTTCGCTAATTATTAATTGATTTTCTAACTATTGGTATCAAGTGACCATAAAAGAAGAATTCTGGAAACATATGTCATGCAAACGGGTATAAAGTAGCATGTGTATTTCAAAATCCCGACTCAAAAACATCCAACCATCACTAATCAATTTGATATTTAAAAAAACATTTGATAGCTTTTGTTATTTGTTATGAAAAATAAATATAAAAAAATTAATGGTCTAGAGTACGAGACCCATCATGGGCTCTCGGATCAAGACATTTGTAAGTTCTAACCAAGTACGGAATAAAAGAGAATAGAACTTTACAAATTGTGAAAAGTAATGAATCTGGCTACGCTATTATCACTGATTTGGGAGTAAAATTTCAAAATGTTCTGATTGATTAATTGTTGGTTGGTTAACGTCCAGTGGCAAACATTTCATACAATTATTTCATGCATGTTCAAAAAAGAGTTATTCTATTATTCTATGAATGGTATATTATTATGTATTACTAATCTGTTTCCAATTTAAAATCATGATAATTCATAATCTATGTTTACATACCTACCTATTGGTGTCTTAGCGACATTCCAGATTTGTTTACATAACTTACAATGGAACTTTTTTAATTTAAGGTCAGTATGCCGAAGTTTTTTGGCTAAGAATGGCTAAGCCTGATTTGAAGATTCTTCTTGGAATAAACTCAGAAATGATAAACCCATTTAGTCAAATGGCACAATCTGCTGAAGCTATGGAAGAATTCATTGTTAACGTACTGCTGTTTGTCAGAAAGTATGATTTTGACGGCATTGATCTGATGTTTGATTTCCAAGGTTCTTCTGGTAACAAGGTCAAATTTACAGACCTCATTAAGGTGTGTACAATAAAAACGTACAATATTAATGTATTCTATATATATGAGAATCCAGGATTTTGCAAGGAGGGGTGTGTGGGGTCAGAAACGAGGCAATGTTAGGAGTGGGACATGTAAAAAAGTATATACATTAATTTATATATATATAGCTTCATAAATGGTCCTTTATCTTACACAAAACCTTATAAACTGGTTTTTGCCTCCCACTTTATATGATCACACATATGTACATTTATTTTGAGATGTACCTGATTTAGTACGTTATATCATTCAAAAACGTCATATCAGTTAAATAAACATTTCATTTCAAATTTTCGTATCAATATTTGTTTTTTGGAATGTTTTCTAAAATGTCTTATTTTCGATCTATGAGTTTCAATGTCTCTCTGGTACCTTTCGTACAACTTTTATAATATTTAAAACAATCTTCATTTAAGGTTTTTTTTACTTTCGTTAAGAATGTTTTTGATGAAGTTTTGTCAAAGGACTATAATTCATGTCCTCACAGTGGCCACTTTAGAAATGAAATGTATGTTTTAATTGAATACTGAACTATAACCTTAATTACTAATTTATTCATATAGTAGATTTATTGCCATTATCAAGCTATCAAGATATACACAATGTAGTGTAAATAATTTAAAATCTCCCCTTAAGGAAAAATGTTTATTTTTTTTTTACAGCTAAGATATATTTTTAACGTAATAATAAAACGATTATTAGCCATTCTGAGAAAAAAAGTGTTTATTTAATTTTTCAAGCCCTTTTATACTGAGGTTTTTCTAGGACAACAAATTATCAATTTGAAAGGAATATCATTTAACCTTACACATAATTATAATATTATAATATTTATTTTTCTGTGTATATATTGTCCTTATCAGTCTATCCCGACTATGACTGATAGAGGTAAAATGCATTTTTATACAAAGAGAACGTGCGACTGATTATATGTATGTATTTGCCAATCACTTTTATATGATTCTATTTGATATCTTTTATTTTTTTAAGTCAATACGCAAAATATTTGATATGGATACAAACACCATGCGTCGTCGTCCCTTGATTATATCAGCAAGAGTTCCACCGTTTGAAGTTGATGTTACATCTCGATACGATGTTGCTTCTCTAAGTCAGTAAGTACTGAGGTTTTGCTTAATTCACATGTAAGATATATACAGGTAGTATATATCGATGTCTAGGTACAATATCAGGTGTAGGAAACATGGAAACATATACATCAGTTTGACATCCTGTTAAGGACACTGAACTATCGGTGGCGGCTGTCAGTTTTGAGCTTTTAATCTTTTTGTAAACAAAATTTGTATCCCAATCTCCCATGCAGAGTTATCGATCCTTTCTGAGAGAGAGAGAGAGAGAGAAAAAAGGACCGATAACTCTGCATGGGAGATTGTTTTTATACCTGTTTCACTGATTAACAACACTTATCTCCCTTTACTCATAATTTCATGCGAATTTAGAAACATATTTTGATCGACTAGCTAAATAAATTTAACATAAAGTAAGACCCTTGATTTATGTATATTGTATGGTCATACCAGCATAGAGGGTCATTTTCTTAATGAACGATTAAATCTCATGTCGTTGTATACTCAAAGATTTTCGGCAAATTGATGACATTTAGGTCTTTTTTTTTTAAATTTCTATAGTATCACATCTAGATTATACAGGTCTATATATTTTTTCCAGATATCTGAACTTTGTCAATTTAGAAGCATTCAACTTTAACAGAGATTATGAAAATACTATTGTTCATGGAAGTGCTCTAGATGGCGATAATATGAATGTGGTAAGTTCTAATGAATTGTCAAGCGCCGTTTTGTCATGGAGTAGTATAGCTGTTATACTTAATTTCTTTTTATATATTTTTTATGACATGTAAAGCAAGTTTGGTTTTATTTATATCGTGTAATCGTTCTGAATAAAATAATTATTTCACAACTTGAAGTGTATTAAACCCAACAATAATGGAATTTAATACAAACAAGACTCCATTTTACATCCGCCAAACCTTATTTACACTGTTGTTTATTCTTGCCGATAAAAAGCATGATCTGCTTCCTTTCTTATGCACCTGAATTCACCCTCGTTTTTTTGTTGTGTTCATGTTTCTCAGTATTTATTTTCATTAACATTGCGTTATCAGTTTATTTTTCTACTTATAAATTTGAATATCCATTATGAATCTTTCGTCTCTCTTCTGTAACAGACATTGCGACATTGTTTATAAATATGAATTGCTTCTTTTGCCAGAAATCATCCATAAATGTATGGCTTAAAGCTGGATTATCAAGAAACAAACTGGTAGTTGGAATACCTGCATATGGCAATACATACGAAACTTCACCGGGAACACATATGGTAGGAGCTACTGCATTGGGTCTAGGAAAGGAGGGGCAATGGAGCCTTCAGAAAGGAAAACTGGCCTATTATGAAGTAATTATTCGTACTTGAACGATTCTGTTTATGTTAGCTTTATTGTAAAACGTACTCCTTTTAATACAAATATAAACTACACATTTGTTTTTATAGAATTGACCAGTTGCCGCTAATTAAAAGCTTGTTTTAAAAAAGAAAACATGTGGTGTTACTTTGGTGCCGTTTTACTATGTTTTTATACTAATATCCCAACTCTTTCGCTATGCTCGTGTCTGTAGTGACGTTTTGGATTTCAATGTGCGTAATCTATATATTTCCAGTAAATTATAAATTAAGGAATTTTGAAACCACAAATTACTTAAAGTCATTCCCAAATTCGTCATAGATACAAATGATATGGTTTGGAGGCTTGACTGTAGAAAACTTATTTGAAACGGAAGAGCACATAAAACATTTTACTGTGATGTTGATAAGCGAGCCCAAAAACTAAGACACAATCCGGGTAAACTTATCAATCCTTTTGATAAACGTATTCCACGTATAATTACACTATAACTAAACTTTAAATATTGATTTTATTGGTATAAATATTGATTTCGTTATCTGTAAATTAGAACCATACTGCACTTTCATGGTACTACAATCTTTCCTCAACTATATATTATAGCATTACACAATGTAATGTTTTTCTGTGACTGTTTATAACGTTTTGACACTTAATCCATTGAATGTTGGATGTGTACTGATTGATATTTTGTTCTTAGGTGCATGATTTTTTTATTAGTTACTATAGGCTTAGAACTAGCCGTCAGTAACTGCGAGAAGTCTCAGATCTTGTCTTTTTGTTGTGGGGATGTTTAAGTACCCGTCTACGTCCACTCTGTGTTTTTGTTAGATATGCTATATTTCGTTCCATCTGATGATTTAAGCCTCTTTCAAATGTTTTTTTCAGGGTTTGTTAGTATTCTCCGATCTATACTTCGTGTTTTTTTTTTTTTTTTTTTTTTTTTTTTATCATTCTGAGGATTTAAGCAGTTTTCAACTGATTTTTATATTTTGTTCTTATGCTGTGCTGTTACACTACTGAACCAGGTTAGGAAAGATTTAAGCGCCCACAAACTTGTTAACCCCGAAACATTCTTTATCTTCATTGTGTGCCTGTCCTTGGTCAGGACCCTTTACTTTAGTGGTTGTCGATGGTTCATGCCTGCCTTATTTGTTCTTCGTAAATTGTTTTGATATGAATTAGGCGGTTAATTTTTTCTATTGAATTGTTTCATATTTTTCATGTCGGGGCCTTTAATAGCCGACAATTGCAATACGGTAAAGGTTTTTCTCATTGTTGAATGCCTTACAGTTGCCTATAATTGCTTACATCCTCTTCATTTGAACTTAAGTTGATAGTTGTCTCATTGGCAATCATACCACATCTATTTATTTTTATATTCAATCAAACACACTTGCACGTAGAGACTGAGTGTGGTATTCCACATCATGATCATGTTTAAAATTCATTTCTATATTCTACACATAACTGTTTAGCTAATTAACCTGACGATATTGGGATATGGGTATTTAGTCGGATCTTAACACGTACTTGTGATTTGTTTAAAACCGGTTTTAACGAAGAAATGTCGAAACGTTCAAAACTTAATTAAATCTGTTTTTGAATAAGATGGTGCAAGCATACGATTTTTATTGCGTCTTACACTTTGAGAAGCGAATAATCTTTAGCTACTTTATTTAAATATTGTGTAAAAACGTTAATTATGAGCTATGAAAGTCAAGTGGCTCAAGCATTTTACTGAGGAAGTTTTAAAAAAATGCAAAGAAATATTTTAACAGTGGGTTATATTTCATTAGTCTTTACTATCTATAGATTAACAACTTTTGATTATATTTATAATTTAGAATCATCATTGAAGGTGGAGCGCGATTGCACAGTTAATTAATATATTGATGTGCCATTTGTATGCAAGAGTGACATTCCGTTGTATTATGTGCCAATTCGAAAAAGTTATGCGAGTATTGTCTCCCTTTAAAAGGTTCATTATTTTATAATTAAGTTCAGGTTTCTGATATTAATTTGAATAGTTACAAAATGTATCGATTCAATATATTTCAGTTTTTGTTATTGGTGTATCAAAAACATTGATGTACGAATACAATTTCATAAATTTGAAACGTTTAAAATGATTACATACCAATATAAAGAAGACTATGATTGAAATCTGTATTAATTATCCTCCCTTCATAATTGATTGATTGGGAAATGAACCAAAGTTCTCTAAAGGTAATCACAGAGAGGGACTAGCAAGCAATTTTTAATTGTAGCTTATTTAACGTTAAAACAACTTTCCACTATAAACAAATGTTATTTTAAACAAATATAAGGACCTTGTTAGCTAAATCTACAATTTGTATTAGATATTATGAATTTTTATTACAATAGATTAATATGCTACTGATAACTTTTTAGATTAAATCATATTGATAGCTAAAGACATTATGTTTTTAGGTTTGCAGGAATATTGGTAGTTACTGGACTCGAGTTATGGATACCACACAAGGCGTACCCCATGCATATTATTATAATCAGTGGGTTGGGTATGATGATACGAGCAGCGTACAACGAAAGGCAAGTGCTGTGAAACTACGTTTCCCCCTTTGCAATTCTGAAAACTTCTTTCCTTTTCAACAAGATTTTTTTTTCAAATTGAAGTAACTTTCTTTTTTTCCCTTGTATTGTACATAAATCAGGCCGTTATTTTTCTCGTTTAAATTGTTTTATATTTGTCATTTTTATAGCTAACCATATGGTATGGGTTTTGCTCATTGTAAAAAAACGTATGGTGACACATGATTGTTAATTTCTATGTCATTTGCATTAGGTCTAGTGGAGAGTTGTCTTATCGGCAATCATATCACATGTTCTTATCTTTAAAATATGTATGTAACTTTAAAAGTAGCTGATGACAAGGTATTTAGGTTTACAGTGCCTTTAGACAGAGTATTTTGAAATGATACCGTATTTCTTCATCCAGCGTTTATATATGACTTCAGCTGTATATATAAGACTAACAGTAGCTACTATTGACTTTAATTTAACGAGTCGTCAAAAATCACTGATTTAAAAGAAGCAGCGTTATTAAGATTGCAATACAAAATTTATTCCTAAAAACGACAATAATGCTTAAAAGTCACACGAGGAATGACAAATAATTCATCCGATTAAAAACAAAACACAAAATATGACAAAAATGGATAAGAAATTGTGTTTCAATGAACTAGTTCTTACATGTCTATATTTTAATCCAGTATAATTATTTTTCTATCAATACACAATTGATATATTTGGCGTCTCCCTTCCTATGATTCTGAGTATTGGTTGTTTTGAAAACAGACCGGAATTTCCTTTTCTAAATTTCGGTTAAGCAATTTTTCAGGGTTTTCCATCGGATCATCTGCCAATTTAATTTCACATAACTTTTTATTGAAAGTAGATTTAAATTAAATAATAGAAAAAGAACGTTTGATTTTTTTCTGTTTAAAAGTAGTTGGGTTAATTTTTTTGGAAACAACACAATTCCACGAATCAAACGAAAATACTTTTTATGTATTGTAAATTTGATGTATCTGCTAGAATTTTTCTTTGAAATTTTTAGCTACATGTATCAGAAATGCTCTTTAGATTATTTTTTTTAAATGCATATCTTTCAATTATGTAGTCAGATATGTTGTCGTTTTAAACAATAGATGAGGATAGAATGACAAAAGGGGTGATTTGAACTATAATCTTCTAATAAAAAAAAAAAAAAAAAATCATTATAAAACAAAACAGTGATGATTTTGACAAATATTTCCATACTATTAATTAATTTTCTAATAAAAAAAATCAAAAAAAAAATCATTATAAAACAAAACAGTGATGGTTTATTTCCATACTATTAATTAATTTGAAACGTCACTATTGAGTGCTTCTTTTAGTAGGACATACGTAATAACCATTTTTCCAGATTGTAACAGTGTAAAGATAGAAATTATGAAAAATATATATGATTATAGCACGTAATAATGACAATGAACAAATAGTCGAACCCTAGACGCTACGTATACATATTCATGAACAAAGATCGATTTGAAAGTAAAGTACAACCACAACAACAGTCCTCAAGTATCAAAGTACAGCAAAGAATATCGCATACTTAAATTGTGCCAATACAAGGAGAACATGTTAGCTTACATAAAAAGTAAAATGTTTCTATTTCCTAAATAATTTGGTAACAGCTGCATGCTGGGGAATAAAAAAGAGGCGAAAACAAACACCAGAAGGGATGTCGTTGTACAAAATATTTGAAATCTTGCGTAAATCGGCTGAAATCTATATTTATAGGCTAATGTATCTATGGTATATAAAGCTGATCCAAGCTGGATGATGGCTTATACTTGTTGATTATTTGTTTCTACGACTGCCATTTTTAATCTACATATTCTGTTTTATTAAATATTTAATTAATGAAGTTTTACATATTTTCTCACGTATTTATATTCCACCTGCAACTTTGAATTAAATAAAATAACATCTTTTACCAAGCAGGGCTGATGATATAAATTGAATGGTAAAAATGACAAACAATGCGAGTTTCCTTATCAATACGCATGTACATATATAATGCATGAAAATCCTCTGGTATTTAGAAGTAAGTAAGCCAAGGCTCCGTGTTGAAGGCCGTTCATTGACCTATATTGGTTTACTTATATAAATTGTTATTTGGAAGGAGAGTTGTCTCATTGGCACTCACACCACATATGATTTGCATAATAGGGAATACGTTGATATGATTGGTCAAGAGAACTTCCGGTAGTTGATTTTGACGTTGGTTATTTTTCGATAGACGACGTTGACCGAACTTCTTTTCGTTATTAATGTAATCAAGATGGCGGCGATGATAACACCGACGTTAACAAAATTTGTTTTCACTGCACGTTAATCGTTAAATAAAATAATACACAAAAACATTCTTTTGAATGATAATAGATTTTGCAGTTAACTTTTTATCAGATAGCAAATTTCATAGAGTACATATTTTTGCGTAAACAAACAAATATATTCAAGCGCCAGGCCTATTTATGACATAAATATACAATTTACGTGTGATTGAGGTAACGAGTGTGGAAAAATATATTCCTTACCTCTAATCTTAAAGAATTATAAGGATAAAACGCCATTTCAAAGGAATTTATTATAGTGTATAAACTGGACCAAGTCACTGACAAACTTATCATAAGAGTCCTTTGGACTTTTAATTGTTTGTGAGTGAATTGGTCGAGTTTATACACCAATATATTCCTTTAAAAAAGCGTTTAATCTGATAATACATAAACAAGGCCGATTAGGAAATCGTAAACTTTTCAAAATGAATCAATTAAAATCTTTATACGTTCATGGAATTGAACTTGTTGTTTGATGTCATTTCATTTCAGGTTGAGTACATTTTGCAAGAGAACTTGCTGGGAGTAATGATCGATGATTTAGGAATGGACGACTTTGCTGATAATTGTGGTGATGGCAAATTTCCATTGTTGTCAAAAATTAACGCCGTTGTGTCGACAGCTCCAACACCAATAAAACCTACTGTTGGTCCTTTTATACCTCGCCCTACAACTACCAAAGCAACTACAATAACTACCAGGACGACAACAACACCCAGACCACCAACGACAACAACAAGAACAACAACGACAAAAACAACTACAACAACGATGGCTCAACAACCTGTTAAATGTGGCTTAGATGGTAAGCATTTTTTTCCTGCACTGGGTCGATACCTCTGCTGGTGGACTACCAGTCCCCGAGGGTATCATCAGCTTAGTAGTCAGTACTTCGGTACATGATTTACAACAAACCTTTCTAAAACTGTCCGTTGATAAATTTTGAAATTATAAAGAAACTAAGGTTTCAACTCCCTCAAGCAAAGTTGACCTTAGATGGTTTTGGTTTTTAGGTATTTTTTGTCATTTAGCTCTTCAACTATTTCGGTACTTTTTCATAAAGGCAATAGTAGTATACCGCTGTTATATATCCTCGGATTTCAAATATTTGGCTTTGAGTGTTCCTGATGACGGTAAATCCAGAAAACTGCTTCGGCCACACGAAATTATTAAACGTGTTGTTTCAATTTTTAGCATAAATGATAGAAAAGATCCTCAATGTGGCCTTTAGAATTTGCCATACTTTATTTAACACAACACAACATCGAACTTGAATTAAAAAAAAGTCTAAAATTGAAAAAAAACTAAGTCAATGACACCATCATTAAGCATATGCACAAAGAAGTTAAATTATTTCGTTTAGTATATTATTAAGTTGTAATTATCTGTATTTCTAATCTTATTTATTTGGCGGTGCCAATTTCTGAAAATAATTATGATTTTCTAATTCTGTCACGGGATCATTTGAGCAATAATTAAATTTATATCAAAAGCTAGTATTAATACATTCCCTTCATTGATTGAGGGACTTTCCGTTTTGAATTTTCCTCGGAGTTCAATATTTTTGTTATTTTACTTTTTTCTAGGTCCAACACCATGCAAACATGGAGGATTCTATGCAGATACATGTGACAAGAATGTCTACTATCGCTGTTTATGGGGTAAACCTGTGAAAAAACGTTGTAACTGGATTCTTGTATGGAACCAAGCAGGAAAACGATGTGACTGGGCATAACATTGTTAAAAGAATTTGACTTTGAAATCGTGGAGTTATTTTTGCTTATAATAATATATTATTCAAACATTGTTTTAATGTTATTTTTTTCTGTAGTTTTCTCTGTATCTCAAAATATATTAGATTTTCCATGTTTTTTTCATGTCAAATTAAAGTATACTGAATGTCACAATGAGTCCATTATTGACCTCGAAGCAACACGGTCAAAAGTTGCTATCATATTAGAAATAGAAAAAAAATACTGTTAACTTGGTTTTGTAACGAAAACGCCCTGGACATTAGCCAACAGTTAAGAGAAAAGATACAACGTCCCAGCAAAAGGAGAAACATGAACAAATAAACAACAGTTTACAAAGTAAACTTGAGATGGACGGTAACAAACCGTTTAAAAAACCAAGGTCAAGCGCACCAGAAAGGTAGCAGGTTCTTCTCAACTGCGTTAACGATTGATGTGCATCTTGTGTTAAAATCACTGGTAAATAATACGACTGATTATGCATAATATCATAGTGGATAAAGAAAGTCGTCTTATCAAAAACATACATTCAATTAGTAGCCGGTACGTACAAATAATATTAATTAAATCATTGCCGAATATGAAAGGTTAAAGTATAACAGTTGGATATAAAAAAAATCCAGCCATTACATGAAATGAAAAAAAAATCCCAAATTCAACAAAGTAAACTCTAGTCAAATTCACACGATACCTTTTAAAACCATTAAAAGTTGAAATCGGGGACAAATGTTGATACATGTTTTCAGACATGATTATTTTTCTGCCAACAAAATGTCAAATAAAGGAAGTGAAAAGATTTGTTATACCTATTGTTCATATATTTCATGATTGACCTAGTTTCATTTCAAAGAGTAATCGGAAATATGTTCAACGATCAATTGAAATTCAAACACGAAAAGGATGTTATTGTAATGTCTATCTATAGAAGGGGAAATATGTATGAATTCATTGTGTATTTTGTTAAATAAAATTTGGGATATTTTTTAGAGCGGAGAGTCCATTTGTTCGTCATATCTCCTTTTATTTATTTTTTATCTAATAATTTTTCGGATTTATTTTGCCATGATAGAGAAATCCGAAATTCACATTTATTACAACATTTTTTCTGAACAATCTCTGAATAAAAATTTTCACATGTAAAGTAAATTTGCACCTCAATTGGTTTGTTATTTTACCCTGTTAACTCTGGGACTTTCCTTGAGCAATCTTTGATTACGCCATTGATATATCAGGGTCACCTGTTGTGAACCCGTAACTCCTCCTGAACGCAATATCAAAGTTGTTCAAATTTTCTCAGAAAATTAACTATATCATGCCATTGCATATTTTTTTAGGAGTGATGAGGGACTGAGATCGAATATAAATTCATAGATCATGTTATACGAGCATTTTTTTGCGATTAATACTACACTCATAGAGATAATATGTAAGTCATTATATTTTGCATGTTGTGGGGTGGGGTTGGGGTGGGGGGGGTCATAAAAAGAGTTTTATCGATATGCGCATCTTCTGCAGAAAAAAATGTAGCGTTAATGTTTTTACCTGCCACATCACATGTTTTTAATCTTTTTCAAAGTATGGAAACTAAACAGTGGTTTTCTTATTTTATGTTTAAAACGTGTTTGCTATTTGGAAAATTTGGTGTTGATGGCAGACCTTTTTAGTTTGTGTTTAAATAAGTCACGACTTCGCTAATGTTGTGAAAATTTGATCTTGATACGTTGTAAAGGTACCACTCTTTTGTTGGAGACTGTATCGTGTCTTATTGGTTATTACTCGATATCTCCCGGTACCTTTATTCAGAAATCAGTGGTATTAATTATAAAATAATTAACATTCTATCATATCAAAAATGAAATTGCAAGCCTTCAAGTGTGAGTGTAATCCTATTTAATTATCTTTGGTCCATTCATATGTTGTGTTAAAGCTTTTGATTTTACGATTTGCTAAGGGAATCTCCGTTTAGAATTTTCCTCGGAGTTTGGTATTTTTGTTGTCTTACTATTTACATGTTGACAAATAAAGAAATGCAGTTTGAATTTGTCAATGACATAAACAATTCCTTATATGATTCATATTTAAAAAAAAAAAATCAGGAAAAACATCCTTCTATGTTGCACTTTGTAAAAAAAACTGTTTCACAAACCTCGTCTTTTTCGTGGATAATATATAATACTCATGTATTATTTGTTTTGTTTATATACTGGTTCCCATACATGATCTCTATCCTTCATCTCATAGAGACATATCTTGGAAATGTTACTTCTGCCTTGAATTCCGAGGAAGACCCAAAGTGAAGGGAAATGTAGTGGAGAATTCTATATAAGATATAAGTGTAAACTCTTAGAAATCTGGGGCATATAAATATAATTGTTGAAAATATGTCGCACAGTCCTTTAATTTGACCTTCAAAATTTAATAGTTATATTAAAAAGAAGATATGGGGTATGATTGCCAATGAGACAAATGTCTACAAGAGACCAAAATGACACAGACATTAACTATAGGTCACCGTACGGCCTCCAACAATGAGCACAGCCCATACCGCATAGTCAGCTATAAAAGGCCCCGATAAGACAATGTAAAACAATTCAAACGAGAAAACTAACGGCCTTATTTATGCATTTCAACTATCTTTTCTAAGATATAATTTTTTACGAACTTTCATAGTAAAAGTGGTATAATTTAGCCGTAATAGGCGTTCTTATGGGAAATTTGCTTTGTTTATCATTACATTATGCAACCTCTGAAAGTGAAATGGCCATGATTTATTGGTTACACTTCATTTAACTACAGTTATATTCCGTACGATAAAAGATTGGGAAACGTTAAGGCTAGGCTGAGAAACATTTAGAACTATTATTTGAACCTCAGAAAAGTTGTTTCAAATGTGTCATGTTTGCCTATATTCAATGCGAGTTCGCATGGCGGCTGATACATACATAGACCCATTGGTAGCCTTCGGCTGTTGTCTACTCTTTGGTCGCGTTGTTGTCTCGTTGACACATTCTCCATTTCCGTTCGCAATTTTATACCAGGAGACGCGAACAAATTCATGTCGATGTATCCTGTTGTTCTCCTTTAGAAATTCATCGGTAAACCAATGTCGACTATCAAGTGTCAGAAATTAACATCATTTCATAGAAATAATCTGACAGGTAATAATGAAATTCATTCAGCTATATAAGCTATCAATATGTGTCTGAGGTGTTAGTACATATAACTGAAAAAAAATAAAAACATACTACATACAAAATTATTGTATCTAAAGAACATATTTTTTCATCCACATTCTGAAATGTAGGTTGTCATATGAGTTATCCTTTGAAAATAAAACCCTTATGCACATCATCATAAACATCATTGTAACTTCAAGCTCCAGATCTAGTAGGAGCAGCACTTGCATCCACCCGATGCAACTGAGGTTATCCTATTAAATAGATCTTATGTTAGTGGGGTTACGTTGTTCAATAGAGGGTATGGTATACCATGTTAACACGTGTTAGGGGGTTATTCTATTGAAATAGAGAAACACAGTATTATAGCCATGCTAGTATATGGTATGGGGTTATCTTATTTAAGTAAAATAACACAGCAATGGTACAAATTTTGCATATGGTATGGAGTTATACTGTTCTAATAGGGTAAAACGGTACAACGATGTTGAAGCCAATAATTTTTTTTTATCCTACATCCGGAAATTAAAACTGCGGCCTAAAAACCAAATACCATGAGACTAACACGTTATTTGATTTATTATTGTTGATCTTATGATTATAGGGTAATTCATGAATATTGGGGAATATTGTCACGAGTAGAGTATGGATTATAAAGATGGTACGTTTGATGGAACTTCCAAATATACAGCCGAGACCGCATTCGATCAAAACTCGTAGTTGAAAAGCATTAGAAAATATCGAAAATGATTATTTTTTATATAGATACGTATCCCTCTGAAATCACCTACTTATGGAAAATGTGTGATAAAATTACTTAGATAAGTTCACAATAATTTATTCAAAGGTAAAACGATAAGCACTGTTCCCTAATATAATATGCCGGATACAATAGAAATACTAATGACCATCATATACTATATGTATAAATGCTTTATTAATAACAAATATAAGAGAGAAGATGTGGTATGATTGCCAATTAGACAACTCTCCACAAGAGACCTAAATGACACAGAAGTTAACAACTATAGGTCACAGTACGGCCTTCAACAATGAGCAAAGCCAATACCGCATAGTCAGCTATAAAAGGCCCCGAAATGACAATGTAAAACAATTCAAACGAGAAAACTAACGGCCTTCAAATGATTTAAATATAAAAAAAAAATGAACGAAAATAAATATGTAACACATAAACAAACGACAACCACTAAATTACAGGCTCCTGACTTGGTACAGACACATACAAAAAAAATTGAGAATGCAAATAGTGAATGTGTCAAAGAGACAACAACCCGACCATAGAGCAGACAACAGTAGAAGGTCACCAACAGGTCTTCAATGTTTATTTTCCAATCAAAATTCAAGGTGGCTATAGTGACAAATCTAAATCGGTGACCCCCAATTTTTTTCCTTCATATATTGTTCCTCAAATCATGAAATACCTTCACACAAATATTTTAGGGGGAAATCACTGATAGGTTGATAGGCTGAATAAGTTGTTAAAGGCTTTTTCAAAGTTTAGGACTACTTTATCTTAGGAAAGGATTTATGTGGGTGAAATGACCTTGAAAAATAGTTTTATTCCCAGCATTTTCATCAAATGAGCATTTAGTGTTTCAACCTAAATAATAATCTCAAGCTGATCTATTAAAAGATGACGCGGCGACAGCTTTCTGTATGGAAATGTTCGTCAGAAAAGCAGAACGCTAATTTTATATCATTTTATGTCAGTAATGACAGTATATCGGAGGTTTCTCTCTAAGCAAGTACAAAATTTCAGAGACAAGTTGTTGTCTCCATGGTTACTTGCAAACAGTCAAGTTTTTGAATGATATACTTATGTCGACCCCCGCAACACACCGTGTTTTGTTTTTTTGGTATTTGTTTTTTTGCTTTTTTGCTTATTATCTGAAACTGAGACTATTATAACACATAACCTCAGTCTTAAAAGGCGAGATCATCGGACTCACCGTTGCACACACTTTCACATAGAAGATCATCAAGTTGAACTATATGTAAAAGACAAAGAAATAGCTCGTAGAACATTTTAAGAGAGGGCACAACCAATATATAAACTCAATGATAATGACACTCTCAAACATATTAATACAAAATTAACAATTACTAATCTAGTATAACCAAGGATTTGTATAGTAATATCTTACTATACAAATCCTTGGTATAACTGATCTTTAACCCCCCTTTATAGATGATCCATATTTTCATATGTAGAACAGGTGCTCTCTTTATATATAGTACTGCTTCTCCTTCCACCATTGGGCATCTAACCATAGTTACATGCTCAGCTCTGCCTCAAGTGCTCTCTATTTTACTATCCACACCGATATGTGTCCACACTTGTAATTTTTTTTTTCTTTTCGGAAAATACTCATTTCCATTCGGAACTTAGCTAGATCTACCACGATGTTGATGATGGGGCGCGGCCATTATCTCTCACTGGAACAGATAGTAGGTAACCAGACATTTTCAATGTAAATCTATCCTATTCTGAAAGATAAATTCCACAGTTATAGGGATGAAACTTTAACAAGCAATACAAGTACATTAATCAGGAGTAATAGGGAGTTTCACCATATATATAGCTAGTGGAGAAGAAGATAAAATTGTATAAAAAAAATCAGTTAATCTATTTTGGAGTTTTTGTCCCCTTTATAATGCTTTTTATCAGTTTTTTTACTGTGACCACGATATGTTTAGGAGCTAGGTTAAAAGTTTACTGAGCTGGAAAATGGATCAGCATGACAAGACGTATTATTTTTGACTGAAATTTGGAGAAAAGTCTATAAACCTGTTTTGGAGTTATTGCCCCTGAAATAATATACATTTCCAGTTTTTTTAGCTTTTTCCATGAAAAAATAGGAGCTCAGGTGAAAATTAAACATGTAAAAAGGTTCAACCTAACAAGATGAATATATATCCTAAAAAATTAGTGAATATTTGGTCCCGATCACTGGTGTCAACTTATATTTGAAGTTCCACTGGAAACTTTGTTATAAACAATGTCATAATATCTATACCTGTAGGAACACATATTCTATACCATTTATTCCGTGCGGAACATATACTGTAATTTTTATTCCTCTGGAAATAATATTCCAGAATATTTTTCCTTTCGGAACTTAAATTTATATGAAGGAACTTCTATTCCGTGACACCCCCTGTTTCGATTTAATCTTTTTATCAACTTGTACTATACTTTTATTCACACATTTTTTGTTGTTATTTTGAAAACATTTTTTAAATATATACATTAATTTAAAGAGAATAATTGGCATGTCGGTGATTACCAATGAGACAACTCTTCACAATAAATGACATAGAAACTAATAATTATAGGTCACTAACAGTGTACAGCCTTCAACAATAGAGGGGGGATAGGAGGGGTCTTGATCCCGAAATCCCGGACTTGAAAAAACGAAATCCCGAGGTCCCGAATTTAAATAAAGCAAATCCCGACATCCCGAAATCCAAAAAAAAGGATTCCCGGATCCCGAAAGGGTCAATCCCGAAATCCTGAGCTTAAAAACACCCGATCCCGGAGTCCCGATAAAGGTCCTATCCCCCCTCACAATAAGAAAAGTCCTTTAAAATGCATAGTCCACTATGTCACGTATGTTGATTTTTTACTTCTTTTTTTTCAGTTTTGGCTGTTATCTGAAAGTTATACATGTTATAGGAGCTTAAAGCTAAACCTGTAAATTGCAAAAAAATATATAAAAGTCTGAATTAGCAAACTGGTGATTTTATTCTTCAGGTGAGCAATATAGGCACAGATATAACTCTTGTTTGTCTTTTTAAAAATTGTTGTGTCTATTTTTGATTGCCATATTTGCATCTTCTCCCCCTTTTTTACATCCTTCAATGAATATCATGATTCTTAATAGTTAATTTCTTTCCTTCCATATTAAAATAAGGAGATGTGGTTGATGATTGCTAGTGAGACAACTATCCACATGAGTTCAAATGAAGGGGATGTTAAACCATATACCATGTATACATGTTGCCTTCAGCATTGAGAAAAACTTGTTATACATGTACCATTTGGTTGGCTATAACAGCATTGTACCAAAATGAAAAATGTAAACTAATGTGAAATTTAGAGAAAACGTGAAATTTAGAGAAAACTTGTGGTCTAATCTATAATAGTTTGACAACCATTTAAAAAATCTGGTTTTTATGTTATTATATAAAACATCACTAACATGTTAAATGACAGGGACTTGTAAAACATTGAATGAGTGATATGAGTACGTTACAGTAATCATGTTCATTGAACAATATATAGTTCTGTTACCATTCATACATTTGACTGATGAAAAACTTGACAGTAACATTCAGTGAATGGTATAAAAGTTAACAACTATAGGTCACTAGATATATAAGAAGATGTTATATGAATGCCAATTAAACAAATCTCCATCCAAGTCACTATTTTTAAAAGTAAATCATTATAGGTCAAAGTACTATAACTTCAACATTGAGCCTTGGCTTACACCAAACAGCAAGCTATAAAGGGCCCCAAAAATGACAAGTGTGAAACCATTCAAATAGAAAAACCAACAGTCTAATCTACCGGGGTATATAAAAATCGAGAAAGACTTATGAACCTCATCAACAAATGGCAACCACTAAACATCATGTTCCTGACTAGTAAAGGTGCAAACAAATGCAGCTGGATTGAACGTTTTGATAGGTACCAACCTTCACCCTTATCTGAAACAACAGTGTAACATCACAACATAGACAGACACTGAACATATGTATAATGCCTTCAACAATGAACAAAACCCATGCCATGCATAGTCAACTTAAAAAGGTCCTGAAATAACAAATGTAAAACAATTCTAAGGAGAAAAACTGAATTACCTGATTTATGTATAAAACAAAATAAATGAAAGAATAGATGTAAAAGACATTTATTTAACCAGGTTTGTTTATTTGTCCAATATATATTAAATATGATAAAACAAAGATTTTTCTACACTACAAACATGTATTCATGGTATAAAATTTAGATTTGATGTCATTTATATCCTACATTTGTACATGTGATTTACAAAAGTTGATCTTTTCTAGTATTGAGAGTTAATTTCCACCAAACTCAAATACAAAAAGGCTGTTTACTTGAAACACATGAAATTCAGGAAAGGCACTTTAAAATCTGCTTTATGATAGAGCGTCAAGTACGATAAAAGATGTACATCAGTGAACATGGTGAAAATATAAATGAAAATATATATTTTTCACTATATATTGGTGGATACCCCCATTTTATAATGGCCTCCCATGAACACCAAGTATGTTTAAATTGATCATCCCTAATAGACATCCCTAATGGAAAAAAGCATACCTAACCTCTACTTGTTTCAAGCTTTACCTCAAAGGAAAATTTACTCATTCAAATTTTATGAAAACATTGTGTTCATACATTAGTTCCACTACATCTTTTAGGAGAGATCTGGAAACTAATTTGTATAAATTGAAATCTTTATCATACATTTCAGGACAACCTTCTCATTTATAGTGGCAGAATATATAATTCCTATTAACTGACGAAAAATAAAGGAACTGTTGAAAATGCATGGAGAAATTTGTTGGGCAAGGACAGACATAAAGCTTAACATCAGAAAACCTCTGGATTCTCGGAACTGTTTATCACATTGACTTTATCAACATGATCAAATCAGATAGGTTTAAAAAAAGTATATATTGTAAAAGACTTTACACCTTTCACAAAATATCTTACTACTAAAAATGCTAGCAAGTATTGAATTGTTCCTGACACGCAATTATTATTATACCCCTTATCTTGAAAAGATGGGGCATTTATTGATGCACATGATTGTCAGTATGCTGTCTGTCCACCATTAAAAATTTTAGTTTTATGATGATGATTACAGTATCACTTGACCAAATCTGATGAAATTTAAACCACTTGGATAATACTTTATACTGGTCAAGTTTGATTATGATAGCTTTGATGTTTATTGTTCAAGAGTTATGACTAAATATGCCCCTTATATAATTATCCACGACCACCTTGAAAGTTTTTTTATAATCTCTTTCCAAATTTTTTTTAAGTTCTTTAAGAACTGTGACAATGCAAGTTGGTTCATGAATGACAGATCAAGTTAATTTTGACATTTACTGTTTTAAGAGTTATTACCCTTATTTACCTAAAAATTCAGATTTATTTTGTGTTTCTTGTTAATAATGCACCATTTGAAAAACTCTTTTTTCAATTTTATTATAATTTAACACAAGCATGACAAGTGAGGAAACTTAAAATACTGGTCACATTCAATTGTGATTTTGGTTTGCGGCAACTTAAAAATCCTAGTATGAATTATATATATAGAGTATATAAAATGTTATTCTGCAACATACACCTGTATTCCCAACTCTATTCTAGGCTTGAAGAATTTTCAGTTTCACTTGACATGAGTGCATGCAGGATGATTTCAGCTTTAATCAACACACAGTACTGGGAAGAAGTTAAGACACACCATGTGGTATATGCTGTCAGAGATGAAATAGTGAAGAAAAAAACAAGCCTGACTAGGAAATGTGACATTGATCCACTTATGACAAAGATTTCAGTTTATTGTCCATTGACCGGCATGTGATTAGGTATAGTCTTACCGGTACTTTGGATACCATGCTTTTGTGTCTTCCACTACTATTGGGAGCTGTTGGGTGTGTGTATGATTAATGGAAGAAACCACCAATCACAACAAAACTAAAATGAAACTTATTTCTCTTATTTTTTTGTGTTTATTTATAAATAAATAACTGCATATCTTAAATTTTTAAAGAAAATCGTAATATTTAATAGTTTTCTGAAAGTTGTATGTTTATTTATGGTAACAACTTAACATTATATATGTAAACCAACTTATTTTTCAGGGATAGTAGATTTTGTGGAAAGCCCTTTCCAGCTGACTTAGCAGCAATTTATTCTTGTGATTTTCAACCAAAATGCTATTGATTTCTGTTAGGAAAGACCCAAATTTTAGTTAATCCTGACAATTTTCATTCCAATTAAATGCCTTGGGTTGAACAATATCAAATTACCTAGTAAGACTGGCTTTTTATTATGCCCCACCTACGATAGTAGAGGGGCATTATGTTTTCTGGTCTGTCCGTTCGTCCGTCTGTCCCGCTTCAGGTTAAAGTTTTTGGTCGAGGTAGTTTTTGATGAAGTTGAAGTCCAATCGACTTCAAACTTGGTACACGTGTTACCTATGATATGATCTTTCTAATTTTAATGCCAAATTAGAGATTTTACCCCAATTTCACGGTCCACTGAACATAGAAAATGATAGTGCGAGTGGGGCATTCGTGTACTGAGGAAACATTCTTGTTCTTCCCTGCTTTACCTCTGACAGACAACATATGTGCCTTTTCTTTCTTTCTTAAACTCACAAAAGTTTCAAAAGTAATACTAATAGTCTACAAAAATAAGTTGTGTACAGTTTTGTAGATTTAGGATCTTCTTTCAATTATACATTTATTACACACTTTTTAATTACAGTGATATATTATATAATGGAAAGTTAAAGCTGGAAGTAAGGTGCATACCATGAAAGTACCTGACAAGTGGACTTGCAAGATCTGGTGTAAGTGAACATTTGTGAATTGTTGAAGAAGCACAATAAAAGAAGTCCATGAAGTTTTTGAAGATCTTGTTGTCAGGTTAATTTCAATTCATCCCTTTCATGCTTTACACATTTGTTTGCCTTAATTGATATATCCCCATTGATTGACATATAACTTGATACCAGCTAAAACACAAGTCACCTAAAATCGGATTGCCATCAAATCTTAACTTGTTGAAATAGTGTACATAGCTTTGTGCTTTGAACAATTAGTCCAATTAAAACTTTCAACAGGTTGTCAACTATATTAAGCAAACATATTCAACAAGTGACAAATAATATCAAAAATATTTTAACACCCTCAGCACTTTTATAATATGTACAATATCAGAATTATTAAAATTTATGTTATTTGTCCAATGATTTAACAAAAAAATTTATGAGGTTCAGTAGTTTGATTGATTTGAAATAAGATATCAAATATCAGAATGTCAACTGAAGAAAATGTAGAGAGTGCACAGAAAATTTATAAGAAAATGTAGAGAATGCACAGACAAAATAAGAAAATATATGGATTCACAGAAACAATAGTTGTATAATCATGTATATAGGAATAATAGGTATAATATTAAGACTTCTAATTCTGGATACTATTTTTTGTTTGCAGAAATCAGAGATGTATTGAATAGATTTTAAATGGCACTGTTAAATCTGACACAAAATAATCTAATAGATGTTATTTTATTTTTTTCAGTATCTGACTTTATTGGTAGATGTAATTGAACAGTTTAATAAACCAGCTCCAGAAAATCTAGATCATTGTTCCAATACTCCAGCAAAAAGATTTATCATTAGAATTCCAGGAAGTCACAACAAATTTATTTTATGGTTTGATCCTAAACACTATCATCATTGCAATGGGTTTAATATTATACCAGGCTCTTGAGTCTGAGGAAAGGAAAGTTATTTTCCTTAGTTTACTGTTAAAATAGAGAACCTGAATAATGAAAAGAAGCTTTTTTTTGGCATGTGATAGTAATTATTTTATTGAAGTTGTATACTGGGTTTACCCTGCGTCCATTTTCTTCTTGCCACGCCTTTGGCTAATGCTTTAAGTGGTTTTCATGAAACTTTGATGAATTATTTATTTCTATTGAAATGAGCTACCTTTCGTTTGATTGAAATTTTAGATTTTACTTTTCCTAGCTATGGGGATTTTTTTGTTAAAAAAAAGGGGGATTTTCCTGTTTTCGGACAAGAATTCATAAGTGCTTTGAGCAGTTTCATGGAACTTTGATGACTGCTTTATTTCTATTGATGTGAGCTCCCTTAAGCTTTTTTTTTTTTTTATAAATTTCTGATATGAAATATAGGCATTATGGAATGTTATAAATGAGAGGCATATAATGTGCTCATTGCACTGTTGTATATTTAACTAGTTCATTGTAAATTCTATTTCTCAAATTAGGTTTGTGTGTAACGTCTTTTTTATTGGGTTTTTTTTCTTAAAAGTTCCTCTTGCTCATTTTTCTCTTACTTATTTAATTGTATTTTATTGTAAACTTTAAGTTTTTAATCAATTGAAACCTGTTGACTATTTTTTTTAAACATCATTTATGGCATTTAACTATTTATTGTATATATTCTAACTATTTTGTTGTGATGTTTTTTTGTTGTTGTAAACTTTGATATGTGAGAAACTGTGAGTGAATAAATGTCCCTTGTTTCATTGTCAATGTCGCATGTTTTGTATCTTTAAGTAGAAATCAGGTATTCTTAAAACAAAACATTTATTTAATCTGAACTTCCAACCTCATTTAGTTTCCACATTTATGAAATTTATATCAAAGGTTTATACATGTATCAGCAATGTCTCATCCAAATATATCTGTTTTCAGTGATTGTGATGAATTTTATATTATATATCTGTTTTCTTTAAAATATGTAAAACTAGGTATCTAGTTTTCTTGTATGAAGTAATATGTTATGTTACGTTAATTTCAAGGTTAATTATTTTAACTTTGATATTTATTTTTTTCACTATGAAATCAAAAATACTTGACATATTGAATATGTTTTTATTATGGAAAATTTTAGTACTATATTTTTTATGCCCCACCTACGATAGTAAAGGGGCATTATGTTTTCTGGTCTGTCTGTCCGTTCGTCTGTCTGTCCCGCTTCAGGTTAAAGTTTTTGGTCAAGGTAGTTTTTGATGAAGCTGAAGTCCAATCAACTTGAAACTTAATACACTGGTTGCTTATGATATGATCTTTCTAATTTTAAGACCAAATTTGACTTTTGACCCCAAATTTCAAGGTCCACTGAAAATAGAAAATGAAAGTGCAAGTTTCAGGTTAAAGTTTTTGGTCAAGGTAGTTTTGGATGAAGCTGAAGTCCAATCAACTTGAAATTTAGTACACATGTTGCTTATGACATTATCTTTCGAATTTTAAAGCCAAATTAGATTATTTACCCAATTTCATGGTCCATTGAACATGGAAAATGATAGTGTGAGTGGGGCATCCGTGTACTTTGGACACATTCTTGTTTTAGTTCATGTTAATTAAGTTTATAACAGTTTATTATTATTACTAGTTTACTTAAAGGCACACATTGTATGCAACAAGAGCAACACAATATAGTATACAAAATGATAAATTGGTCAATAAATATGACAAGAGAAGAAAAAACACAACCCTTTTATCACTAGGGGTGGGAAAGAGGTTTTAAGTATTTGTGAAATATGGTCAGGATAGTACTAGCATAGGACAAAAAATTTCCAGATAGATATAGTATTAGTATAGTGTTTATGTACTTTGCATTGAAGCTAATATTGACCTGGTTTTACGAATCAGGTTTGTCAGTTCTGTTCCGCTTACACTTTTCCGTTGTTTTGATGTCCGACTATTTCATGGGCAAAAACTCAATCAATACTTATAAGTGTCATATTTTATGCTTCAGTCAAAAACGAGAATTATATTTATTGTTGCTTTAAGGGTATAATATGTGTTAGGATTATGTTTTCTATTGAAGATTTGGGAGTGATGTTTAATGAGTATTTCTGATGGTATATATGCTACGTAGAAATTAAATTTTTAGTTGCCTTTTCAATAAAGCAATCATTTACTATTATGAAGTTTTTGTGTTTGTTGCCAATCTCAAATGGTTTTAACAGCGAAAGCAGAACAGTAGTAAAAAAAACAAATTGACCACAGCAAGTTTTCTAGTAATTAAAGTAATAAGTAAAAAGCTGCTTTGGTCATGATGTTCATAATGGCACCATCTTCCCTATTTTGATGATTAAAAAATCTTGTATTTCCTTGATGTCATAAACAATTTGTGTACAAGTCAAATACAACTTCCAGTTGCTTGTTAACAGTAAAGAATACTACCACAGCAGAGTAGATCAAACAGGACTTTTCTAAATATTAATTTCAAAAATTAAAATCTATTTTAGTTTAAAATGATAAAATCCCAATAATAAATATGCGCAATAATTTCTGAATTTACAGTATATGAAATTAGGGTTTTCAAACCACTCCTTTTTTAAGTGAATGGTTCAAGAATGAATAGTGTAATATATATTATCTGCACATCAATGAAACAAAGCCATGATCAGCTAGCAAAGAAATTAATTTCTCATACAGATAAAATATCGAATAAGTGATTAATATAGGTAAATTTTTAGGACAACTTTCTCTTTTAACATGTTTATGACTGCAAACATTTGCAATCATAAAATGGTATGGCTATTTAAATGGTGTTTAAAAGAAAAATCAAAGTCTTTGATTCTTGGGATTATGAAAAATGCTGGATATAACTGCACATTTAGATTTTTGACCCCACTTTAAATTGGTCCATATCAAAGTCCAAAGGATCCAAATTGTTTGATTTCAACAAATATTTAATATGTGGTGTCCCTTTTAAGATGCTGAATCTTAAGTGAATTTAGACATTGATTTTTTATCCCAATTTTCAAATTAACTGGTCCATATTGAGATCTGAAGGGTCCAAAATTGAAGATAAATGGACTTCATCAAAAATTGAATTCTTCGGATTGTTAGATATATTGAATTAAAACTTGTGTTTAGATTTGTGATTTTGGGCCAAATTTTCAAAAAAAAATTCAAATATTGGGTCCATTTGATATGTTGAATCTTATTGTGAAATAAGACTTTAATTTTTGGGCTTACTGAGCAAAATTATGGCAAGCCGTTTTGCTATTTATTATAACTTCATTAAATCTCATAAACTTTATTAGATATCTTATATAGTTTATAATGTATATTATATAGTTTATAAGATATCTTCTTTAGTTTATAAGATATATTATAAAGTTTATGAGATACCTTAAATAGTTTGAGATATCTTATATAGTTTATGAGATATCTTATATAGTTTATAAGATATCTCATATAATTTTCTTTATAAGAAATCTCATATAATTTTCTTTATACGATATCTCATAATTTTCTTTATAAGATATCTCATATACTTTGAAAGATATCTCATATACTTTGAAAGATATCTTTTAAAGTATTATTAGATATCTTGTAAACTATATTTTTTTTTATATCATATATGAGATGTTTTATAAGATATCTCCTTAAATATACAACATATCTTATATATTACATGAGATTTCTTGAAATTTTAATAAATAGTAAAACAGTTTGCCATACATATTGGTCCGTTTTGAGGTCCAACAGGTCTTAAAATTAAATTTTGTATGATGAACACAAGGTGTTTTGTTATATTGTGAATCCATGGACCTGTATGTTTCTGCTGAATCTAACCATATATTTATAGGTAAATGAGATAAGAAGATGTGGTATGATTGCCAGCAAGACAACTCTGTTCAAGAGGCAAAAATGTTGCAGTCATTAACAACTATAGGTCAACTTGCAGATTTTTTACAAGGTTAAAAACCCATAAAAACTGAATAATCAGCTATAAAAGGACATCAAATTACAAATGTAAAACAATTCAAAGGAGAAAACTTACAGCCAATATATGTTAAAAATAATGAACGAAAAACAAATATGTTAAAACAGCAACAAACGGCAGCCATTGAATTAAAGGCTCCTGACTGGGACAGCCACATACGAAATGTGGCGGAGATGAAATAGTTGGATGGCGCAAAACCTCTCCTACCATGGGACATTGGTACAACAGCACAAAACAATGAACTATAAAATATAACAAGCAACAACCATTCAATTTAACTCCTTCCTTACTTGGAACAGGCACATACAAAATGTGGTGGGTTTAAACTAGTTTGAATGCTCCAACATTTCCCCTAACAAACTATATAAAAATCAGTTGGAGAATGGCTTAACTCATCAGATGGGTCAAAATAAAAATATAGAATCTTAACAAAAACACAATGTTTCCAATTTCAAAATTCTTGGACCACACTCATTTGCGGTCAGAAACCTATGCTGTCAAATATTTAATCCCAATTCAAATTAAAAACTGTATCAAGATTAAATGATGTGTATAGTTTCCCCAACTGTTCAGTGTTCGATAAGGAATAAATGTTCCATGGTTCAACGAAGCTAAGTTTTATGCAAAATATATGACATAACCAGTTTACTGTGTATCTATTTACCAGCATTACCATCATTCTAGTATACGCTAGATTGAGTGATCGTTGATTGCTTTAGTCCAGTGGCAAAAATTTCTGCACGTGAGACATAGTTTTTTGTTTACTTTAGTCCAGTGGCAACTATTTCATGCATGTGAGACAGAGTTTGTTGTTTGCCTTAGACCAGTGGCAAATATTTCTGCACGTGAGACATAGTTTGTTGTTTACTTTAGTCCAGTGGCAACTATTTCATGCATGTGAGACAGAGTTTGTTGTTTGCCTTAGACCAGTGGCAGATATTTCATGCATGTGAGACATAGTTTGTTGTTTGCTTTAGTCCAGTGTCAAATATTTCATGCATGTTTGAGACAAGAAAACTATGCGTACAATAGGTAGGTCGTGTAACTGCTATATTCCGTCTATGGACAGAAAACATATTTTTTTACATTCTATCAGACGGAATGATCTTGTCCTTTGTTAAAACTTCGTAATAACTCTGTCTCATAGACGTATATGAAGGTTATATAGGGTCTATACCTATCGAATAACTTTGTCACATTGGAGTCTTTTTTAGAGCCTATTTTTATCGAATAAATCAGATGATTCATTGTATAAAAGCTATATCCATCAAATATCTCTGTCTCAGGGTTTATACTTCTCAAATAACTCTGTCTCGTATACCCATCGGATAACTTTGTCTCGTTGGTGAGCGAATGTTGTATAGGGTCTAAAACCCGGCCTCGAAAAACTCTGCTTGATTGATGTATGAACGTAATATAGGGGCTATATTCGTCGAATAACCCTGTCTAAATGGTATATGGACGTTATAGAGCTTATAACCATCGAATAACGTTATCTCATTAGTGTATAAATGTTGTATAGAGCCTATACTTATTGAATAACTTGAGTTTCATTGGTGTATGAACACTATACAGGGTTAATACTTCTCAAATAACTCTGTCTCATATACCCATCGGATAACTTTGTCTCGTTGATGTATGCATGTTGTATAGAGCCTTTTCTTAATGAATATCTCAGTCTCATTGATGTATGAACACTATACAGGGTCCATACTTCTCAAAAAGTGTCTCATTGGTGTATGAACGACGGTTATATAGCCATCGAATAACAACCCTGTCTCATTGGTATATGAACGTTATATAGAGCTTATAACCATCGAATAAAGCTATCTCATTAGTGTATGAACGTTGTATAGAGCCTATACTTATCGAATAACTCAGTCTCATTGGTGTATGAACACTAAACATGGTTAATACTTCTCAAATACCTTTGTCTCACAGGTGTATGCACGTTACATAGGATCTATACCCATCGAATAACTTTGTCTCATTGGTGTATACACATTGTATAGGGTTTATACCCATCGAATAACTTTGTCTCATTGGTGTATACATGTTGTATAGGGTTTATACCCATCGAATAACTTTGTCTCATTGGTGTATACACATTGTATAGGGTTTATACCCATCGAATAACTTTGTCTCATTGGTGTATGAATGTTGTATAGGGTCTATACCCATCGAATAACTTTGTCTCATTGGTGTATACACATTGTATAGGGTTTATACCCATCGAATAACTTTGTCTCATTGGTGTATGAATGTTGTATAGGGTCTATACCCATCGAATAACTTTGTCTCGTTGGTGTATGGACATTATATAGAGCCTATACTTATCAAATAACTCTGATTCGTTGGTTTATGAACGTGGTATAGAGTATATGTAATTATATACCTCTCGAATAACTCTGTCTCATATGTGTATGAACGTTAAATACATTGTAGGGTCTATACACATCTTATAACTCTGTTTCATAGGTATATATATGAACGTTATAAGGTCTATAATATCGAATAGCTCGGTTTAATAGGTGTATGATCGTTATATAGGGTCTATACTAACCGAATAACTGTCTCATTGGAATATGAACTCTATATATCGAATTGATCGGTCTAATAGGTGTATGAACCTTATATACCCATAGCGCCGTCTCATTGGTGTATGAACGTTGTATAGGGTTTTTATATATCGAATAACTATGTCTCATTGGTGTATTCATGAACGTTATACAGAGAATTATACTTATCGAAAAATAAAAGTAATGAAATTATGCATTTCAAATAAAGTTGTCTTTCAGTGCGTCGTTTTACCTACGTTACCACAGTCTAGTAACCGCTAGATTGATTGATTGCTGTTTGCTTTGCGTCCAGTAACAAATATTTCATTCATGTTCAGAACGAGATCATATTAGCGATCACTTCTATAGTAAGGGTAACCGCTAGACTCTGTCCGTCCAACAAACTATTTACGTCCAGTGGCAAGTTTTGCATTCATGTTCAAATTAACAGCGAATACAATAGTAAGGTCATATAACCGTAGGACTCCGTCTGTCAAATTGACTAGAAATAAAATCAATTTTCGGCTTCTACCTGACGAAATCATTTTTTGATTTGGTCTGCAGCTTAGTATTAATATTGCAGCCAGTAAATAAGTACATCCGACGTGCAGCCACTTAAATGTCCGTCTGAATACCTTTATATGTGTAAGAAATGTATCCATACCATCATGTTACAAATATATTTTATGAACGATGGTGTCCGCCTGTTTCAATGATTTGTTATATACGAAATGAATCCAAAACAATGACATTACTGACTGTATGCAAAAACCACAGACAATAATCACGCAAGTACCATAGCAAAACTTACAGACTGTACGTAAGTACCACAGACTATACACTACTTAGACTGTATCTAAGAACCACCGACAAAACTTACAGACTGTACGTAATAAACACAGACAATACTTACAGACTGATCTAAGAACCACAAACAATACTTACACTGTATCTTAGAACCACAGACAAAACTTTCAAACTACATAAGAACCACAGACAATACTTAGACAGTATATAAGAACCACAGACTGTATTTTCAGACTGTATCTAAGAACCACATACAATACGTACAGACGGCATCTAAGAACCACAGACACTACTATAATGTTGTATCTAAGAACCACGAACAATACTCTAAGATTTTGTCTAGGAACAAAAGAAAAAAACTTACAGACTTTCACAGGATCTAAGAACCACAGACAATACTTACAGACTGTATCTAAGAACCACAGACAATACTTTGACTGTATCTACGAACCACAGACAATACTTTGCTTGTATCTAAGAACCACAGACAATACTTACAGACTGTATATAAGAACCACAGAAAAAACTTACAGACTGTGTATAAGAACCACAGACAATACTTACAGACTATATATAAGAACCACAGACAAAACTTACAGACTGTATCTAAGAACCAGAGAATACTTAAAGACTGTATCTAAGAAGCACAGACAAAACTTACAAACTGTATATAAGAACCACAGACAATGCTTAAAGACGGTATCTAAGAACCACAGACAATACTTTGACTGTATCTACGAACCACAGACAATACTTTAACTGTATCTAAGAACCACAGACAATTCTTAAAGACTGTATCTAAGAACCACAGACAAAACTTACAGACTGTATCTAGGAACAACAGACAATATTTATAGACTGTATCTAGGAACAACAGACACTACTTAAAGACTGTATCTAGGAACAACAGACAATACTTACAGACTGTATCTAAGAACCACAGACAATACTTTGACTGTATCTACGAACCACAGACAATACTTTGACTGTATATAAGAACCACAGACAATACTTACAGACTGTATATAAGAACCACAGACAAAACTTACAGACTGTATCTAAGAACCAGACAATACTTAAAGACTGTATCTAAGAACCACAGACAAAACTTACAGACTGTATCTTAGAACCACTGACAAAACTTACAGACTGTATATAAGAACCACTGACAAAACTTACAGACTGTATATAAGAACCACAGACAATACTTACAGACTGTAAATAAGAAGCACAGACAAAACTTACAGACTGTATATAAGAACCACAGACAATGCTTAAAGACTGTATCTAAGAACCACAGACAATACTTTGACTGTGTCTACGAACCACAGACAATACTTTAACTGTATCTAAGAACCACAGACAATTCTTAAAGACTGTATCTAAGAACCGCAGACAAAACGTACAGATTGTATCTAAGAACCACAGACAATACTTAAAGACTGTATCTAGGAACAACAGACACTACTTATTGACTGTATCTAAGAACCACATACAAAACTTACAGACTATCTAGGAACAACAGACAATATTTATAGACGGTATCTAAGAACCACAGACAAAACTTACAGACTGTATCTAGGAACAACAGACAATATTTATAGACTGTATCTAAGAACCACAGACAAAACCTACAAACTGTATCTAAGAACCACAGACAAAACTTACAGACTGTTTCTAAGAACTACAGACTGTACATCGGAACCAGACAATATTTTCAGACTGTATCTAGGAACCAGACAATACGTACAGACTGTATTTAAGAACCACAGACAATACTTTTATGCGGTATCTCAGAACCACGGTCAATACTTACAGAATGTATCTAGGAACAACAGTTTAAACTTGCAGACTGTATCTTAGAACCACAGACAATAAATACACAGTATCTAAGAACCACAGACAATTCTTACAGACTGTATCTAGGAACAACAGACAATATTTACAGACTGTATCTAAGAACAACAGACAATACTTACAGACAGTATCTAGGAACAACAGACAATACTTACAGACTGTATCTAGGAACAACAGACAATACTTACAGACAGTATATAGAAACAACAGACAAAACTTACAGACTGTATCTAGGAACAACAGACAATACTTTAATACAGACAATATTTACAGACTGTATCTAGGAACAACAGACAATACTTAAGACTGTATCTAGGAACAACAGATAACACTTACAGACAGTATCTAGGAACAACAGACAATACTTACAGACAGTATCTAGGAACAACAGACAATACTTACAGACTGTATATAAGAACCACAGACAATGCATATCAGGGTTTGCCATTTGTAAATTATTTGAATTTGCAGTGCAGTTGTCTTGTGTACATTTGCCTTGCATTTTTTATCATCCATATTTAACTCCTTGTTTCGTGTACATGCCTTATATCTTTTATTATTTATATTTTACCAATTGTCTCTTTTTCATTTACAAGTCTTACATCTGTCATTATCTATATTTAAATGAATTAGACTAATGTCTTTATTTATCTGCTTGTAAAGACAGTCTGCGCCAAAAACATTTTCATTTACTAGTCCGTAAACTAAAAATCAAAACTTGTCCCTATATGACTCTATAAAATTTTGAAATTTTCTCTAGTTTGAATCAATATTTACTAGTCTGGGTTATCGGATTAGTGGCTAACGGTGCTGACTACTTTAAAGATACAGTAAAAGTACATTTTATAGGCAAAAAAAATCATTTTTGATTTCTAAAAACAAACAAGAGTGCACACGCTGAAATGTCTCATATGCTTTACTGACCATTGATTTTATGGTCTTTTAGATTAAGGTTTCACTACAAGTATCACTGACAATTCATATTTTACATAAATCCTGTTAGACACACATGCACATCTAACAATAATTCAATATACCAAATATATTTGACCTATTGCTTAATATAGTACTTGAAAAAAGACCAAAACACAACAAACTTAACATTGACCAAAGAATCATAAAAATTAGATCAAGGTCAGATGAAACCTGCCAAACTGACATGTTCCCCTTTACATACATAACATATAGTTGACCTGCTGCGTCCAATATTTTAGAAATAATAAATAATGATAATAAATAAGCAAGTCGGCAAGATATACAAACAGAGACAACATTATCTCTAATGAGATTTCAACCGACATAAGAATGGATCTAATCACAGAACTTTAAGGTCAAAGTCAAAAGAATCCGGTCTGACTGAAATGAAGATCTTTGAAAAAGACACACTGATAATATCTTAGAATCACAGACAATTCATACATGTATACATGAAGACTCTTTTTAAGAAAACCATGTAATTCACAGATTGTATCCTGTTCTAGTTTTACTTATAAACAAGAATGTGTCCTCAGTACACGAATGCCCCACTCGCACTATCATTTTCCATGTTCAGTGGACCGTGAAATTGGGGTAAAAACTCTAATTTGGCATTAAAATTAGAAAGATCATATCATAGGGAACATGTGTACTAAGTTTGAAGTCGATTGGACTTCAACTTCATCAAAAACTACCTTGACCAAAAACTTTAACCTGGAGCGGGACAGACGGACGAACGGACAGACAGACGAACGGACGGACGGACGAACGGACGCACAGACCAGAAAACATAATGCCCCTCTACTATCGTAGGTGGGGCATAAAAAATAGGTGAAAATAGTAAAGTCATCATTTAATAAAAAATAATTTCACACAAAAAGTCATGCTTAGCTACAATACTAAATTCAATTCAGGCTTTGTGTTGCACTCAATTCCTTCTGTAAAGAGGAAATGAACTTTAAATATGATAGTTGAAGCAATTTTCTCTCTGTTTTCTATCTTCTGCTGTTTTATTTTCTATATGATGCAAGTATATCTATTACTGGAACAGCCTTCCTTTTAATAAACATATTGGATACAATCAAATCAATCAAAACATGTTTTATTAATTTTATTCTTTATTATAAAACTTTAAATTTTCTAAATTTGTATATATATAAATATATGTAAATGTAAATAAAAACATTATCATAAATACCTGACAAGAAAATTATCTATACATTAGTGACATGCATAAAGCACAATTTATATTTATCATGCATAATATCATGGTACAAAACAAAATAGACAAAAAAGTAACCTATTAAAAAATATGGAGCAAGAGGGCACAAAGTGTTTTTGAGAGATTTTTTTTAATTAGGAAGACAAATTCAATAGATATCTTTATATTATATTAATCTTTTATAGACCAAGTAAATTTATCAACAAATTTACAAGTTTCAAAAATTAATAATGAACAAACCAATTTATCTTACAAAAAGACACTGTTTAATACATTTTCTTTTATACATTTAAATAATTATGAATTAATTAATTGTGACTTTTTGACTGAGGCTTGTTACTCTAAGTCCTATGGCTTTTTTTTGTTTTTCAACACATATTGTCAACAATCAACAAACATAAATATGATTAGTCAATTCCAGTTTATATATTCATCTTAATTTAAAGTACAATTATTTGCAACAATGAAGTATTAGCATATCATAATCATTATGTATGTTTTTCTGTACATGTATTTATGACATTTAAAAATCACGTTTTGAGGTATATTAAATTATATGATAAACACATCCTCTATGCAATGAAGACAATCCCAATAAAAATAATAGGATTTAGAACTAACCTTTATTATACAAAAAAAAATCACTGTTGTGACACAAAGTTTTTTTTTGTATGGAGTCTTAATAATTTGTTTATATTTTAGAAATTTATATTTATTTATGCCAAGACTCTCTAATCTTTTCAGAGAGGCATTCATAGTGGACAGTCCTTATGGCATATATTTTTTTCATAACTAAATATAATTGGGGTGGATTAATACTACACATATCAAGAAATAATAAAAACACAGGTCATACTTACAAGGTATTCAAGAATGACATCTTAATCCTAAGAAATAAAAAAACAAAACAAAGTAACCTTACTAAAAACCTCCAATAGTTGTCAATAGTACTCACATAGGAAAAGGCATAAAAAAAACCAATTACAACATATCTAAAAAGGAGCAATTACAAAACAGATCGGTATATTAGAACAATACATTACATAAATTTACATAACTCTATCGTAGTGGTAAAATATCAAACATAAGCTCAAAACTAAGTGCAATAAAACAAGTCTTCTCTGTTCTTTAAAGACATTCTTGCCCTTCACTCTTTGACACTTGTATGGCAAGCACTAAGAAGTCTTGATAAATCTAAAATAGAATTGTTTTCATGTAAAATTCACAAAAACTGGTTCAATTATTGAAATAAACATACATTATAAAATGAAAAAAAAAGTTGAACTCCAAAGATATATTAAGTCAAGTTGGAATGATGTCTTAGTTCTGGTTTTAGGCATGTTGCAAAAGATCCTTTTTGGTTTAAAATATTTTACAAAGTATAATGCAATATTATATGACTTGAACATCTTAAGCTTGGAAGTTGGATCAAGCTATCAAAAAATTAAGTTTGATAAAGTGTATTTAAATTAAAAAAAATATATCCTTTTAAAATCAAGGGCAGATAATTACATTGATTTGATAGGACACTTTGTGTTTTGTATTTATTTTTAAAGAACAGAAGGCTGTGGCCCCCTATTTTTATTTGATGTTTCAAATGTTCTTATAAAAAGTAATTCTCTGATTAAATTTAAATGTAATGCAACTGGGTGAGTATTGCAACAATAAAAACTTGTATTCTAGTTACTAAAACATAGATATGTTAAGACTCCTGATTCACCTGTACTTTTGTGGAGATCTAACTTCGTAATATATGTAAAGAATATAACAAGGACTTTTGTGATCCTAGTTTGAAACAAGAGTGAACACAGAACAGCATGGATAGTATTTGCCATTCTGAGTGTATTGCATAAAACTGGGAGTCAACCCACTAAAGGGTACCCCACCCCCATTCCAATTCATCTTCTGAAATATTTCAGACCAATATGATTTTCCTTCATGCACATTCTTGTACTGTACTTGATATAAAATTTCAACAATATCGATAAAGCAGATAAGGAGAACATCCACTTATCTTACTAAACACTGTTGCAACATATTGCAACATTAAACAATTAAGATCCATTTCCCCCTTAAAATATTTCAGACCAGGATTATTTCCTTCATATACATTCTCTGGTGGTGTCAGTCTACTGTGTAAATTTACATCAATATCCATCAAGGTAATTAAACATAGTTGCACTTACAGGTCCTGTTGCCACTTATTGCAATATTAAACTAATTAGGTTCAATTATCTCCCTTGAAAAGTATTGGATCTGGACTATTTCCTACATACTCAAGTCTTAGGTTGTGTACTGCAACAGTGTTAAGTTTCAAAATCAATCAATGCAAATAATGGAACTAGGTGAGTATTTGAGTTGCACTTACGAGACCTGTTGCCACTTATTGCAATGTTAAACTAAGTAAATTCAATTATCTCCCTTGAAATAATTTAGACTCTGTAAAGTTTCATCTTATTGGTACATACATTACAGAGGAGTTAAGTTTACAAGACATATGAAACAGACAGACAGACAGACAGAGTGATTCACTCCAAAAACTTTGTGGGGTTTATAATAAGTACAAGATTATATATGTCAGGAGTCAATTTAAACAATTATCTTCAATAGAATTAGCATACAGTACAGAGAAACAATTATTTCAGAATTTTTTCAGTATTTTTTAAAATTTTGGATTCAGAAGAATAAAATGCTACAAGTAGCGAAAGTTCACCAAAGTTTCATGAGAATTCAGTGGCGGATCCAGAACTTTTCCTAAAAAGGGGGGGGGGGGGGGGGGGGGGGGGCTGACTGACCTAAGGGGGGCCCACTCCAGTCATGCATCAGTGATTCCCTATATAATCAACCAAATTTTTCCCACGAAAGGGGGTCCCAGGGTCCCGCAGGGCCCCCCTGGATCCGCCTGTGGAATTGCTGAAAGTATTTTTGAGTTATTGTCCAATAACTGGAAAATTCCCTCTTTTGTAATGAATAAAACCCCATAACTCTGAACTATAAAATCTAAAATTTATATAATTCTAAAGGGACCTTACATCAATAGATATAAACAATTCACCAAAGTTCAATAAGAGCTGCTGAAAGTATTTTTGAGCTATTGTTTGAAAACTGGAAAATTCCCTTTTTTTAATGATTAAAACCCTGTAAATGGGAAACACAAAAAATTTCAAATTTATAAAAATTGAAAGGGAGTTTATGTCAAAAGATATAAACAATTCACCAAAATTTCTTGCAAGTTGGTGAAAAGTCTTTTTAAATGATTGTCAGAAAACTGGAAAATTTCCCTTTTTTTAATTAATAAAACCCTATAACTCAGAAACTTAAAATCTAAAATTTATAAAAATAAAGGATCTCACCTCAATAAATATAAACAATTCACCAAAGTTTTAGGCAAATTGGTTTAAGCTTTTTTGAGTAAATGTCTGACATGTTGACGATGGATGGACAGACAACAGTATACCATAATATGTCATGTAACCAGGCCTATAACAATAACTGTGAGAAGACAGTTTTGTGTCATTTCTGAGTTGATTAAATGTTTCATAAGTTATCCCATGGAAACTGTTCATGGCAGCATGTCCAGTCTGCCTTACTTGAACAGAGTACTAACCAGTTTTCTATTGGTTAATAAAACATAAAATTTCAATGAAAATTATGTTAAAGATGAATTGAAACATTATCCAATATGCCTTAATTAAATGGATTTTGATGAAGTTGTTAAATTAAAGTGCTTGTTTTTTCAGAGCAACTAATCCTAGATATACTTCAGTCTCAAACATAGCATTTTTTTGGGGTGATCGATACCATTGTAGGTACTGGATTTCTTTCAACATCACCAGACAGCTGTAGGATTAACATTTTGAAGTTCTTTCAGTACCTGCTTGCTAAAACCTTCACTATTGTTACTTCATTACATCCTGAAACAATAAACATATAGTTATATATTTGTATCATATATGTAATATTAAAAACAGTAGTTTTATATATTTGATAAATAGCCTGCTGTTTAATCTGTATTGCTCAACTTTCTGGCACACGAAATGCAACTATAAAAAAGATCTCAATGAAATACCATACAAAACACACAAAAAATAAAAATAAACAAAATAATTCTATGAACAACAATGACTCAAACTGTAAGGTAACACAGGTGCTTCCAATAAATAATTAAGCATTTCTCTTGAACGCTTTCAAAACAGAAGTAAATCTCAGGTGCTAGGGGTCAGAAAGCAGTTGATATTTACTCTCCTGTTTAAATATATGATAAAGCGTACAAAACATGACGAAATCTGTATCACATGCCATACAAGATATCTTGTATAGTTAAAAAGATATCTTATACAGTTTATAAGATATCTCATATAGTTTAGGAGATAATGATGAGAAAATTGAGAATGTGTCAAAGAGACAACAACCCGAATATAGAACAGACAACAGACAACGGCAGAAGGTCATTTACACATCAGACTGTGCTGGCTACCCAAACTTTAGATACACCAAACCAGACCCTTTTCAGAAACATGCAATATGTGGTTTTAATTTTAGAATTCATTTATACATTTCAATGTGTTCTACAAGGATCGCCAGTACTATATACACCTTTCAAATAAAACTCAATTACCAAACTATATTCTATATATTTTGATATTTACACCTTAGTTATGCCTATTCTGTTTTAAATACTTTCTACTTTCAAGTATGGTTTTTTTTTCTGGCCCAATTTGGTGGTGGTACATGTTTATATAAAGTCTATTTGAATTTTTTGGCTAAAAATTCTGCTCAAACCAATGCTTAGGGCTATCTTATACTTGCAGTGATTTTTTTTTGGCTCTGTGTTGAAGGCTTTAATACTGTAAATAGTTAAGAAAAAGTGCAATCAAGCCCTGATCCTTTGATTTTTGTGTGTGCTTATAGAGCCTTGAAAACAAATAAAATCCTGTGGACATCCATACTCTTATTATGTGAAGAAACATCCTACTATATCCTACTAAGCTGTATCTCAAAAACTGTAGGAGGAGAAAGCCGGAAAAAACAATGTACTCTTATAGAGAAAAACAGACAGTGGGATAGACAGGGTTAATTAATTGAGCTTTTACATTTTGTAAGATTTAGTTTACCAAAAAAATAATGAGACAAATGTCAAAAAAATATAATAGGCACAGCAACTGTGCAAAATGTCATTGGCCTAAGTGTTTTGGGGCTTATACAAGACAAATCTCATAATATGAGATTTCTTACAACAACAAAATATACGCTAAATTTCACATTAATATAATATACACATTGCACTCCTTCCTAAACATTTTGAACATATATATCAATAAAAACAAATACTGATTTTAAAGAATCACATTAAATTCCTTACAATACCAAATCCTTAAAAATAAGTTTTTCTCAGAGGATTTGCATTTATATGAGGTCAATATTGCAATACTTTTAGAAATTGTTGACTACGGTACATTTGGTTGTGGATTGAGAGTTGTCTCATTGATAACCAAACCACATCTTTTTTTTTTATATAGAATCATTCCTCCCTTTAAGATTATTATATAAAATAAATGGTGATATGATGTTGTCAACTACATAATATGGTAAACAGACTTTTTCTACTATTCTATAAAACTGGAAAAGTCTCACCCATAATTATAAAGACTATGTTATCCTTTAAAGTTTTGCTACAGATCATATCATTAATTGTTCTCTTAAGTAAGAAATTTATGCGCTTCACAATAAGCATGATTGAAAGTTTGTCAAAGTAGCAATAAACATTACGTTAGTCATACAAGAGAAAAGTATACCTTTCTTCTCAACATCAGAAATAGGACTAAAAAAAAAGCTTGATCACAATTGTTGTCTTTTCTTTGAGCACATAGACCAACTGTTTTTGGTACATATATCCCTATAAAAAGAAAGTTAAAATGGAGATTTTAGTTATCCTGTAAGTTAACTAGGGTATGTAGAAAACCCTACATTAAACTTGCTCTACAAAACACTGTCAAGAATATTATTTTGTCTAGACCATTATTAGTTATTCCATGTGAAGGACAATTTTTTTTTTCAAAATAATATTGTAATACTAAACTCTAGTTACTAACTAAATAGTAACACATTATTCATTTTTTTTAAATTAATTTCATTGAATAAACTGTTCTGCTTGTCCTTCTCCAAATAATAACTCTTGACATGAAGATGCATGTAAAACTAATAGAATAGGCTTGACAAAATGCTGGAGGTCATGCACATTAAGTTAAAAGGTAAATTGGGAATCTGTATACTGTCATAATATTATTGAACTATTAACCCTTTTAATCAGTACAATATAAAAATGTCTTCCATAATAAGTTAATATCCTTAATCATCTAAACATCTTCCTCTTATGTCAGCAGAAAATAATACAATTATTGATATAGCTATTCACATTCAAATCATGCAAAAAACTGTAAATATGGTACATATGGACCAGTAATTCTATAGATTGAAATTGCCTTAGTACATCAGCACCTGTATACAAGTATCTGAGTATGTTTTGAAAATGTAAAAGATTAGTTTCCCATGTTAACTTACTGGTGATTCAGTAAAAACAAAAAATATTGAAGCAACAATATACCTGTGACCTGTCTCAAACCTACTTATATTCAATTTTTGCTTAAAAGTATCATTAACATCTCATATCACCTTGTAAGGGAAAAGTAAGAGTGTGCATTGAAACTGAATCAATGCCACTTTCCTCTTTTTGCTGGATGTTGAATCTTCCAGTCTAGTGTGTGGTCTGTTTCGGGCAAAAACTATCTAATCTTTGGTGGATTTTTAGTAAAGCAGATTCTTTTCATTCTACAATAAATAAACAAATTTCAATATATGTTCTATTTGTTTTACATGCAATGTATCAAGTTTCATTAAAACCATTCACATTGGGAGTTTTGCTTAAAAGATACTACAATAAGTCTTCAATTATCTCCCCTTTATAAATTATGACTCAAATAAATGGGGAATGTGTCAATGGGACATAGATGATGCACCCTATGCATATCATATAAAGTTATAAAGGGACATAACTGAAGAAGAGTAAAATTGACCCTACCCAAATGTGCATGTTGATTTGCGGTGTCAGATCAGTATTGTGTATAAGTTTTATTACATTTGTTTGAGACTAACTTATGTTTGAGAAAGGAAGCAAAAATTCAGCATTTATTTCCATTTTTTCAGCTTATTACCACAAAATACTTTTGTTACACAGCATAGTTATGATCCATTTGTAAACTTTGGGAAGTACGGATGTGCAAAAGAATGTAGACATACAGCCGGACACGGGTAGAACTTTGTGTCCTCTCATCATTTCAAGGTATAAGAGGAAAAACCTTGCAAGACGATCTCAAAACAGACAGACCAACATGTATCATGATTCCTATGTTATCGTAGTTTGTTGTGGTATTAGTTAAGAAATAGTTCATGGAAGCCAAAGATTGTTGGAAATTTACACATGGCCTGGGCTGAGATATTCAAATTTTATCCTGAGCGTTAGCGAGGAATTAAATTTATGAATTTCAGGCCATTTGTAAATTTCCAACAATCTATGGCTGCCATAAATTATTTCGATTCTAATAGGATAAATACGGTCATTAAAAAATTGAAGTGAGGGTTGGTATTTTGTGTGTTTGGTTGTTCTTTTTTATTCCTTGTTAGATCAAGCTCAAACATTCTAATAAATCTGTAGCTTGCATGGATTGTTTCGTGAATAACTGCTCGAATAAAACCTGTTTAATTCTTTTACTTCTCAATCCCAACATTTGCCATATTTAATTTACATGTGTTTCTTGTAAGCGACAGTACTAGCTGTCAAATTCAAAATTGACATTTCGTAACCAAAGAGCCGCCATGTTGACTTGCTGAAATCTGTAAATATTAGTATAATGCATTAAAATAGAAAATAAAACATATAAATACATCAGAAATCCATTTATCATACAAATTTCTATTGTTCACGTAACGGAACACCTTTAACTCTAGCGTTTTCATTTGTATGACGTCATGTTTTGAAATGACTTGAATTCGCCAAAAATATTAATAGACTTTCGTGAATTTAATTTAATTTTGATATTGTTGATTTCTCTGAACTCTTGGGCATTAATTTTTTTATTATGCATCTGAAAAAGAATAAAAGTTCTTTTGTCTTTTTTAATTGCCATTTTTAAAACAATAAAATCGGCAAAGAGTTTGCAAAGTAGGTTACAATACATGTGGATTTACGTGGGAGGTATGTTGTAACAGCCATTATTATGTACATCTCTGAGTCTGTGCTAAGTATAGATATATTGAGAATTTTATCACGGTGTTGTTTACAAAGCAAAAGCAGCCCATTATATTATGTACTTTCATTCCACTGAGCATTCATTCCGGGTATAACTGTTTATTATCACATATTTTGTACTGATATGTACGTTTTTGCATGGCCAATAATAGCCGGAAGTCAAGGTTGGTTATCAGCCCTCGGGGACGATATCGATATCAGCCCTCGAAATCCATATCAAGCCCCCGAGTTTAACTTCCGGTAATCAATCAACTGTGCAGGATTCAAATACACCATAAATCCTCCAAATAAAGTACACTGGCAGAATCAAACCACTGTTACATAACCACAGCCTTGCATTATAGGACTAGTTGCATGGTCTACAGTTAGTTATTCTATACCAGCTGAACCCTTATTATATTAAAATTAAGTTTTATAGTGGCAGTGATTCATGCAACATAATTCTGCAAGTTTTGTGCAATAAACAGATAAACGTTCTGCAATATAATGTGGGCTTCTGGATCTCTGAGTGTGGTGTTATCAATAAATAAACTAATATGTCTTGGTAAGCTTGCATTTAATGTAGCACCATTCTCATATTATCCCTGATAAACAAATGTATTTTTTCATGTTGTTTTGCCTTCAACTTTTAAGGGGGAAGTTTTTGCACTTGCAGTAAGACATATGTATTTCATTCTAATATTTTGGAGTAGATAGATATAACATTTCTCTATTAATCAACCTGATGAAAGAAAGTTTCTGTCTCCTATTATAAATTGTCCCACTTTCTAGGCCAGAATTTACCAGTCAAAGTGAAAGTGAAAGTGAAATTGACTAAACGGAAAATAAATTTCACAACTTCCGGTCCAAACGTATGAAACAATTCCGGACAGTACCACTGCCACTGTACATTTTGCTACATGTATCGGCCTCAGCTATGGGCTGACCGAGAGGTTGCGCGTTTTGCAGTTAAAAACGACGTCGTTAATCAATATAAACGTTTGACAAATATTTATGTTTAGCAAATATAACTCAATTTTTCATGACACGTTCAATTAGATTCATCGATCTGCGGGTGGGTTTTGGTTAACGTTACAGTCAAGTTAATCATGATCAGTGTTAGCTGGTTAGTGCAATAAAATGTGTTCCAGTTTAAACTAAAGACAGGCTCGTTTAATATTCTACAATAAAACGTGCTTTAAGTCAAATCAAAAAGGGACGGGTCGAGGAATAGGAATTATTGGAAAAAAACTTCGTAGTAGGTAATATGTATAATTGTTTACAAATTAAAGTATGCATTTAATTCTCAACTTACTTGAATCTTTATTTTACATGATGCAGCGTTAGTCGTATCATGACAAGATGCAAAAGTTTGGTCAATTAATGCGGTAACAATGACCTCTACACTCTCTGTTTGCATGTGGCTTGAAAGTTTTGGGGTATTGTTTTTTTTGTATGATTATACAAGAACTACAATGATTGGCCAATGTTCAGCCTCTATGTCATACCAAAATATCTGTGTTTTTTACTTGAATAAGATAACCCCATACTCAGTTTATCCTATGTGCTAACATTGTATAATTTCTGTGTTACCCTTATTGAATAGTATAACTCCATACTATATGTTAAATTTGTATCATTACTGTGTAATCTTACTTGAATAGGATAACTCCATACCGTATACTAGCATGGTTATAATACGGTGTTACTCTATTTCCATAGAATAACCCCATAACATGTGTTAACATGGTATACCATATGGTCTATTGAACAACGTAACTCCACTAACATAAGATCTATTGAAGAGGATGACACGGGTTGCATCGGGTGTTGCATCAATGTAATTATCGCGGAAACCTACTTTTTTGGGTGGAAGTAAACACGCGGAAACCCATCTTTCATTTCATTCAAATAATTTAATAAAGGACGTCTTTTTTCCCCTGATATAAAAAAAGACAAAAATAAGAATAAAAAAGGCTGAAATTAACATTGAAGAAATTATATACATGAACTATTTACACTTAAATCTATCTTTAATTGTTCAGTGTCTTTGCTAAGTAACCTGAATATAAAGACCATATGTTGATTATCATTGTGATCAATTCTTCATTAACACGTCTTTATTTAATGGATTAAAGGTTTCGATAAAAACTTTATAGTGTATATAGGAAAACATTTTGATGCAAGTATTTGTATTCTTTATTATGTTCACCATCAACAGTTAATATGAATAGTATCTACTAATAATAATCACAAAATCAAACAAAGTTTAATCTTACCGGGGCATTTCACAAAAAAAATATTGATATTCATGCAAACATACGTAAATACAAGTCTTTGTAGGTTGAGCACGTAATAAAAATTGAGAATAGAAATTGGTAATGGAAATGGGGATTTAAGAATGTTCGCTACTCTTATTTTTGACTTTTTGTCAGATGTTCGGAATCCTCTAGTTTTATCCATAAATTAACAATTTCTTTTTCTTTTTATATGTCTATTACATACAATTTAACAAGCCAATTTTGAAAGTCTTATAAAATCCTTGTTATTATGTTACAGTTTTTGAAAGAAAAAACATGCCAATGTTAACTGAAGGAAAAATCTACAGAGATTAAATTCACGCCATATCTATTTTTTTTTTTTTTAAACTTTTTAAAAAAGGGACGAAAGATACCAAAGGGACAGTCAAACTCATAAATATTTAAGTTCTGTTGTTTATACACTATCAATTTATATCAGTCTTTTTTAAAGCTTGTTATTTTTGAACACAGTAGCGTTCAAGTCGATTCTAACAATTGATTCCATTGTGTGTTATTTTAGAGTCTGATTTTTGGAAAAAAAAGTTTTTTATGCCTGAAAAAATTTGTCAAACTCCGACATCCTTGTTATTTTGAGGAAGACATCTTATCATCTATATGGAATAATAAGAACATAAAAAATCACATTATCTGTGTTGATTATAGAAGTGTGGCACACACTATGTTATGGACTGTGAATGACCTTCTAGATGGGGAAGGAAATATATTGTCCTAACAAAATTTTGAACGGCTACATACTTTTAAACCCATAGATCTTTTAGAGTACATACAATCTAGCTCTCTTTCATCTTGTAACAGTATTAAAACATTTGACTTTTCTACTCTTTACACAAGTATTCCACATTCCAAACTAAAAGACAAATTGAAAGAGTTGGTATTACTTTGCTTCATAAAAAAGAATGGCCAACGTAGATACAAGTATCTTGTCTTAGGAAGGGATAAATCATACTTTGTAAAGAATCACTCTGATTCAAACAAAAAATTCTCTGAAACCGATATTATCAAGATGCTTGATTTCTTGATTGACAACATATTTGTAACGTTCGGAGGACGTGTTTTTCAACAGACTGTCGGCATCCCAATGGGAACAAACTGTGCCCCTCTACCTGCCGACTTGTTTCTTTATTATTATGAGGCTGACTTCATAGGAAGAAAGATAAGAAGTTAGCAATATCCTTTAACTCTACTTTCCGCTATATAGATGACGTTCTTTCACTTAACATTTCAAAATTTGGTGACTATGTGGAACGCATCTATCCCATCGAATTGGAGATAAAGGATACTACAGATACAGTTAAGTCGGCTTCATATCTTGACTTACATCTAGAAATTGACAATGAGGGTCGGTTGAAAACAAAACTTTACGACAAAAGAGATGATTTTAGCTTTCCAATTGTGAACTTTCAATTTCTAAGTAGCAACATTCAAGCAGCACCTGCATACGGGGTATATATCTCCCAATTGATACGATATTCCCGTGCTTGCATTTCCTATCATGATTTTCTTGATAGAGGGTTACTGCTCACAAGAAAGCTATTAAACCAAGAGTTGGGTGTAGACAAATATGAAATAATTTAACATACAAATAAAAATTTTGAGAATTTAAAAGAAAATGTTTTCACTGCACGATAAAAGACCTAAAAGCACTAGTGGCCTTAGGTTCTTAAAAATAGCAAAAAAGTAAACGGCAATGATAGACATTCAAATTCATTTCTGAAAAGTGTAATAAAAGTATTTCAGTTAACTGTGAATGCAGAATTTTTGACAGTGTTAGAAAAGTGATGAAAATTCTAAAAAAGTCAACAATTATCCCTAATGGGCCAGGAAATACTATCTTGCCACCTTAGTTCTTTACATAAGATTCAGGTCAATGAACGTAACATTCTAATCCTTAAAAACAAAACTTGACAAAACTGTATATTTTCCGTAAACATGTGACTATATACTTAACAAAAAGGTTTGATTACTTAAAAATATTAATTCACTGTGTAATTTCCATGGTAATTCACGAGAATGTTCGGCTAATTGCTGAAGGTCGAGTAATTTGTAATTACAGCAAAGAAAAAAAGTGCAATAAAGATATTTTTAGAAGAAAAAAAAAAGAACGTAATTATATCTGTATACGTGGTCCTGCATGTTGGGCGTATATTTTAGGTATTTAAGAAAGCATCCAGAGTTCTCCTCCACATAAACCAACCTACAGTGTTCACGGTAAGACAATCTTTATATTTTTTTAATCGGGGGATTATTAAACAAATCTTGAAATTTGTTAAACAATAATTATTAGAAATAAAATATAATAAATAAATGTAACTTTTTGAATCAAATATTCATTTTCTGGATTGCTACAAGAATACAGCTTCACACTGCGATAGGGAAATCCCTACTTTTTGGCTTGGTCTATGTTTCCACTGGTTATGAGTAGTTGATAATCAAAGGTGCATAAGAATGTCAGAAAATCTGAACAAACGGTTGACTGAACATTCTAGTGGATTTGGCCGCAATAATTTCTTTTCTTTTAAATTGGATGCGTTATCCATAAAAGAATCAATGATTCAAGTTATAATAAAAGAAATAATTTAACTAATAAAGTAAAATCAAAATACTGTTTAACAGATTAAAGATGCAATATTGTTTTTCAACAAACAAGGTTAAGACGGCCTAAATACCAACACTTTTTAGTCCAGTGAACAAACTCTATTTCAAATGTTTTTTTATGAAGAATTGTAATGCATTACGTATTCTATAGAAATTGTAAACAATTTTTGAACCAAGTGTCCTTGTTTTTTAATACAATAAATTGAAAATTTGGAGGGAAATGTTTTTCTGTTGATTATTCGTAAATTAAACATTAAAACCTTTCATTTCAAAAACTATAAAAAAAATAATAAGGATTGCTGTTTCAAGTATAGGTTATAAAATTACAAAGAAACAAGAATGTGTCCCAAGTACACTGATGCCCCACTCGCACTATCAGTTTCTGTGTTCAGTGGACCGTGAAATAAGGTTAAAAATTCTATATTGGCATTACATTAGAAAGATCATATCATAGGGAACATGTGTTCTAAGTTTCAAGGTGATTGGACTTCAACTTCATCAAAAACTACCTTGACCAAAAACTTTTACCTAAAGCGGGACGAACGAACGGACGGACGAACAGATGAACGGACGAACGAACGAACGAACCCACAGACCAGAAAACAATATGCCCCTCTACTATTGTAGGTGGGGCATAATCAATAAGGGTTGTTGAAACCCTCACATACAACTATTTCTATTATTTTGTAGATGATGAAAAGGAATATAATGCTGGCTCTCCTCATTACAGTTTTCGTACTGAACGGAATTGGTAATGCTTATTTTTATTTTTATTTGTATTCGTTTTTCTCGGCTCCACTGATTTCTTTTTTCCTAAATAACCATTTTTAAACATAATTCCTTGTGCTCTATAAATTGATAAGTAGTGGTTGCGTCTGAAAATATTAATTTTGCACGAAAGAGTTGACATTTTACCAACTTAAACCTTAGACAATTAAAGATTTTGTCAAAATGTCCTATACTTTGAAACCTGTTAACAGCTTTACATTAAAGTTATCAAAACTGCAACTAATAAGTTCACTGACCTAAATCGAAATCCAATATATTTCAATGCTTCTGAAGAGCAAAAAAAGACACAAACTTATTTACGGCAAAAAATATTGCTAATTGTAGTAACCACAACACTCAGAGAGACAACTAAATCACCAGTAACTCAACAATCTGGTAAATGTGACAAGAAAGGTAAGAGTAATTGTTATTAATGGTCTTTTGATGAGCTTTAAAAACCTACTTTACTTTATTGACCGTTATATCATTATTAGAGTTTAGTGTTTTATAAATCATTAGCATGTGAATACACATGCATACATCTCCACTCATCATAATGAAACATATCCCAGCAAAAACATTAAAGTAGTATGTTTTGTCAATCTGTATATATAAAAACGAAGGTGTGGTATGATTGCCAATAAGACAATTCTCCACAAGACACAGACATAAACAACTATAAGTCACCGTACGGCCTTCAACAATGAGCTAAGCCCATACAGCATAGTCACGTATAAAAGGCCCCGAAATGGCAATGTAAAACATAAAACATTTCAAACGAGAAAAGCTGACGGCACTATTTATGTACAAAAAATGAACGAAAACCAAATAGGTAATACATAAACAAACGACCACCACTGAATAACAGGCTCCTGACTTGGGATAGGCACATACATACAGAATTTGGCGTAGTTAAACATGTTAGCGGGATCTCAACCCTCCTCTAACCTGGAACAGTGGTATAACAGTACAACATAAGAACGAACTATAAAAGGTTTAACTCATCAGATGAACAAAAATACTACCTTCTTGCAACAAATCGTAAAATACAACTGAAAAAATTGTTGTCATACTTATAGGTCTTCCTAATTTGAAGGTGCATTTCGGCATCCTTAATCAAGCTTCTAATTTCTGGAATCTATATTTCAATTGAAGTTACACGTTGGAAGCATTGACACAGTTCGTCTTTTAACTACAGTCAACAAATATTTTATTGCATCATCTTTGTTTGGCCAAGTGCTAGTTAATGTAATAATATAATTGTGCTAATAAGACATGAACACAGCATCACATACCCAACGAAAACCAGATGTCAACATCAATAAACGATTTTGTAAAATGTGTCTAAAAATAACCAAGCATATACACAGTGTACTAATTGTAAATAGTTTATTAAATTATTACTATTTGTACCTATGTTCTTATAAATTTAAAAACACCATTTAAAAAAAGAAATAACATAATATTATTTAATGCTTGTGAATGAATTCATTTTTAGGTCCAACGCCATGTACACATGGAGCATTCTATGAAGATACATGTGACAAGACTAAATACTATCAATGTGTATGGAAGAAACCTGTGAAAATGCCATGTCCTGCGGGTCTAGTATGGAAACAAGCAATAACAACATGCGACTGGCCATAAAAGTTATTCTAATACTTGACTCTGGAATATTAGACTGAAAACCTTTGATTAAGTACAAACTGTAACTAAAGCATGAGTAACTTTTGTACTGAATAATAAAAAAATTCTTGAATTAGTTCAGTTCAATTGTTTCAAATTTTTACGTCATGGCCCTTTATAGGTGACTATACGATTTGAGTTTTTCTTATTGTTGAAGGCCTAACAGTTTTCTATAGTTGCTTTCATTCATTTTATGTGAATTTTGGTGGATAGTTGTCTCCTTGGCAACCATACATATTTTACCACATCTCCTTCATTTCAACTATTGGCAATTATGGACCACATGTTTAATAAATATAACCAACGCAACACGGTCAAAACTTTCTTCATAATTAGAAAGAACTAAGAAACAGTTGTTTACTTCTATGCCTCTGTTCTTTTAATGAAACAATTAGAAGCAATTCACATCGAAAACAATATTCCAATTACAGACGACGGACAAAACAAAATCAGGGATGATTTAAGGCACTCTAGAAGGGTACCATTCTCCTCTCCTCTGATCTGATGATTATCATGCAAAAACTATTTGTTATTCATACCGGTGCTTTTGCACTCTGTCATAGTAAATAGTGAAATGTTTCTCGTCTTACCGAGAAAACATTACTTTAACTAATAATCGGAAAGTACAAATGAGATATTTAGTTCATGACCGAATGTATAATATTAGAAAGAGAACAGTAACATATTGAACATCCTAGACCTGAAATAAAAAATATTCAACATAGAAAACTGCAATTAAATCCAAACTCATCCCCTTTTACCCCCATTGACACCCATCATGCTGCTCATAGCCGGATAAAATCTAAGGTCAAATGATGTTTTCAAACATGATTATTTTTTTTTGCAAACGAAATGTAAAATATTGGAAGTGAATAGACACATTGTGCTTATTGTTTAATATATTTTATGACAGATCGAGTTTCATTCCAAAGTGTAATCGGAAAGATATTCAATTTAAACAGGAAAAGGATGTTATAGTATTGTCTATATATAGCAGGGTAAATATGTAATATTTCCTTGTGTGTTTTGTTTAAATAAAAGTATACATATTTTCTGGTGTTGCTGATTTCAAGATTCACGATCATAAACTATTAAATGTGAACACGAAAGCATACTATTTTGGTTGAAACAGTGCATCTGCAGGTCTACTGTTTCTATTATTTTGTTCCATTATTATTCGTCTTACCAAAACATTACTTTGATTAGTAGCCGGTACGTACAAATAATATAAATTTAATCGGACCGAATATGAGAAGTTCAAAGGATAACAGTTATATAAAGAAACAGTCAATACACATGTTACATGAAATAAAAAAAATCCCAAATTCATCAAGGCAAAGGAGTAAGCCAAGTGAGACCCCTTATTGTCCCTAAAATATAGCAGTTTTACAAATTTGATAACATACAAACTTTAAGCTATTTATTGAAAAGTATAATGCTACTATTACATCATTTTGGTTAATTTTTAGACGGTTTCCATCTGAAATGAAAGTGGCCGCATATGTGTTCATTCTTTATGTCTTAATATAAGTTGTATTTGATGATAACACATACATGAAATAAGATAATGGTTGAGCATTAACACGGATGCAGCCACTTTCATTTTCATTTCATATCTCGGTCAACGAAACGGCAAATAGAGGAAGTGAATAGGTTTGTAGTTCCTATTGTTCAATATATTTTACGATTGACCGAATTTCATTTCACAGTGCAATCGATCGGAAAGATGTTCAATGAACACTTGATTTTAAAACTGGAAAATGATGTAACTGTAATGTCTATCTACAGCAGGGGAAATTTGGAATATTATCTTGTATATTTTGTTTTAAATAAAACTATGAATATTTTTATATAGCGGTGTGTATACAGTGTTGTGGAAGTCAAAGTCGATTTGTTCGTCCTTTTGTTCCCTTTGTATCCACAAACGCTACTGAAGTGTTTAACATAATTTGTTCAGCTTTTGATTTTTATTTGCAGATGAACTTGTACTGTTAAACCTGTTTTTCATTATTTTATTATTGTGTTTTATTTTGGCATGATATAGACTTTTGTATTGTCCGAAACTATCATTTAGACTTTCCTAGAGGAATCTTGGATTATGTCATTAGTGTATCTAGGACACCCATTGTGAACCTGCCATTCATCATGAACTCCATATCAAAGTTTTTCAAAATTTCTCAGATAATTAACCATATCATACCATGTTCATGTTTTGGAGTAAGGAGGGACTGGGGTCGCTTATCAATTCATAGACTTTGTTATACGAGCATTTTTTTCTGGAGAGTAATACTATGTGAGCTTTACTCAACCAGTTAGTCATTAAAGTGTGCATGGTCTAGCGGGCCATACATTAAATCAGTTAAACCAAAACGGACATCTTTTGCAAAACAATTGGTATCGTCAATGTAATTAACTGCAACATGTTCTTTTTCTTGTTCAAAGAAGGAAGTATAATCAGTGGTTGTTTTATTTCATATTTAAAACGTATTTCGAAAATTTGGTGTTTATGTTTATCCTAGCTTTTGTTTAAAGTCACAACTTTGCTAGATTCGTCGTGACAATTTGAGCTTGAAACTCTTTTGTGGGAGACTGTATCGTGTCTTACAACTATCATTGCTGTTTCAATGATGCATTCCCGATATCTCCCGTCTCCCGTGTTCAGAAAGCAGCGGCGGTATGAAATCATTATAAATTTATTTTTCTATCTCATCTATCATATAAAAAGTAAAATTGCGTATTCAAGTGTAAGTTCTTTCTATTTAACTATCTTTGGTCTATTTATTTGATGTGTTTAAGTTTTTGATAACGCCATTTGCTAGAGAACTTTCAATTTGGAATTTGGTATTTGTGCTGTTTTATACTTACATGTTGACAGGTGAAGACCTGCAGTTTGAATTTGTAATTGGCATAAACAAATACTTATTAGATATATATTCTATAAAAGTAAATTTCAGAAAAAAATCAATATCCTTTATATAAGCTGTTTTATCACGCTGTATTTGGGGGGATAATATACAATATTCAAAGATATTTTTTTTTGTTATATGCTGGTTCCCAGATATGATCTCTATCTTTCATCTCATAGAGACGTATCTTGGGAATGTTGCCATTATAAATAAACAAAAAATAGCGGTTGACTTGAATTCTAAGGAAGACCCAAAGTGAAAAAAAGGTAATACAGCTTTTCAGACCTGGCATCCACTAAATATATAAAAGTGAAATGCATTTTGTGACAAACTCGTTTTTTATCCTCAAAAGTCTCAAGACGTTTATTTTCTGTCTCGAGACATTACTTATTTTGCATCATCAAAATACAAATATAATATACCGATAAGAAAAATCTATAGACATAACTATAACAAGATACAGCTGTATACAAATGATTTAAAGAACTGGAATAAGATCGTTTCAGAAATACCTGTACCAAGTTAGGAATATTACAGTTGTTCTACATTCGTTTGATGTGTTTGAGCTTTTGATTTTGCCATTTTATTAGAGACTTTCTTTTTTGAATTTTCCGCGGAGTTTTTTGGGATTTGACTTTTTTCTAAGCAAACTTTTGTCATGTTGGATTCATACGAAGAATAGAACTAAGCAAAAGAAGTTGAAATTTGCGGCAGTTATGCACCTTGAGGTATTTTTATTTTTGACTCTATTGCCCGAGTATATTTTAATCACTTCGAAAGTATTTTCTTTAACTCTTGCTACATAAATGGATCTGTTTGGTTAATATTACAACTTTGTCGATAACTTCTTTTGAATCACTTTAAGTTTAATTAGAAACATTGTTTTAAAGTGTTATCAGAACTGTTTGTTATTCTAATATTGAACATATGAGATGAACACATAGATGTTGACATTATTTCATGTTATATTCGGTCCGTCATACTTGTCACTTAACTTTTACGAAACGTCACACAACGAACAATTCACATTTTTTTTCCTGCAAACAACGACCGTTGAAATATGAAATAAGATGTAAACATTGAAAACCGAATATGTTCTGCATATAAAAAGGTCTAATTGAATACTTATGTATTGGTAGGATTCGTGTTCTCCAATCTTTTGATTTCATGGTTAGTGTTGTGATGACTGATGTCTGGATATGGTGTTGTCTGTATGTCTATCAATTACGACTTTGGATGCCCTCTGATGTTTTCTATGTATTTCTCATTAGGAAACAACTAACCAGTTGTAGGAAAAGTTACAAACCATAAAATTGTTTTGATATTCTTCTGTTATAAATCATAAAGGTTGTACTGCAGTCACATTATCAACAATTTTTGTGAGTTAGATCGACATTCATTTTATGAAGATACATGCTAAAAATGCTAATTAATGTATAAATAATTGCCATACTAATACATTCATGTGACACACAGTCTACTGCGGTTTCATACATTAATTTGAAGTTTTCTTTGTTAATCTGTGGTTTACGTGTTGTAATTTACTATTATATTATTTAATTATGCATTTCTCTGCCCTAAGTGTTTTTGCGTTGAATTAGTACTGTATTCCTGCCATGTAATGTTGCCATTTTAGTAGTATTAATAGATATAACAAGATGTGGTATAAGTGCCAATGAGACAACTATCCAAAGAAATAATTTGTAAAAGTTAACCATTATAGGTCAAAATACAGCCTTCAACACGAAGCATTGGCTGTGACACCGAACAGCAAGCTATAAAGGCTCCAAAAAATGACAAGTGTAAAACCATTCAAACAGGAAAACGAACGGTCTAATCTATATAAAAAACGAAAAACGAGACACTCTTATGAACAATATCAACAAACGACAACCACTGAACACAGATTCCTGACTTAGGATAGGTGCAAACGAATGCAGCGGGTTTATACGATTTAACAGACGCTCATTTTCACCCTAACCTGAAACAAAAGTGTAACATCCCAACATAGAATGACACACTATAAAATATTAATTGAAATGGCTTAACTTAATCAAAAGACATATTCAACAAAAATAAGTAAACATATACTGAACGAATAAATCTATGACACAATATAAGTACACAATTAATACAAGGAGATGAGATGTTAAAATCAGAAAAATAGCCATTACCTTAGACAAAATGCCGCCAAATAAGATAACATACACAGGTAAATAATTGTGATTTTGTTGTTAGGTGAACATTGAGTACAGAAATATATTTTTACAAAAAAAAAAAATGTTGTTGTTCATTGTACGAGAATCGAGAACAGAAGTGAAAATTTATCGTCATACCAAACACTTATAAAATAGTCCGTTTCTATATCATAGTTCGTTTCTGTGTGTAACATTTTTACGATGTGTTTCCGTTGTGTCGTTTGTTTTCTCCTATATTTGAGTGTGAATTCACATTACTATATGACGTGTCACGGTACTTTTCTATCCCAATTTCATGTATTTGGTTTTGATGTTATATTGGTTATTCTCATCGGATTTTGTCTAATGCTTAGTCCGTTGCTGTGTGTGTTACATTTTAATGTTGTGTCGTTGTTCTTCTCTGATATTTAATGCGTTTCCCTCAGTTTTAGTTTATTGCCCCGATTTTGTTTGTTGTCCATAGATTTATGAGTTTTGAACAGCAGTATACTACTGTTGCCTTTATCTATGTATTTTGATGTTTGTTTTTGTATCAGTTCAGTGTTTTTGTTGTAACGTTGTTTTCTCTTATAGTTGAAGTGTTTTTGTTGTTGACCCGGATTTGTTTCAGTTAAAAGGATTTATGACTATTAAACATAGGTATACTACTTTTGCCTTTAATAGCATAGCTACAATTTATTTTGAAAATAAAAAGATGGTTATCATAACAAATAAATCAAAATTTCCTACATTTACATAAAGCATCACAATTTACAATAATGTAGAAAATGTAAGTTGGATTTGGAACATTGAACCTTAACGATGATGCAATAATTTGACATTTAAATGTGAATGCAAAACTGATTCACTGGAAAAACTTGCATATCTGCTGATTTTTATATTACTAGTTAGCCGACAAAAAATATATAAAATGCTGACTAAATGATTTTAACCTAGAGGATCATAAACAACTGAGGAAAGAGAAAAGAAACGACGTGTTACCAATCAAGCAACAACAGCCCTAAACTAAAGTTTACGTATTGTATTATAATTTGTCTATTACCGGTGTTCTAATCTCATAAGAAGATGAAAATCTGAATGGAAAAATGTTCCTTTTTAGAGTCAACAAAAGTTAACTTTTTTCAGTATTATAAATCCTTTAAATCACAAAACTTTATTTAAATTGTACGGTAAACAAAACAAAAAATAATAAGATGTGAGCAATGAACAGTTAGCAAAAGCAGATCATCTGAGTTTGTTAGTACGTAGCAAACATAGCTCCTTTATTTGAATATTTTCTTGGCAGAAGTTTCTGCATATACAAGTATTTTAAAAGGAGCTACTGAACCACAGTTTCCTAAGTTTGAACTTAAAAAACGGAATATTTATCTTTCCATTCCTTGTTGGTGACATGAGTTTAGCTTCTCTTTAAAGAAATGTAAACATGACTGTCATTTTTGAATCAAGAACACTGATACAATACATTTCTTAGACATTTTCACTCAAGGAGTAGGGGCATTTAGGCATGGATATGGCCCAAAAAAAAATGTTTGATATCTATTTCAAATTAGCACATAATGTTTAGAAATGCATAGGTTCAAGAAATATAAAAGAAAAACTTAAAGATTTTTTACCAGATAACGTCACAGTTATGTCATAATAAGTACTATTTTTAAAAAAGATGAAAAATACAGATTTTATGCAGTTTTCCATGTTTATTTCTGTTATGGAAACATCGTGCGCAGGCAAGACACAACAAAATAATTTAACAGAAGCATTATTATTCCACCAAATATAAATTGGTTTCTTGGGTGCGCACATACTTTTTGAATCTAAAATATACATAAAATTTGATGAAAAACAAGGAAAATCGCGAAATTTTACAATATATGCAAAATAAATCTTGATTTGTTGCCATGGAAACTTGTTCCATGTCAAATTTATTTTGTTTTTCTGAGTACCTTGTTCTTTAGTACGGTTTTCAGTTATTTAAAAATACATATGATAATTTTTAAATTTGCAGTAATTTTTGGGCCAAATAATTCAACTCGCAAACATTAAATGAAAATACCAATTTTATTGCAAAATATTGCGAAAAAAAAGGAACCAGTATACTAACTGTACTTCACAATTTCATTACCTTAAATTCAAACTTGTGAACTTTCCATTTCTAAGTAGCACCATTCCAGCAGCAACTGCATATGGGGTATATATCTCCAAATTGATACGATATTCCCGTGCTTGCATTTCGTATCATGAGTATCTGGATAGAGGTTTTCTGCTCACAAGGAAACTATTAAACCAAGAGTTCGAAATGGTGAAGTTGAAATCATTCCTTCGTAAATTTTACGGACGCCATCACGAGTTGGTTGACCGTTATGAAATAACAGTTTCACAAATGATATCGGATATGTTCCTTACTTCGTTACTACAATCCCCCTTCCATTTCATGAATGTGACCTACCAAATTAGACTATTTACCGGATTTGTTATCACATAAGCAACACAACAGGTGCCACATGTGGAGCAGGATCTGCTTGCCCTTTCGGAGCACCTGAGATCACTCCTAGTCTATTGTGCGGTTCGTTTTGCTTATTCTTTCGTTTACTATATTGTTCCATGTGTACTAAGAATTTTGCTTTAAAAGGTTTTATAGTTTTTGATGAATGAAAGGAAATTCTCAAGTCAACTATTTATTTTAGGACTGATATGTCCATAACAAGTGCATTAGTTAACTCTGTTTGTCTTGTGCCTTTATGTATATGTTGACATGAATATCAATAATGTGGTCATTTTAAAAAATATCCTGTTTACAAAACTTTGGATTTTTAAAAAACTAAGGATTTTCTTATCCCAGGCATAGATTACCTTAGCCGTATTTGACACATCTTTTTGGAATTTTTGATCCTCAATGCTTCTTCAACTTTGTACTTGTTTGGCTTTAAATATATATTTTTGTACATAAATTAGGCCGTTAGTTTTCTCTTTTGAATTGTTTTACATTGTCATTTCGGGGCCTTTTATAGCTGACTATATGCGATCTGGGCTTTGTTCATTGTTGAAGCCCGTACGGTGACCTACAGTTGTTAATGTCCGTGTTATTTTTATCTCTTGTGGCAATCATATCACATTTTCTTTTTTTTTTTTTTTTACATTTGTGTGGAAATGTAACATAAAACTGAGAAAGAAAATGGGGAATGTATCAAAGCGACAACAACCCGACCATAGAGCAGACAACTGCCGAATGGGTCTTCAATGTGACTAGAGACTCCCGCACACGGAGGCGTCCTTCAGCTGGCCTCTTAAAAAGTGTATACTAGTACAGTGATAATGGACGTCATACTAAACTCCGAATTATACACAAAAAACTAAAATAAAACATGTTTATTGTTATATATTATATTATCTTTTTATAAATCACTTAAAAACAATCACATTTTTAAATTCAGAAGAAAAAAACAAATAAGAGTCTTGAGGTCATTTGACAATTTTTCAAAATCAATTATTTTTCTTATTTTGTTAAAGCTTAATAGTTTAATATTACTATAAGATATTTATTGTGAAATATTTATCAATTGTTGTTTAACTTTGCTTCAGAATTTCCAGTTAAAGTTTGTGTCAGGAGTAAAAAATGAATGTAATAAGTCTTAATATATCTCTCTTTTATATATAGTTATGTTTATATATATAACATCGTATACAATAATAGTATTATTCAAATGTCACCAGCCACAACACTTCAGTTTTAAAGAGGTATTTAGGCAGACATATGTTTATTGTATATATAATAATAATTCAATGATGGTAAACATCATGCCAATTTGTCCTCAAGTGTCACTTATATTGGCAGATTTATTGACATGCAAAAAAAGTGCACTTGTTTAATTTATCCTTGAACTTTATGATTTGCTAAACGATTTATAGATGAAATAAGCGCACATCTGTAATTTTTATATAGACTCTAAATGTCAGCTTTTTTATTTGCTAAAGCATTTATTGATTAATTATTTCAAGGACTATTATGTAAATAGTTATCAAAAGTACCAGGATTATAATTTTATACGCCAGACGCGTGTTTCGTCTACATAAGACTCATCAGTGACGCTCAGATCAAAATAGTTAAAAAGCAAAATAAATACAAAGTTGAAAAGCATTGATGATCAAAAATTCCTAAAAGTTGTGCCAAATATGGCTAAGGTAATCTACTCCTGGGGTAAAAAAATCCTTAGTTTTTCGAAAAAGCTATGTTTTAAATGGGAATATAAACAGTCAAGATTCTACTTTGTTAAAATTTATCTCACCATTACGCCACCTATTTTTCATAATCGAAAAATGGAAGGCATAATAGTGATGACGCGCTGTCAATTTAACGCTTGAAAATTGATAAATTTATCCGCATATCATTGCTTTTTTTAAAGACAAATGTATCTACTAGCGACAGAGCTTCATTGAATGTACTTTTATTCTTTCTTTGGATCACTTAAAACTATTGTCTGGTCTGTTGTTAAAAGGAAATTTTCGAAAGTTCAAAAATTAAAAAAAAGAATGTAATTACATAACTATATAAAGGGCAGACTAAAACTGACACAAAAATTGATACTTTTTTTGAAGTTTTGCATTTTAAAGATTCACTTGTAAAGTGTGTCGTCAAGTACTTTTAGTAATTCGAACACACCTACTCTGTTGTCATGACTCACAGAAAAGTGTTTCACTTGACCCATATATTTCATTTTAATACTGTAAATTTTAATGTTATTATATCAACTTATAGCGTATATATAAATATCTATATATACAACTCGTCTAAACATCAACCCAACAATGTTAGATCTCGCCGGGATTCGAACCCATGCTACTGTGATATCGTGACACCAAATCGTCTGCACTGCAGTCGTCCCGCTAGACCACACGACCACCTGGGCTCTACATGGCGATCCGATGGTTACATCTGTTGTAGATTTGTCACTGACTCAGACGTACCTATATATATATGTATAAAAGCGTATAATAGTAGTCAATGATCTTTCTTACAACGCACTTTACCGTTACAAGTAACGATACATGTACACAATAAATAAATTGTATAAACGCATAAAGATCAAAGCCGGCTGTTTCTTCTATCTTCTGCCCGAAATACACAAAGACAATATGTATTTACATTGTAAACGCAAAAAAAGTGTACAAAATAACACCAATATAAAACAAAAAGAAGAATTAGAGGTAATTATCTATAAATCTTTCGAATACTATCATCCTTCATTAGTATGATTATGGTTAAAAATCAATGAGATCAATCTATTTTGATTTAACTGTAATAATCTTGAAAATTTTACAGTTAAAACCGAACTCAGCAACACTTGTACAATTCCAAAATTTTAAAAATGACGTAGGTTAGGTTTTTATAAAATAAATAAAAATAGAATAAATAAAATAAAAAAAATAATAAAATTTTATAACAGAGACTGCATAGATATACTACTAACAAAAAAGAAATGTGCGATTTGAACAGGTATAATTATTTATTTATAATTACATTAGATGTATGATTACTATACGTTATTCTGATTGGCTAACGGCACATCATGTGTTATTCCTTAAGCTGTTGTATCACTCATTAAAACTTCTCATTCATGATGATACGAGGTCCCACAATAAAGTGCACAGGTAAATGAAATAAAAACTTGATAAAAGGCGTGTTTTCATGATCCTATAGGTAAAAATGTAATTATAAGTATTGAATGCTTTTTTTGTAACTTTATAGGGTTGTAAAAGCGTTGACCGTGCGCACATTTTAAGTATGAAGCGCTTCCGCACTTCATACAAAATGTACTTCGGTCAACGCTTTTACACCCCAATAAATTTACAAAAAAGAGCATTCAATTCTTAAATAAAATCTGACGCAAATTAATGCTTCAAAAATATCAATCTAGTAGCATTTTTTGGAATTATTTTCGGGGGAATATATGCTTATGCAAAAACATAAAAAATCCACATGTATTTTCACCTACCACAATAGACTGCTTTGTAAAAATTTGTCTATTATTTAAAAGTTATAAAATATGTTAACGCTAAATACCATAATTTAAGTAAACAAATTGCATATTTTGGCTTTAATATTGGTTCACTTATAGGGTCTTTGCATCGGAACTAAACACATTTATTTAAAAAAAAAAACACAGTCGTTGGCATGACACGGGTTATGTTCTTCTCATATATTTATGATAGTATGATACTAAATCCCTAACGGGAGGGATTGTATCTGATATTCATACGATGAAGACATAATCTTTCAATCAGCTTAATTGAGGTCTGGAGCTGGCATGTCAGTTAACTGCTAATAGTCAGATGTTATTTACGTATTACTGTCATTTTATTTATTTTCTTTTAGTACATCTTTGACATCGGACTCGAACTTCTCTTGAACTCAATTTTAATGTGCGTATTGTTATGCGTTTACTTTTCTACATTAGTTAGAGGTTTAGGGGGAGGGTTGATATCTCATAAACATGTTTAACCCCGCCGCAATTTTGCGCCTGTCCCAAGTCAGAAGCCTCTGGCCTTTGTTAGCCTTGAATGATTTTTAATTTTAGTTTCTTGTGTATAATTCGGAGTTTAGTATGACGTCCATTATCACTGTACTAGTATACATTTTTGAAGGGGCCAGCTGAAGGACGCCTCCGTGTGCGGGAATTCTCGCTACATTGAAGACCCATTGATGGCCTTTCGGCAGTTGTCTGCTCTATGGTCGGGTTGTTGTCGCTTTGACACATTCCCTTTTTCCTTTCTCAATTTTACATGTGTAAGATGCATAAAATTCTTAATATGCACATTCATTAAACCTTTAAAGCCAATAGAAACAGATTACCTTCTCTAATAAAGAGTTCCATTTCTTTCGTTTGAGTTCAACTGGAGTTCCTACTGTAAACACCTCTTCAAAAATATATGTCATGTTTGTGCTAAGGGAAAATATATGAAATATATGAATTAATAATTTGTATGGCTGCGATAGAAAGCAACTATTTTGCAGTTTTTCAAAAGACAGTCTGTTATACTCCCTTAAAGTAAGTTTATCTATTCTCAGTACTTGTCTATATAAAGTCGAGTTGAACATTTTACATAAATATCTCCTTAGAAAAAGATGGGATCACAAAATTACTGAACTCCAAGGAAAATTCAAGACGGAAAGTCTCTAATCAAATGGCAAAATCAAAACATTAAAAACATCAAACATACGGATAACAACTGTATTATTACTGACTTGGTACCGGCATTTCTTATTTAGAAAATGGTTAATTTAACATGGTTTTATAGCTAACTAAACCTTTCAATTGTTTAACATTACATTTCATTACATTGACAACAATGTGTGAACAAAACAAACAGACATAATATCCAAGAATGTTTAAAAATGTTTTTAAAAAATCATGGATAGCTAGAAATTTACTATTTTCAGATATAATTTTTTTTGTGTGTAATATCTCTTCATGTATTCATTAGATATTCTGAACACGTAGTAATTAATTTAACCAGCAAGCTTACTAAAAACGAAAGTACAATCGTTGTCCCCAAACTCATATGCGCATAATTTATCACATTGCAGCTCAAACAGATTGTTAAAAAAAACTCATGACTTCAAGACTTACCACTTACAATATTTAATTAAAATATGCGAGAACAGTCAATACAACAGTTAACAAGACGCGTGAATGCATCAGGATTTGGGAGCACGGAAGAATTTGCGTTCAAGAATTTATGTTTCTCTTTTGTATACCCTACCTAAGTCAATGTATCTGAACATTGAGATTGGAAAAACAAATACAGTATCTACTGAACATACCTTCCCAAATAGAGGGATGAATCGGGGGTAGAAAATTATGAAGTAATTTAACATACAGATGAAAATAAATTTTTAAGATTTTTTAAAAATTTTGTATTCACTGCACGATAAAAGATCTAAAATCACTAGTGGCCTTAGGTTTTTATAAATAGCAAAACAAGTAAACGGTCATGAAACGTATTCAAATTCATTTCTGAATAGTAAAATGAAAGTACTTCAGTTAACTGTGAATGTAGAATTTTTGGCAGTGTTAGATAAAGACAATAGTAGTATACCGCTGTTCTAAACTCATAAATCGATAGAAAATAACAAATCCGGGTTACAAACTAAAACTGAGGGAAACGCATTACATATAAAAGGAGAACAACGACATTAAAATGTAACACACACAGAAACGAACTAAGCATAATATAAAATTCGATGAGAATAACAAATATAACATCAAAACTAAATACATGAATTGGGGATGGAAAAGTACGGTGACACGTTTTATAGTAATGTGAATTCACACTCGCGTATAAGAGGAAACAAACGCAGAACAGAAACACAACGTTAAAATGTAACACACACATAAACGAACTATAACACAATTACCATATTCCTGACTTGGTACAGAATATTTAAACAAAAAAATGATGGGTTGAACCTGGTTTTGTGACATGCCAAACCTCCCGCTTTAAAGGCAATGTGAACTATAACATTAAAATGACAACATAACATTAAAGGACTACGATACAAATGAATAGGAGAACATATTGGACTAAGAAACATACGAATAATAAAATTGAGAATGGAAATGGGGAATGTGTCAAAGAGACAACAACCCGACCAAATAAAAAACAACAGCAGAGGGTCCCCAACAGGTCTTCAATGTAATAGTTAACAAAAGGTACCAGGTTTAAAATTTCATACGCGAAAGTGCGTTTCATCCCCACAAGAAAGATGTGAAATTTTTAAAAGGCTATCATTATCCCTTATGGACCAGGACATGCTATCGTGCCACCTTTAACGGTTCTTTACAAAAGATTAATGTCAAAATAATCATAAAATTCTAATCCTTAGAAACAAAACCGGACAAAATTGTACATTTTCCTTAATCATGTGACTATATACTTAAAAAAAAGGTGTGATTACTACAAATTATTAATTCAATGGGTAATTTCCATGGTTATTCAATGACTAATTCACAAGAAAGTTCGGCTAACTTCTGAAGGTCGAGTAATTTGTAATTGCAGCAATGACAAAAAGTGCAATATAGATATTTTTAGACAAAAAAAAAAAAAAAAAATAAAAAGTAAATATATACGTTGTTCTACATGTGGGTGTATATTTTAGGTATTTAAGAAAGCATCCAGAGTTCTATTTTACATAAACCAACCTACACAATTCACGGTAAGACCATCTTTATATTTTTGTAATCGAGGGATCGTTTAACAAATATTGAAATTGGTTAAACAATACTTTTTAGAAATAAAATACAATAGATATATGTAACTTTTTGAATCAAATATTCATTTTCTGGATTGCCCAGGAATACAGCTTCAAACTGCAATAGCGAAATCCCAAACTTTTGGCTTGGACTATGTTTCCACTGGTTTTGAGAAGTTGATAATCAAAGGTGCATAAGAACGTCAGAAAATTGGAACAAACGGACGACTGAACATTCCAGTGGATTTTGCCGGAACAATTTCCTTTCCTTTAATTTGGATGCGTTATTAATAAAAAAAAAAGATTTGAGTAATAAAAAATAATCATAACAATTTAGTAAAATCAAAATATTGTTTAACAGATTCAAAAGATGCAATATTGTTTTTCAACAAACAAGGTTAAGACTGTCTTAAATATTAAACAAAATGTTTGAGTCCAGTGAAAAAACTCTAGTTTTAATGTTGTTTTTTTTTCTAGGAAAAACTGTAATGCATTACGTTTTCTGTAGAAATTATAAAACATTTTTGATTCAAGTGTCCTTCTTTTTGAATGCAATTAATTGAAAATTTGGAGTGAAATGTTTTTCACTTGAATTTTCGTAAATTGAACATTGAAACCCTTTTCGTTTCAAAAACTATGAACAAATAATAAAGATTCTTTGATAGAAAGTCGGTGTGAGCCAATGCTCCGTGTTGAAGACCGTACTTTGGCCTATGATGGTTTACTTTTACGAATAGTGACTAAGATGGAGACTTTTCCTATTAATACTCATATTTTACATCTTCTTATATTATTCTGCTCTTTATTAGTCATTGCCATGTTCTAATTATTCAAGCATTATACTTTGCAATAACTACAAAGGTGATGCATTTTAATATATACAGCCTCCCCCATTAATAACTGTTGTTTCCTTTGAATCTTAAATACGAAATAAGATAGAACAATGGTTTGCGTTATAACGCAAACGTAAGAAAATGTTTTGTGAAGCTAATACTCTTCCGTAGTTTCAGGTAAGGTTATAAAATTAAGAAGAATTAAAAAAGGGGAGTAGCATGCAAATTTTTTATTTGCAATACATGGATAAAACTAGAGAGTTCTTATATCTGCCAAAAAGAAAAGAAAAACAAGAGTAGCGAACTGTTTTACGGATAATGGAACGTGTTATTTATTTGTTGAAACCCTCACATACAACTATATATCTATTTTTTGTAGATGATCAAAAGGAATAGCATGCTGGCTCTCCTCATTGCAGTTTTCGTACTAAACGGAATTGGTAATGTTTATTTTTATTAGGTCTTTCCACCTTTCCTTGGAAAGACCTATTGATTTTGTTCTGACTATTATTTTTTTTCAGCTTAATTTTTTTCTAGCGCAGTATTGTTGTTTCAAACGATGTTGCTTAGATATTTGGAATATGATATCGTATAGTTTATATGCTCTAAAAATTGACAACCGCGTAACAATATACTTTAAGTTGTAAGAGTTATCTTCCCAAACACTGTTTTTCTTGTGACCATTACTCCTTCGCAAACCTATTTATATATATAAAAGATTACGACAAATTTATTTACCAAAATGCTTGTTACATCTTCAGGATAAGGATTTTCATTTGGACCAAAGCTATACCGAGACTCCATATGAGAGTTATTCCCCCTTTTCTATTCGATTTAATTGATATGCAGTTCTAAATGGTAAACCATAAGTGATAGAGACCTAGGGTCTTTAGATGTGAGGTCCTTGGTAAAGAAAAATGAAAATTAGGTCAAGGTCATATTGTAAATTTTGAGTTTGGCTTATTTTCTCTTATTTTCAAAAACCGTATAACATATCGAAAAATTATTTTACTAACTTTTTAGTTGTCAAATACCGCAACACTTAAATTTTGATTGCGAGGGTACGTTGACAGTAAATGGTTGTTTTCCCCCTTTTATATTTAGAATAATGCGTAAAGTGATATAACTCATTTTCCATATACATATTACAGACCTAGGGTCTTTTGATTTGAGTTCCTTGGTTTATGACCTTGAAATTGAGGTCAAGGTCTTAAGCAAGTTCGACGTTCTAGTTTTGACCTTTGCTCTAAATTTATATTTATACATCATAAAGCCATAGGAATTAACATTTAAACTGAATTTCAATGTTTTCATATCAAAATATATTGTAAGTGGTGGAAAGACTTTCAATTGTTCTCTGATAAATTGGTTTTTAATTTGTTTTGTATTCTTTTTTCTCGGCTCCACGGATTTCTATTTTTCTAAATAACAATTTTTACACATAATTCCTGTAACTTGTGCTCTATAACTTGATAAGTAGGGGTTTGCGTCTGAAAGCATTTTATATAAAGCGAAACTCATTTTCGATACTTCAGTTTTCATCGGATAAAGTGTAAGCGGATTCGGAAAACAACATTTGATAAAACGATATAAGACACTTAGGACCTAGTTTATTTTGTAAAGTTATTTTGAAAATTTCAGGTTTAAATAAAACACTATAAAAAAAAATTTGTAGGGCAATGAAACAAATAACAAACAAATTTTTTTTTATCAGCAGGTAGCACTTTAACCAAAGATTTCGCAATGCAGTCCGATCTAACAAAAAACGATGTCAAGTGCCCCGGTAGTGTATGCGTGCATAGATATCCAATTAAATTAAAAAAAACCGAAGTGTACCGTATAACGTCACGCACGCTGTTCCTACAACCCCTATGATTTAAAACAGAATCTTCGAAATTTCCTCCGCAAAACAAAATGAAATGTTAACAAACACTAACCACTATAAAACTAATTCAGTATATGTTTTCCTTTATGTTCTTATAGCTCTTGGTCATATGCTTAGTAATATCTGGTATATTTGAGGATTAATACAACAAAGCTATGTGAAATAAACGGATGTCCAACGTTACATTTTTAAACAACTGTTTTATCTCTCTTATAATTATGTATAGTGATCCTATTTCTTATTCTCTAATCTTCCCGGAACTTGACAGAAGCAACGAAGTGTATCAGTTCTCGGTTAAATTAGAACCGTTCTTTTGTCGAATTTCGTTAGACTCCGTGGCTGCATATTAGGCTGGAATAAGAAAAATGTCCAATGACGTTTTCGTTGACTTAACGACTGAAAGGTAGTTTTATAAGTAGACATAGCTAAAAATGTCTAAAAACATGTGAGATAATTATAACATCTGCCGAAAGAACAAACATTTGCCTCTTTGTTCGTTAGTTCAAAAATTGTAGATTCTATAAAACCATCTCTACACAGTCGTTTTTTAAGCGGTAGCCATTTTGTCCAAGTTGATATTTAATTTGTCCAAGCAATAAATGCGGGTTGTTACCTGATATTTCAATAAGTAATTTATAATTTACCAAAACAAAAGTTAGATACACGAAAAGTACATAAAGGCTGAATTCTTTTTTATTAACTGCATGTTTGGGTCGTACAGGAATAAAATGCTACGAAACATTACAAAACGGTAGCCATTTTGTCCAAACGTCGAAAAACGTCAAAAAACGTCGAAAAATCCAAACGAACGCTTTTTTATCGACGTTACATGTGCAAAATGTGTTCCATTGTATATTCCTGATACTTAAAACGAATCGCGTGGTAAAATTTAAAAAGAAATGCTGGTTGTCGAAAAAAAACCCCACGGTGCATGTTGTGCATGAAACGAAGGTATTAACTGAAAGACTTATCTGAAACAGCGACAAAAACAGTTTCATTAAATTAATGCAACCCCGTATTAAACGGACGATTCAGGAGAAGATTATTACATTTTAAAAGCAAGCAACTTCAAATGACTGGGAAAATAATTTTCTAGATCGGGTTATAATAATTTGATTTAATGGTTGTATTTTGACAAGTTATGTGTCAAGCAAATTTTTAATACAATTCAATTCAAATTAATCAAAGGTAAATATGTTTTTCTTAACTTGCAGAGTGTCGGATATATTTGTATTAGGGTTGAATCAAGATATGAAAAATTTACAATGACAGATGATATCATGCACCATGTAATTTTAGCAGCATGCGATTAAAGTTTTGTTATAACTCATTTATTGAAAACCGTATACTTCTGTCCAATTTTCCTTCCTTCAAGTTCATTACTTACGACAATACAACATGTTAAGGTGAATTAGGGGTAAACATTATTTTATCGATTTCCACAAATTGAGGTAAATAAATTCATGTCAAATAGACATCACAAAATTAATACAGACAGATTGAGAATCAACCAACTACATAAAAATAGCAAATGAAACTTAAAAAATTAAATAAATGTACGTCAAAAATTTCATAAAACTCTCTTTGACGTCGTGGTGGTGTAACGTCGTGTTGTGGGAACATCATGCACAACGTTTATATTGTATTTACCCGATTGTTTACCAAATTATAAAATTGCCATAAAAGAAGAATGAAGAGAAACATATGTTCCATCGGTTGTTAAGCGTTTAATTGTGTTTTGTATTTCATTTTTACAGGTGAGGCAATGGCAGAGTACAAAAGAGTTTGCTATTACACAAACTGGTCACAGTACCGGCCAATTCCTTATTTCCCAGAAAATATTGACCCAAGTCTTTGTACGCATATTATGTACTCTTTCGGACAAGTTAGTGGGGTTATGATCAAGCCGTATGAATGGAATGACGAAAGCACACCATGGTCAAAAGGTAAAAAGTACAGCATAGAAAAGCAATTATGAAATTATTTCAGTGCGCACAACACGTGTCTTTTCAAGAGTAACATACATCAGGTACGTCTGATATAAAAATGTTTTGCAAACCAAACATATCACTTGTTATGCATACATCTTTTCGATGTCAACTAATTTTCAGCATAAAGTTTAGATGTCATTGTTACCTTTCATTATAATTGTAGTGAATAGTAATGAATAGATATGCATTGTAATTTTGATTAATATCAGGCATGTTCGAGAGGATGATGGCAGTAAAAACAAGAAATCCAAATTTGAAAATTATGATTGCCATTGGAGGATGGGAGCATGGTTCTGGTCCATTTACAGCCTTGGTTGATAATGAAAACGATATTGTCACGTTTGCTCGAAATTCCATCAATTTTCTCAGAAAGAATAAATTTGACGGGTTAGATTTGGATTGGGAATATCCAGCAAATAGAGGCAGCCCACCTGAAGATAAACAAAGGTTTACAAAACTTGTTAATGTATGTATTATTATAAATAATAGTGTTAATAATAGTTGTTTGACTTAACCAAGTCAGTTATTCATCTTCAGCAAAGAATGTATCTTTGACCGTTGAATTCAAAGTTTCTCAGTACCTTTTCTCCGGTTTTTACTTCGGTTACAATTTCTTCGTTCGTTACATTTTACGCTATCTGTTTATTTGGGTTTAATATCTTATTCTTATACCCTTCCCTCTAAGTGATTTATTTTCGCCTTCAAAGATTGTCAAATTGCAGGACGTTTAAATTTATCTTTACTGAGAATCAGAAAAACAATTTCACCAAAGAAACCAGGTATAATTTAATACAGTAGTTACCTTCTCTTCATTTCTTACTATCTATGTGTTTTATAGGTTCTCAATATATTATGGCTTATTTCTGAATAGATCAAATATATACGCTTAAAATATCTACCAAAAAAAACCCCAAAAAAACGTAAAATATTACCAAACTCCGAAAGAAATTCAAAAAGCAAAAAGTACTAAAAAATAAAATGGCAAAAATCAAGATTTCAATCATATTAAACTAATGGAAAGCAAATTTGAGTATCTATATTGAAACTATTTACCAAGGTCATCCTTGACCAAATCCAAATTTCTGTTAGAAGTAAAAAAAAAATAAAAAATTAAACAATTTTTTTTTTGGGTTAGCAGCATCTTTCGATGGAAAATAAATAAAAAAAATCTTCAATCGATTTTGAAAAAAAATATGATATACACTTTTCAGAAATCTATTTCAAGAATGATTTGACAACTTTTATTAATTTGCCCTGTAAAAGAGGGACGAAAGATACCAAAGGGACAGTCAAACTCATAAATCTAAGTTAACTAATACAGCGGAAATATGCCTAACCCCTATATTTCTTCTAACAAACTGTTGGATTCTTATTTATTGAAGTGAAACCTATGTTTTGTAGATACTGAGAAAGGAATTTGAAAATGAGGCTCAATCAACTGGAAGAAAAAGATTATTATTAACTGCAGCTGTTGCCGCTGGAAAGGAAAAAATAGAATCAGCTTACGAAATCTCAAAAATAACTGCGTAAGTTGGACCTGCTTTTATATGAGATACATCTAGCATTTCTCTTTACTTGCTATTTCTATATAAGAAAACTTAAGTCCGTCCATTTTTTTCTTGTTCAGGATCTATGTTGTTTAAACATGCAGCTTGGTCTATTTATCTACCATTTCTTTGCATTTAAAATCCTTATTTCAAAATGTTCTCAATAGAGGAAAATTAAGTTATCAAGCGATCAATAAAACTATCAAAGGAATGACAATTTCTTTGTTCCAATACTTCAGTCAGGAATATAACATTTGCTTGATAGCGTTTGATTTTGTCAGGTTTTTTTAGATTTGCCTTGAAGTTCAGTAATGTTGCTATGACCTTTTTTTGACATAGAACAAAATAAACAAATACCTCTAAATATATCATATTTTTTTTTCAAATATTTACATAATTTCATCAGCATAAACAGATTTATCAAAGAATTATAATCCCTTTGCAACAATTCTAAAGATGTAGTATTTAGATCCATTAATTTATTTTAATGATAATGATTTGTAAACATCATAGTTCATTTACAAAAATAATTGTTTCTGTTTCAAACTGAAGAAAAAATCTTCAATGAACCATTTCATACTACTTATTAAAATATAGCGTATTGAAGGGAGTTGGAATCCACAAAAGTTGTACACAGAAAACTAAAGACTCAGCAACAAGAATAACACCAAATCCTAGGGTTGCTATCATGTGCTCTGGAAGGGTAGCCAGATTCTGCTGCAAATGTGGCATCCTTCGAATTGCTGATGTTAGTACAAAACTGGTAATAAGTCTTATTCGGTAGGTTACATTCGTGAAACAGGATTGTAGGAACATTCGAATGTTTTTCCAAGAATAATAGAATCCTATAGTTCATATGCATTATACTTTAGAAAAGCATAGCTTATCCTTTAAAAACAATTAATTTATGAAAAGGATTAAGAATATTTAAACTATTACAGTGATTTGGATTTCATCAATTTAATGGCGTATGACTTTCATGGTAAAGATGATAGGAAAACCGGTCACATTAGTCCACTATATCCTAGAAAGGACGAAATAGGTGCCGAACGAACGCTTAATCAGGTATATGAAGTGATATCATAATACAAAAACAACAAAATTTGTAAACATTTTTGTTTTGTTTATTTTATCCGATAAAGTAATGGTTTAAGAAACAGAGTTGATATACATTAAACAAAAATGAAGATCAATGATATGCTAATATAACAAACAACAAATACAATTTTTTTTTTCAAATTACGTTAGATATTACAACTGCTCATAAGATTTTTCTTTATCTCAAAATTCATCCATTAGGACATACTGTGAAAAGAGTTATTAATTTTACTTGAAGTAAATAGATAAAACAATTTTGATGCGACCGAATTATGATCTTTAAATAGAATGCCAGTGGAATTAATCATCCTCTTATCAAAACAGTACTACATTTTGTTTTAAATATAAGAAATGTTTGTAGACACATTGTTGGTAGAACATGATGTGTAAGTAACAACAACTTGATTTTTTATTTAGAAAAAAATGTATCGTTTACATTTTAGGACTGGGCTGTTCAATATTGGATAGATAATGGAACTCCAAAAGAAAAACTTGTTCTTGGCATTAGCACTTATGGTAGAACATTTAAGTTGTCGAGTTCCTCAAACAATGGATTCGGTGCAGCAACTGCTGGTGGAGGTTCGCCTGGGAAAAATACTCGGAAAAGCGGATTTCTAAGCTACTACGAGGTTTTTACTCTTCAAGATATATTTCATTAGATTTTTTCAAGAAGATGAATCTGCAAATAAATTATATGTATGGCTTGCACATCATAAAATCTATATTTTTGTAAATGCATTATTTTACATTTTGAGGTATTTTGAACTAACCACAAGGACAATCTGCAAATTTTGTGTTTTATTAAATGGCAGAAAGATGAATATTTGAATAATTGAATGAAATATGCTCACTCATTGGTAAATTGGTGTGAGAACAAAAAAACTTTAATAAGTCTTTCTAAATATTATTAATATAAAAAAGAAGATGTGGTATGATTGCCAATGAGACAACTATCCACAAAAGACCAAAATGACACAGACATTAACAACTATAGGTCACCGTACGGCCTTCAACAATGAACAAAGCCCATACCGCATAGTCAGCTATAAAAGTCCCCGATAAGACAATGTAAAACAATTCAAACGAGAAAACTAACGGCTTTATTTATGTAAAAAAATGAACGAAAAACAAATATGTAACACATAAACAAACGACAACCACTGAATTACAGGTTCCGGACTTGGAACAGGCACATACAAAAATAATGTGGCGGGGTTAAATACTGGTCTTAACTACGTTCACTGTGATGGTTGTTGGTCATACCTCCTTATTTTCATATCAATAAAATGTTAAAATCAAGAATTGACACGTGACCTATAGATTGTTGTTTTTGTTAGCATTAATTTGAAATACATGTCGTTGATATAGGCATTAGAAAACCTGACCTTGAACGTACAATATGATGGCGAATAAGCTTAAATGTTAAAATCACTGAAACATATCAACATTGTTTCAATTATACCATACGACAAACTATGAATTGCTTACAATCCTCAGCAGAATCATTATGAAATAATGAATTATTTCCTTTTACTCTAATACTACGGCTGCATGTATTTTATATTGCAGCAATTGAGTCCTCAACAATCTGTTACTTTGTACGTGTTTGACTTTATAACTATTTTGATCTGAGCGTCACTGATGAGTCTGATGTAGACGAAACGCGCGTCTGGCGTATTGAATTATAAGTCGGTAACCTTTGATAACTTTGTATAAGGAAGATATGATCTTTAAGAATCTTCAGAGGTAATTCAAATAGATACGTAGATTCATATTCTATACTTACATTGATACTGGATAAAGTGGCAAATATAGTAAAAATAAATCATAATCATGGAACAACATTTCAGTTACATATACAATAGGAAAATCATAAACAACATGAGGACACTCTTATTTCAGATATTTTTATATTTCAGATTTGTTCAAGCGGATGGACAACAGTATGGAATGATGAACATAAAGTTCCATATGCATATTCTGGAGATCAGTGGGTGGGATACGACAATGTTCGAAGTGTTACGATTAAAGTGAGTAAGAAACATGTCAGACGTTTTGTCGCATACAAAAACATCAAAATCTGTTAATTGCCAAATTTGTATAAGACAGTCGTAAAATTGCTTTTTTTTTCACAAATACATGACTAATCAATATATTAAAATGATTCAAAATGATCATTTTCAACAATGCCGCTACCGTAATCATGGATGAGTAATTAATGAATGGTTTTTACTCGATCCGTTGGTTGAATATAAACTGACTTTGCATTTTTGTCGTTCTTTTTTCCCCGACTGTTTATTTTTCTTTAGATACACGATATAAGATGTGATACTCGTACATAAACAGTGACAATTCCCCTTCCCTTTCCACGAATGTGATCTTACGAATAAGATTATTTAACGGGTGTGAAATAACATGAGTAACAATACGGGTGCCACATGTGGAGAATGATTGGCTTTTCCTTCCGGAGCATCTGAGATCACGATGTTTAGTCTTTAGTTTCCTATGCTATGTCTTATGTACTATTATTTGTTATTTTGTCTTTTTTGTTTTAAGTGTGACTGTCCCTCTGGTTATATTTCGTCCCTCTTTTAAGAAAGGATTTTACAAATAAACAATATCATAATTGAAAAATAAAAATTTTCAGGCACAGTATATCAAAGAGAAAGGACTAGGAGGTGCTATGTTCTGGGCTCTTGATTTGGACGACTTCACAGGGAATGCATGTCGTGAAGGCGATTACCCATTGATATCAGCTGTAACAAATGAACTTGAAACATCAGGATTTCGTCCTCATCCTAAACCGGGTAATTATAAATACATTGTTAAGACTAGTGATCAATAAATGTACTCAGATATTCAGAAATATATATATTTATATATTCAAATCAGCAGTGGTAAATTTGCGTAACATGATATATTTTCATTGATTAAATTCCCCTTTGACAAATTAATAACTCACTAGAAAATAAGGTTCATACTCTGTCGTGCAAAGCTGACCTCAGCTGAAATTAGTATTTAATTTTTACTCTTTTTAGGTCATATAGCTCCCTTCATTTTTACGTATTATTTTTCTTTGTTTGACCATTGCTAATAAAGGATAATCCAGTAAAGCGCAGCCAACGCACAAAATTTATACATTACATATTTTTTTTTATCAAGTTTTGGTCGGAGATTATATTTTTTTAGCTCACCTGGCCCAAAGGGCCAAGCGAGCTTTTCCCATCACTTTGCGTCCGTCGTCGTCGTCGTCTGTCGTTAGCTTTTACAAAAATCTTCTTCTCTGAAACTACTGGGCCAAATTTAACCAAACTTGGCTACAATCATCATTGGGGTATCTAGTTTAAAAAATGTGTGGCGTGACCCGGCCAACCAACCAAGATGACCGGCATGGCTAAAAATAGAACATAGGGGTAAAATGCAGATTTTGGCTTATAACTCAAAGACCAAAGCATTTAGAGCAAATCTGACGGGGTAAAATTGTTAATCAGATTAAGATCTATCTGCTCTGAAATTTTCAGATGAATTGGACAACCCGTTGTTGGGTTGCTGCCCCTAAATTTGTAATTTTAAGGAAATTTTACTGTTTTTGGTTATTATCTTGAATATTATTATAGATAGGGATAAACTTAAACAGCAATAATGTTCAGCAAAGTAAGATTTACAAATAAGTCCAATAGACCGAAATGGTCAGTTGACCCCTTTAGGAGTTATTGCCCTTTATAATAATTTTTTAACCATTTTTCGTAAATCTTAGTAATCTTTTACAAAAATCTTCTCCTCTGAAACTACTGGGCCAAATTAATCCAAACTTGGCCACAATCATCATTTGGGTATCTTGTTTTGAAAATGTGTGGCGTGACCCTGCCAACCAACCAAGATGGCCGCCATGGCTAAAAATAGAACAGAGGGGTAAAATGTAGATTTTGGCTTACAACTCTAAAACCAAAGCATTTAGAGCAAATATGACAGATTAAAATAATCTATTAGGTCAGGATCTATCTGCCCTGAAATTTTCAGACAAATCGGTCAACCTGTTGCTGCCCCTGAATTAGTAATTTTAAGGAAATTTTGCAGTTTTTGCTTATTATCTTGAATATTATTATAGATAGAGATAAACTGTAAACAGCAATAATGTTCAGCAAAGTAAGATCTACAAATAAGTCAACATGACCAAAATTGTCAGTTGACCCATCAAGGAGTTATTGCCTTTTATATTCAATTTTTAACCATTTTTCTAAAATTTTAGTATTCTTTTAAAAATTCTTCTTCTCTGAAACTACAGGGCCAAATTTAACCAAACTTGGCCAAAATCTTCATTTGGGTATATACTTTTAAAAATGTGTGACGTGACCCTGCCAACCAACCAAGATTGCCGCCATGGCTAAAAATTGTACATGGGGCGAAATGTAGATTGTGGCTTATATCTCTGAAACCAAAGCATTTAGACCAAATCTGTCATAGGATAAATTGTTTATCAGGTCAATATCTATCTGCCCTGAAATTTTCAGACAAAACAGACATGTAACACAAGAAAAGTTATAACACATGAACAAATATTCGAATTTTGCTACACCATATTCGATTATTACCAATATTTTTGATACAACAGAAAATATAAAAAAAGTGTAACAATAATAAGAAGTCGTATACCATGGAAAATAAATAATATCGTCCTTAAACAGACTATGCTCATTTGCATGTACAGGATTAAGCATCGGTTGCAGTCCTCGTTATCAACATTACTGAGTCAAACCGAGTAATATTAATAAGAGATATGAATAAGCTTAAGACAACACCGATATTGATACCTGATTGGTACTAGTAAATAGATGGGATCTACGACTTCCCATAAACACTGAAAAATGTCTCATTTTATTGAGGGCTTTAAGTATTGCGGGAAATATTTACCATAACCACTTAAGATTTTCCCAAACATAGCACGATTGATCTAGAACGATTCGAGCTTGACATTTGTTATTATTTACAAATTTCTGTCATCACTGCGGTTTAACTGATGTCCGGAACTGTAATTACGGACATCCCCGTTAGAAATGATGCTTTGAATTTTTCCCAGTGTTTGTATTAAGGTCTTCTTGTCCGTAATGTTAATTTTGATGGAAAGAGTTGACGTTTTACTATCAAAAACAATAGCAAATTAAATATTTTGTAAATATTTCAAAGCTTTTGAAGAGCAAAAATGTTTCTTATTGTAGTTACTCCCAAGGTGCCTGCAGAACGAACAACCACAACACCCAGAGAGACAACTAAATCACCAATAACTAAGCAAACTGGTAAATGTGGCATGAATGGTAAGCGTAATTGTTATATATATTCTTTTCATGAGCTTTCGAAGATTAATCTAATTTATAGACCATTATATTTGTATTAGAATGTAGTGTTTTACAAATTATTAGCATGTGACTAAACATGCATACAACTCCACTCATTCTAATGATACATTTTTTATACATATACCAGCAAGTACATTAATGAAATGTTTTGTTTTTGTCAATACGTGCCTTCTTGCAACGATTCGTAAAGTAGAACTGCATATATTGTGGTCAAACTTATGCTCTTCCTAATTTGAAGGTGCATTTCGGCATCCTAAATCAAGTTTATATTTTCTGGAATCTATATTTAAAATTGCAGTTACACGTTGGAAGCATTGACACAGTTCGTCTTTAACATAACTAGTGTCAACAAATTTTTTATCGCATCATCTTTGTTTGGCCAAGTGCTATTTAATGTTATAATATAATTACGCTAAAAAGACATAAACACAGCATCATATACCCTAAAACAAACAGGGTCAACATCAATAAGCGTTTGCATGAAATATGTCTACAAATCAAAGCACTTAGTGTCAGAATTATGAAAAGTATGAATTAATATTCAAAACAGACCATGTAAGTAAGGTGTAAGTAAAGTTTAATTAGGAATTACAAATTTGACTTTTAAGCACTTTTAATGGTTCTTTTACTGAAGCTGTATTAATCAATTTGAAGAAATTTCTAAATAATTCTTAGATTAACGAAAATATGGCATACGCAAGATACTATTGACGACAATGTCCACGTGGTTAAAAACTTTTGTAATCGGCACTCAAACTGTATGTCTTTATATATTTATATAAAATTAAAATGACAAAATGAAGTAATAAGAAAGGAAATCTCAATGAAGTACAATTTGCTACGAGTGATTTTGATAAATAATTCTTTACAATATAATAAAGGTTATCCCGTTTTTATTTCCGATTGATGAATAATTTTGCATGATAAGCAGAAAAAACGAAAATTTCTCCTCCTTATGTATCTAGTTCAAGTGGTTTTCAACACGTGAAATCTTTATGGTCTTTTATTTAACTGTCTAACTTTTTCATGATAATGTAGATGGCATCATTATTTTATTGTTAATACACATAGTTGGTATTATGAATTGGACCCTATTATGTATATAATATGTGTTTAGTAACGTATAAAATGACATACAGTTTGTAATTTATTAATTAATTACAGTCAATCTTAATATCTGTCTTCAGAATACATTATTATTATTACCTTTTCAATTAATGAAAACCAGCTTAATTTGGAGTACTTATTTACCTTTTTCAGACTTTTTTTGCTTTTGCAGTTTATTAAATTATTTCTATTTGTACCTATGTTTTTGTCGATGTATTCAAGTAATGAGTAAAATTGCATCAACATTTTGTTACATTACATTTTTAGGTCCAACGCCATGTATTCATGGGGCATTCTATGAGGATACATGCGACAAGCATGGATACTATCACTGTGTATGGGGGAGACCTGTGAAAATGTCATGTAATTGGAGTCTTGTATGGAACCAAGCAAAAAGAACATGCGACTGGCCATAAAGTTATTTTAATACTTGACTCTGGAATATTAGACTGAGAACCTTTGATTAAGTACAAACTGTGACAAAAGTATGAGTAACTTTTGTACAGAATAATAAAAATATTTTCAACATCTTTCCGTTTTCTATTGCTTGCTCTATATTTCAATTATGGAACTCATGTTTTATAAATATAACCAACGCAACACGGTCAAAACTTTCTTCATAATCAGAAAACTAAGAAAAGTTGTTAACTTCTATGCCTCTGTTCTTTTAATGAAACAATTAGAAGCCATTCACATCGAAAACGATATTCCAATTGCGGATGACAGATGACAGATGACAGACAACAAAAAGGGATGATTTTAGACATTCCAGAAGGGTAACAGTCTCCTCTCCTAGATCTGATGTTAATCGTGCAAAACCTATTGGTTATTCATACCGGTGCTTTTGCACTCCATCAAAGTAAATAGTTAAATGTTTCTCGTCTTACCGAGAAAACATTACTTTAACTAATAACCGGAAAGTACAAATGATATGTTTAGTTCATGACCGAGTGTATATTATTAGAAAAAAAACAGTTACACATTGAACACCCAAGAACTGAAATAAAAAACAATCAACATAGGAAACTGCAGGAAAACCCAAACTTATCCCTGTTGTACCATTGGCACCCATCATGCTGCTTATGGCAAGTTAAAATCCAGGGACAAATGATAAAACTTGTTTTCAGACATGCTTATTTTTTCTGCCACCGAAATTTCAAATATGGAAAGTTAATAGACACGTTATGCCTATTGTTCAATATTTTTTGACTGATCGAGTTTTATTCCAAAGTGTAATCGGAAACATATTCAATGATCACTTGAATTTCAAATAGGAAAAGGATGTAATCGTAGTGTCTATTTATGGAAAAGCGAAATATTTTATATTTCCTTGTGTATTTTATTCAAATGAAATTATACATATTTTCTGGTGTTGCTGATTTCAAGTTTCACGTTCAAATAGCTATTTTTCGTGAACCTTAAGGCATACTATTTTGGTTTTTGTAGATGTTCTGTTATTTTTATACATTTTTATGCCTTAATAGTTACCTCTAGCAATGTTTTGTTGTACTGTATTTGACGATACTGTATGCAATACAGCCATTGATACTAACATGTATGATTGCATTAGCACTCGAAGTATATCAAGTACTATGTTTATATAGAATGGTATATATGATAAGGAGTTTCTGGTCTGTAAATTTTAACAGAATCTTATTCACAGATAAACTGGTACACCACCTATTTCATTCCCTCATTTGAAGGATTTTTGGATTTTCATTTTGTCATGACATATACTTTTGTCATATCGGCACGACTATACATATAGTTCGCATTTATATTCGTTCTTCCCTATATATCGCTTAAGTGTATGGACATTTTCTCGGTCTCACTACTTAATAATAAAATTGTGAATGGAAATGGGGATTATGTCAAAGAGACGACAACCCGACCAAATAGCAGATACCAGCCAAAGGCCACCATAGGGTCTTCAACATAGCGAGAAAATCCTGCACACGGAGAAAGGCCTCAGCGCTGGCTCTGAGTAAACAAAACTGTACTAGTTTAGTTGAAATTGTTTTTGCACCCTTTAAAATATTAAAATCTAGGGTAACCTTTTAAGATTTGCAACTCCTCCGTAACCCCATATTAGATTTTATCAAACTTTTTAGTATTCAAACCATATAATTGCAGCATCCATATTATCTTTTTAGGGGGAGGAGTAGTTGTTTACTGTTTTTTTTTATAAAGTCATGAACATTTAATTGAAGTGAACTATACATCTTGTCCATTAGTGTTTCTCTTTTTTTTTTAGATAATATAAAAAAAGAAGATGTGGTATTATTACCGATAAGACAACTCTCAACAAGAGAACAAAATGACACAGAAATTAACAACTATAGGTCACCGTACGGCTTTCAACAATGAGCCAAGCTCATACCGCATAATTTATGTACAAACAAGAATGTGTCCCCAGTACACGGATGCCCCATCCGCACTATCATTTTCTATGTTCACTGGACCATGAAAACAGGGACAATCTCTAATTTGGCAGTAAAATTAGGAAGATCATATCATAGGAAACATGTGTACTAAGTTTCAAGTTGATTGGATTCAACTTCATCAAAAACTTTAATCAAAACTTTAACCTGAAGCGACACGCACGAACGGACGGACAGACGGACGGACGCACAAACCATCAAACATAATGCCTATAAATGGGGCATAGAAATGATCGAAAAACAAATATTTAACACATAAACAAACGACAACCACTGAATTACAGACTCCTGACAGGCACATTTGTTTTCCTGTTTGAATTGTTTAACACCAGTATTTGTTGGCCCTTTATAGCTTGTTGTTCTAGGGGAGCCAACACTCCGTGTTCACGATCGTACTTCGATCTATATTGGTTTACCTTTTACACACTGTGACTTGGTTAGAGAATTGCCTCATTTGCAGTCATACAACATCTTCTTATTTCTATATATACCTTTATATTTTAAGACTGTATGTAGCCATTAAGATATAGTTGCTGTCTCATCGAGATATTCTTGACAGTTCATGTTTTCCTGGTCCGAAATCAAATAGTATTAATAATTTCATTTCTTTCTATCTTTCATTTTGAAAAAAAATGGCTTTTATTAAAGTGTAAGTTTAATTCTTTTTTAAACCCAATTAAATAGAAATAAGAAAATGAACATATTGATAAATCAAGATTTTATTTAACTGATGAGCATTCTATAAGATATACAATCAGGCAAATGTTAAAAAAAACTCTTATAGCGAAATAATGTTAAATAGTTTCTAAAATATTTAATACCATGACGTTGTGGGTATCCTTCATTGAATATCCATTTGGAAAAAAGATGTTATTTTAGACCGGTATGAGCATAAAACCACAAAAATATATTTCACGTTTCTTATTTGGTCATTTACATTGCATGTTCATTAGAAAACAAATATAAGAAAGAAGATGTGGTATAATTGCCAATGAGATAACTCTCCAAAAGATATCAAATGACACAGAAATTAACAACTATAATTCACCGTACGGCCTTCAACAATGAGCAAAGCCCCTACCGCATAGTCAGCTATAAAATGCCTAAAAATGAAAAAAGTCAAACAATTCAAACGAGAAAACTAACGGCCTAATTTACATACAGAAAATGAATAAAAAACAAATATGTAACACATCAACAAACGACAACCACTGAATTATAGACTCCTGACTTGAGAAAGGCACATATAGAGAGTATGTGGCGGGGTTAAACCTGTAAGCGGGATCCCAAACCTCCTCTTAACATTGGGACAGAGATGTAACAGTACAACATAAGAACGAACTAAAAAAAATGAAAAACGTTTTAACGCATCAGATGGATACAAATAGAAATATATCTTACAAAAACACCAAGTGGACGTGGCCGGGTACTTGTATATCCCAACAACAAATAAGACACCAAGTAATAATCTGAGAGTACTCGCAGTTACTAACAGCTAGTTCAAAGCCACCAAAAACTTATAAAATAATCATGCATCTAAGACTAAATTGTCAATCAGTACACATCCAAATTCCAATGAATTTAGTGTAAAGACGTCATTAACATTCAAAGAAAAACATGACCTTGTGCAATGTCAAGATACAGGGATCGACCGATTGTAGATTCATGAATGTGTATATGTATATAAAAATAATATTTAGTTTGCTTTTAATTCACTGATGACAACAAAGTAATATTAATACCAATAAAACCAATATTCAATGATCGAATTATTAGTTATTAGTTATTCTATGGCGGCTTAAAATGATAACAACAAACAACAAAAATGATTTAAAAACTTTACGAGATACTTATTTTTCTTGGTGGTTAGTAGATTTAACTGGAAAAAATAAACATTCCCTAAATACAAAATGATAAATGTCCAGTACATTTTTTCGTCAATATTCTTATAGAAGTAGGTTGTCATATAAGTTATTCTTTGATGATAAAACCTTTGTGTACATCATCATACACATCATTGTAACTTCCAGCTCCAGGTCTTTTGGGAGCGTCACTTGCGTCAATGTAAGTATCGCGGAGTCCTACTTTATTGGGTGGTAGTGAAGCGCGTGGGAATCCATCTTTCATTTCATTTGAATAATTTAAAAAAGGTTCTCTTCTCTTTTTCCTGATATAAAAAAATAACACGTAAAAACAAACATGCTGAAGTAAACAGTGAAGTACACTATATCCATGTATTATCTATACTTAAATCATTCTTTACTTGGGCAGTGTCTTTGCTAAGTAACCTGAATATAAAGACCACAAGTTTATTATTAGGATCAAATGTTCATCAATGCAACTTAAATGGAATAATTTATTTAATAAAAGCTGCGAATATTGAAGCATGTAGGGCAAAACTTGGTTTATACAAGTTGTTGTGCAGTACATAAAACAATTCAACATAGGCATCAGCATTAGATCAAATGTATACTTTGTATGAACATCAAATCAAACGCAACCTTTTTCTTACATTTTGCAAAGATATATTCATACATTGACCACTAATGCTGATTCTCATCTATGTAATACAAACATATTATAATTATTAAGTTAAACACCGTTTTTTGGCATTTCTACAAGAAATGCATGTCAAATTTAAGCATGACTAGTAGTCAAAACTGAAATATAAATTATTCGGTTTTAATTGTGTGCCTTGCTTTTTTTAATGTGTTATGATTTTGGTGTCGCCTGACCTTTTTTAATTTTGTTTATTGTTATAATTTAAAATAAAAACACTCTAATAAGATATACATCATGACTCTTTTGTGATTAAAGATTATACTCACAGTTTGCAGGATAGAAATATAATAATCATCATGAGTAAAAAGATGAAAATTCCACCAGCAACAACCACTGTAAAAAAAATTATAACGCTGTCTAGATTTTTAAAACTGAGAATGACGAGGTAGAATGACAAACCTAAAGGCATGAAACAAAATTAATTTTAAATAACGACATTTGTATATTCTGTAGCGTAACATAAGATATTTGTTTTTCAATTTAAGGGAGTATGCATCTTCAGGCAAAACTGAGGCAAGGTTCACCAGTCGTTCCTTAAAATTAGATATATAATCTATATAAAAAAGAAGATGTGGTATGATTGCCAATGACACATCTGTCCACAAGAGACCAAAATGACACAGACATTAACAACTATAGGTCACCGCACTAAACTCAAATTAAAGAATAAAATAAGGTAGTTGCAAACTTGAATGGTTTAACACTTGTAATTTTGGTGCCCTTTATAGCTTGACATTCGGTGAGAGCCACGGATCTGTGTTGAAGACCGTACTTTGGCCTATACTGGTTTCTTTTACAAATTGTGATTTGGATGGATAGTTGTCTCATTGGAACTCATACCACATATTCCTATATCAATTACCTGTGAAGATGCTACATACTGACAACGACAGATACACCATTAAACCGGATAAATTTATTATATGAATGAACCAAAAAAATACATTAAAACCAAAGCTAAATATATGCATGTTTCTTTTTGACACGCATTTACAGATACCTTCCTAATGACATGTTTTAGAAAGAAACACAAAATCATGAAGGGGATATGAAATTAAAAATGGTGATCCTATCTTTAATATATTTTTATGTTACTTCCTAGAGTGGAGAGAGGCGGAAAATAGCAAAGACATTCAGAAACGCATTCGTCGACAATAGTTAAGCAATTTTAAGCGGTATTTTGAAAATAGGATTTCAAATCATTTGATAATAGAATTATATTCCATATCACTCCAGACACTGACACTGAGGAGTACTTTTACTGACTATATTGGTATAGTCTCAAGGAATTCACATTACAAGGATTCATTTGTTTGTCTTTAAATGAAAAGGAGTAAAAATCGTATGAAGGAAATTATGCCAGGTTTCGTATTATTATAAAGTAAAAACAAAAACATACTAGCTCCGAGGATTCAAAACAGAAAATCCATAACCAACGGCAAAATCAAATGCTCAAACACATCAAACGAATGGATAACAACGCTCAGATCTTGACTTGGGACAAACATTTTCTTATGTAGAAAATGATGGATAAAGTCTGTTTGTTATAACTAGCTAAACCTCTCAATAACGGTTTCTACAAAAACAGAATATTTGATTGTTCGACTCCATCTTTTCATTTAGCGATATAAGAGAAAGAATGTATTTATTGTAAAAGAATTTTCAGGAAGACAAATATTGTGTCTTTAACAAGAAATCAAGTTCCATGACCCATATTTTCTCTCCCCCCCCCCCCCACATCCAAATTGCGTCCTAATGTAATTAACATTATAAATCCACTTCTCCATCTATTCGTCTGTATGGTTGTCATTCTATCGGTAACTTCTTATGAATAACTTTAATAAAATTGAATTAACACAAGAAACTAAAACTAAAAATCACACAAGGCTAACAAAGGCCAGGGGCTCCTGACTTGGAACAGGCGCAAAAATGCGGAGGGGTTAAACTTCTTTTTGTTTTTTATGTTTATTACATATAAATTGGTATTGGCCCTGATTAACCAAACTCTTAATCATGCATTCATGGTACATGTATTTGAATTTTCTATCAATAGTGATCTTCAAAATAAAAGCTTAATTTAGCATCTATTTGTCTATTAAGGTTTTAGTGGTGTTTATATTATTCAATCGTTATTTTTTTCTGTAATGTAGTGCTGTACGGACCTTTGGTTGCGTTTTTGCTTTTATCTATTTTAGCTATGGTTTTGTTTTTATGGTTATTGATACTCCTTGAGTATGTATTTCCTACATATTTACATTGGATACAACTTACCACCTAATGGAAGATTGATGAAGCGTGGATATCTATTTTGCGGTGTACTCCTATATATCGTTTTCTTCTTTTCTAAAAATACAAGTTCCACTAGATGCTTTCTATACTAGTTTAATTAAACTAATTACTGTTAATGAATAAATAAACACGTTTGCAGAGGATTAAAAAAAATATTATTGAGGTTAATGACATGTGTTGTAATGATTGAGACTTTTTTTTTATTTTAAAATTTTGTACAAGTGAAACCCATTTTTAAGCAATATTGTGTGCATGTTATAACTTTTATTTTTGCATTGTACAAATTATAACCTGTATAAAATCGCAACTTGTACATATACATAGTTTAAATTAAATAGTATTTTAAAATATTTTTTTTTTATAAGAAGCTGTTTGTGTGTCACATTAGAACCAATCGAACGTATACCAAAACCGTAAATGACTTAATAACATTAACTATTTCAATGGTGCAATTCTGAGACTTGCAATTGTTCATATCTTTATCCTCTAATGGATAGTTATTCATAATGCGCCGAAGTTTCTGTCATTAAACGCTTCATAATTGTTTACAACAAGGGAGGAATGAAACTCAAAACACTCAAGAAAAGAAATAAGACTTGCGATACTATTTAAACCACTGTTGACAGACCTTGAAAAGATATAAACATTCCATAGCCACTTGTCTATTTACAAGGAATTTTATTGCTAGTTAGCCGTCTCAGGACAAAAACAACATTCTTTTCTATTTGGTGCAATTAGTCTTCAACTCGAATCGAGAATTTATGTTCACCAACTCTTTGGAGTCAAATATATATATATTTCTGATGTATCAAGAGAAAAATCATTTCTATAGATTAAAAATGGAAAATCATTTCCTTTCAGCCATTTTATATTTTTTCCCTTATTTTGGTATGGTAATTCAAATATTAATGAATACATTTAACCATCGGACAAACAGTAAAACACTACAGATCAAAATGACTGTGCAGAGATGGGTCCGATTACTTTCAATGTAATTGATTAAATTACAATTACTTTGTCATTTGTACGATTAAATTAAATTAATGATTACATCATTTCTGAAAGTATCTGATTAAATTAATGATTACATTGGCAAAGTAATCATGATTACATCTAATTACAATGAATTTAAAAACAAACAATTTTGAATGATGTGAATGAATAAACGTTCAATATAACTATAGCATTTTTGAGAAAGTATTTTATTTGGTTCAATTATTAAATGATAACTTTAAATTAAACTTCATCTATTCAAATAAACAGCAAATTTCACTACATATATATACAGTACACTTTATCACCAATGATCTCTGAATTATTTTGAATTAAATTTAATAAAGATATATCATAATCAAGAGTTTTTTTGTTTGTCTGCTGACCTCTTTCATAATTTATATGTATTCCAAGTTGCAGTTTATGGAAGTTTAAATATGGATGAAATAAAGTTACCAGTTAAAACTATGTTAAATTTTAATAGAAATGTTCAATCAAATTGTAAACAATATGTAAGTACTAAAAATCATTGTATTTTACATGTCCAGTCCAAATACATTTTTAAAATTTTTTACACAACATATTTGTCCAACTTTTAATTTAGTTTGTGCTAATTAGATAAATTTTCATGTCTGATTTATCTTATATCATATATATTTCCCTACAGCTATACTCAATTGGTAATTGCAATAAAAACAAACCTTAATTAGTCTCCTACCTGTCAATTCAAAGTTGACAAAAATCACAAAAGATTATAATTCAGGGTTAAAGAAAAGTATTACTTGAATATATAACAGTTATTATCAAATATTAATATGAAGATCATTATAAAACGATGAATATACATGTACATGTATGTACAATATCTTTTACTAAGATAAAAGGTATATAATTGTATCATATGTCTCTGCTTAGACTAATGATGACTTTTTAATACTGTAACAGTTTATTTTTTTACTGAAGTAGACATGCTTAAAGTAAACAAACCATTTTAGTATGTTAAAAATTTATCAAATATGAATAATGAAGAGGTTCATTTAATGACCAAAAACACAATTTTAGATTTTTTTCATTGTAATCAGAATGTAATCAAAAAGTAATCATGATTACAGGGTATTTTGAAAAGTAATTGATTAAATTAAATTACATGTAATCAGATTTTTGGCTGATTAATGACTACACTGATTACTTGAAAAATAGTAATCAATTACAGCTGATTAACGATTACAATTACAATTACCCCAAGTCTGTGACTGTGATAACTCGTCTTAAATATGCCTAAAATGTTGAAACTGAACGGCAACAAAGCAACATATAATCAACCTATTTATATGAACTGCATAGGACCTGAATTATGAATGTAATGTTTACTGGTGAATATCATAACAGTACTGACTAATTATTTAAACTTTCTACACGTTGTTGAAGACCTCACAAACAATTATAAAAAGAAGCTCGAATGAGCCTGTGTCGCTCACCTGATACTTTTATTTACTATATTTTTGTATTGACTAATGAAATAATGCAACCGTTATACTTTTGCTTTCCTTCAGAGATGTAAGTAAAAAAATGAATTTCTCCACTAATATCTATTTTTAGCCACGTCTGCCATGTTGGTTGAAAGACAGGGTCATCGTACACATTTTTAAAACTAAATACCCGTATGCTGATTGTGGCCCTGTTTGGTTAAATTTGTCTCAATTGTTTCCGGAAAAGACTTTCGTAAAATATTATAAAAGTTTAAAACAAATTGTTAAATTTTACTATAACATGTATAAGGTCCATAACTCCTGTTCGAGTCAATTGACCATTTTGTCGTGATTGACTTTTTTTGTAGATCTTATTTTGCTGAACATTATTGCTGGTTACAGTTTATTTCTATCTATAATAATATTCAAGCTAATAACCACAAACCGCAAAATTTCCTTAAAATAAATAATTCAGCAGCAGCAACCCAACAACAGCTTGTCTGATTCGTCTGAAAATCTCAGGAAAGATAGATCTTAACCTAATGATAATATTTATCACATGTCATATGTGCTTTTATTGCTTCAGTTTCAGAGATATAAAGCAAAACCTGTATTTTATCGCTATGGTCTATTTTTAGCCATGTCGAGATACCCTAGTGATGGAGGTGATCTTGTATGGTTAAATTTAGCCAAGTAGTTTCAGAAGAGAGGATTTTAAAAACATTAACAGAAGACGACGACAGACGACGGACGCAAAGTGATTAGAAAAGCTCACTTGACCCTTTGGTGGGCTAAAAATAAAAACTGCGACTAGAAAATCATTTCCTTTGATCGCTCTGTCATGTAAATCATCACCAAATACGTTTTTTTCCCAATTCATAAAGACTTTATTTCTGACATGTTTGTATTTGAAATATACGTACCACAAAGCTTGGCTTTGAGATTATGATTCTTGCTTTTAAACAGTAAAAAGAGTTGTGTTCATCAAATTATTATCCGAAGTAGTTTTACGGGTCATAAAATTTGTCAAGTATAAAAATAAAATCTGTAATAACTATAAAAAAATCAACATAAAATTGAAAGCATGACAACAAATAAAAATAAAAAGTAAACACTTACGAACTCCTGAACATAGAAATGGAAACTGAGCTGTACAATTTTCCACAATAAAATATTTCGATTCCTTTTTTGAGACGGTAAGACATACTTCTTTTCCTGTAACTATTTCTGTAAATATAAAACATAATTATAATAACCGAATGTTCCCTTGACTAGAACAAGGGGACGGGTGCCGACAGTTAAAAATGTGTAAGAGCAGCTGCGACGTTTTGTGTTTCTAAGGAAGATTTATTATTAAATCTTTGAAACAGATGATTATTTTTTTCAGAATTCCTGTTTTGAACTGAACAATCTAATTTTTCAAGGTCTCTTTTTATTTTTCGCAAAAATGGATATGTGCAACCAACATTTAATATGCAATAATAGATGAATCAAAGAAAAGCATTTACATTGTATGGAAATTGAAGATATAAACATTAACAAACAATAAAAAATACTTGTCAGAAAATATTCCTGAGAATGATTTGAATAGTTAAATCAAATAATAGTTTCAAAAGAACAAGTAAGATATACCAGCACGAGGGGATGAATGTCACCAAGTAATGTAAGTTTTTATATCAATTTGACTTCACTGCCTAGAGTGCATCTTTACACATGTTGCACAATGAACAGATAAAAGGAAACTATAAACACGTAAATAATATATCTGACGATAATGTGCAAAATCAAGGCAAAAAAATATATAACAAAGTTACCATCAACTACGGTATGTGACCTAAAAATCGGAGTCCAATAAGAGTTGTCTACTAAAGCGTCGTTTCCTATTGTATTTGTGTTATACAATACGGAAATTTGATGTTTTGTCAAACAATACTCTTGATAGTCATACCATGACCTGGATATCAGCTCAGCTGCAATAATAATTATAAAACTATCAGACGCACATGCAATTATAAATAAGCAAATATAAGACAAATAAAATCGTTAATACATTTGTATTACCAACCCCGTTCACATTATGATACGATGAATGTAATTTATAAATAATTTTTTTTATGACGGACATAGGACAGTACTATGCTTTTAAAAGTCTACTGTTTACAGTACACATTTGTTTACAGATATTTTGCTCATTTTTAAAGACATCGAGGTTAAATGTTGCACTTCTTTCACGCACATACAAATAATATAATGACACATTTATCATAAAATTGTTACTTTGACAAGTTACTTTACTAATGATAATATCTTACTACTTTTCGTATACGTAAACTTTATTTGTCGCGTCTGAAGTTGTTTTAATACCATCATCAGGATTTGTCTCAACCAAATATTTGACAGCCAAATCTACTTTAATTGACGAAAACACAAGTAGCTGTATGACAAAGGGAAATACAAAGTATTGTCAAAGCTGCGTTCGAACGATTTTCTTGATATACTTTTATCAGAAACATTCACAAAAATATTGAAAACCTATAACTATCAAACTCTTGGACATATGAGACCTATGTGACCACGGTTAATAATAGATTTATAAAATTGAGAATGGAAATGGTGAATGTGTCAAAGAGACAACAACCCGACCATAGAGCAGACAACATCAGAAGGTTCCCAACAGGTCTTCAATGCAGAGAGAAATTCACGCACCCGGAGGCGTCCTTCAGCTGACCACTAAACAAATATATATACTAGTTCAGTACGCCATACTAAACTCCAAATTGTACACAAGAAACTAAGATTAAAAATAATACAAGCAAACAAAGGCCAGAGTCTTTATAAACTTACATGACGTATTTTTACATCCAAATAAGTTTTTTTCATTGCAGTCACGGATAATAAACTTGCTTTTCTCTTTGGTTGTTGTGATACATTCTTTTTCAATATACGTATTAGCTGGTTCAATGTTTTTTAAATCTGCAAATAAAAAAAAGTTGCCTTTGAAAAACAACATAAATTTCTTTTCAATTATCTTGTAGGTTTGTCTAAATGGTGAAGTTGAAATCATCCCTTCGTAAATTTTACGGACGCTATCATCAGTTGGTTGACCTTTTTAGAATAACCGTTTCACAGATGATATTGGATATGTTCCTTATGTCGTAACAACAATCCTCTCCCCTTTTCATTACCTAACGAATTAGACAATTCATGGGGTTTGCAATAAAATGAGCAATACGATGGGTGCCACATGTGAAGAAGAATTTGCTTATCCTTCCGGAGGTCAATCAGTTTTGATGAGGTTCGTATTGCTTAGTCCTTAGTTTTCTATATTGTGTCTTGTGTACTATCAGTTGTCTGTTTGTCTTTTTCTTTTTCAAAGGCGTTGTAAGTTTATAATCTATCTATGAGTTTAACTGTCCCTCTGTTGTCTATTGTCCCTCTTTTCCAGGCAAAAATGTTGAAAATTAAAACACAAATATCTACAATAATACAAATGTTTACCTTTAACAAATTTAAACACAAGAGCTGAACGATCGGAACTACAAGGAGTGTTGCTGGCATTAGTACAGCTTGTTCTGCAGGTACCACTAGTTTCGGGTTTATTGTTAAGGCAGTAGCATCTAGAGCTCTGAAAGGAACAGAATCTTACATTTTTATAATATGTACAATAAAGAAGATATTTCTCTGTCTTGAATGTTCTTGCATTTATATTTACTGCATCCTGTGCAATGTTGTCATTTTGATGGTTTATTTAACATGGTTATAACAGGGTGAGGATTTGCTCTCCACAAAACCAGGATTAATAAAAAAAAAAAAAAAATAATGCGGTATGATTGCCAATGAGATAAATCTCCACATGAGACCACCATGACACAGAAACTAACAACTATAGGTCACTGTACTGCCTTCAACAATGAGCAAAGCCCATACCGCATAGTCAGCCATAAAAGGCCCCAAAATGACAATATAAAACAATTCAAACGAGAAATCTAACGGTCTTATTCATGTACAAAAAATAAACGAAAAACAAATATGTAACCCATTCACATACGTCAAACACTGAATTACAGGCTCCTGACTTTGGACAGGCATATACATAGATAATGTGGCGGGGTTAAACATGTTTATGGAATCTCGACCTTTCCCTCTCATCGTTGACAGTGGTGTTACAGTTACAACACAAGAACGAACTACAAAAATCAGTTGAAAAAGGCTTAAATCATCAAATGGATAGAAATTCAACATTTTTCAAATTGTTGCGTACCGAGTCAGGAAAATGGCATTTGTTATCTTTTAGTTCATTTCTGTGTGTGTTGCATTGTAGTTTTTGTTGTAGATTTTTGCATTTTGTTGCACTTTAGTGTGCCGTTTGTTTTGTTGTTTTTCTTTTTGAATAATTGACATGTTCCCTTCAGTTTTAGTTTGTTTTCTATCGGTCGATTTATGACTTTTGAACAGTGGTATACTGCTTTTGCTTTTATTAATAAATCTTCATCCAATTTTTTAATTTCAAAAATAGAATTCAACACGATTGGTTGTGAAATCAAAAGAAAATATTGTAAAGCAATACAACAATGAATAGGAGATACCACTTTTTAAGAGTTGAATAAAAGAATGACTAACACAAACGACAGACGTTTTATAATTAGATTAACTAAAGAATTAACAATTTATCTAAAAGCAATCTGGATACTTATTCTTATATTTTAAACCATGATTTATTTCAATTCAATTGATTTCTGTAAAGGGTTATAAGCTGTCAAATTTATGTTTATCGATATGACCAAAATCCTCATGTTTCATTTGTAACACAAAAACATATATCCATATTTGAAAAAGTAAAAAAATACAATTTACAGGGCATTGGTTCGAGGATGTGTAACTTCGTTTCGTGTATATTTAATTCTAGACGCCATCTTATTATTTATCGAGTTGACCTCTGGAGTATTCAGATCGTCAAATAAGCGATAAAACATAAATAAAGATAGAAATAGAAACGAACTCGTGCATTACACTTTCACTGTTGACTTTCTTTTCCTTGAAACTCAACACGTACGAAGCATACGTTACCCATCTCTAGCTCAGGAGTTGAATTGACGTTCGCATAAATACGGACTTAATGAGGTCGAACTATATACTTGGAAGTTAATAATTCACCAGTAATGTTTCTTAGTTTATCTTGAAAAAATTAAACAATACTGGACGCTAAAATCGAATTATTATAACACTATTCACTTTTATTAATTATTTTACGAAACAAAAAAAACATCTCATTTTAGATTTTTTTCATATATCTCGTAGCTAGTGCCACTTAAATAGCAAATCATGATTTGAACATTATTTTTCTTAAATTTGATCATGGCAACGACATATAACATGAACTTGATAACTTATGACTACCATATTTGCTAGATAAAATAACCTGGTGGGATTGCAAAGATACCATTTTGGTTAATGATAAATAAAAAGGATACCAAGAATCGAACAAATACTGTGCAGCACAAAATAACTAAGCTGGAGAAGACTATTCTTTTACCTTCTGGTGTTTGAATTTAAAATCATACCTTAATAACAAAGGAGGTAGCAACTGGATATTCAGAGCAATGTTTTAAACAATCCTCAACCGTATTAACACTTATCCCCGAATCTAAAGGCGAAAGACTTCTGCCACAGCCTGTCAAATAAAACATTAAATTGATTCATCTGCTTTCTTGCAATGCTTTATATCAAACTGTCTTTGCAAGCAAAATTGATTTTCGGACCGGAACAATAAAATAAGTTGTAACAAATAACAGAGGGAGTGTTTCTGATAAAGAAAATTCCAGTCTTCATTTGTAGAAAATATTTGATTATACAATAAAACTTTTAAACAAAGTGTTCTTTTTTTAACTCAATTGCTTAAATTTTTCGAATTTAAAAAAAAATATTTTTATGTTCAACATCATCTTTTAATAAAAATTACTACAGATATAATTCAGACACGGAATATACCTATAAAGGCAGCCCATTTTGTGTATTTAATTACGGTTCCTGTCCAAGCTTTTTCTACATTTTTATAAACCATGTAATTCGATGAGTTATTAAATATGGTAGAGATGTTTATCTGTTCTATCAATGGATGTGTGCACACACGGGAACTCGTTGTCCAGTTACTTTCTGGAAATCCAATGAAGACTGAACATCCTAGTAACAAAAAATAAAACAAATAATGTTCAGATTACACCAACATGATTTGTACATTGAATTACTGTCCATACCTTTAATAAACCAAAACATTTACCTACTTTATGAGTTAGGTCACATGCTTTCCTGAGGATACATCTACAGCTAAGGGAAGTCTGTATTCCAAAGGTTGTATTTCAATTATGATATGTTGATAGATATTGAAAAACGAAATTTAAATTGAAGCTATTGTTCCAGAAATTCCTGATAGTTAATCTGAAGACATATTGTAGTATACATTGGAATATTTCAATCTATCCTAATATGGGATAGATTGCTTTAACTCTGTGAAGCTGCCGTTTCAGTTATTCGAGTTACCTTTCTTTATACAGTTTCTTTATAATGTAGGTTTGCAATTTTCTGAAAATCAAACTACGTTTCTCGAAAAAGGGTCATGTGGCCTAGCGGACCAATATCGTCTGTGACGTCAATATATCGCCTGCATTGGCGTTCAGAGATTTAAGAAGAAAAGGCAGACATTTTTCGTCAGAGTAAATTCTGGGTTTTGTATTAATATATTTCTATGTAATGTAAGAAAAATGCACCCGATGTTGTATGATGATTCGTCATGGCTCACCAAGTGTAGAAATTCCAAGATGGCTCAAGATGAGATTTTATTCGCTATATTCCGTTCAAATTTTGATCGTGATTCTATGGTTGAACTTTGTACACCTTAACTAATGGACAAATGTTGAAATATTTTGACACAGAAGCGTTGGATTAATGAACTTTTCATTCTATTAACTTTCAACTAATTTCTTGAAGGACTATCTGAAGAACATTTGCGGGAAAGCGACACAACGCCAACAATCTTGCACCATGTTCACATAATGGACTCTAATATCCGTTACCGAGCTTCTGTTCCCAGAGCCAGTATTTTTAAAGTCAATGTCAGTATTGGACAGTAATGATAAAGTGCTCTTTTTGTACAGATGGTTCTAATTGATCATTCTTGATCCATGCTAATGTTATAAATGATCAATCGTGATCCATGCTAATATTTTAGATTGATCAATCGTGATCCATTCTGATATTATAACTGATCAACAGTGATCCACGCTCATGTGTTAATTTTGATCATTTGTGACTCATGATCATGCTAATGTTTCATCTTTATTGATGATAAATTAATGTTTGATTAATTTGTGAGCCGTGGCCTTTATTTTGCCAATTAAAATAATAATTCATTTATATCTCTTTGGTATTTATTCAAGCATGAATCTTAAGTTAATTGAAATATGTGTTTTTCAGAGATGATTAAAAGTATGTTTCAGTTATCATTGCAATCACTTCCTCCTTACCACAAGTTTTAATCTGTCATTAATAACACGCACGGTGCATTTAGTAGATCAAGCTTAACCGTCATGTTTCAAGATATAAGTTGACTCTTTTGTCTTAGTTAAATTGTTTAGGTATTTTCAATTTTACAACTCTGTTGTCTGTTGTTAATGGATTTATAGATTTCGATTGCACCATGCTTTCTTACTTTTTCTATGGTATAACTGCTGTTTTACAATATACATAGTTGATCAGTTTCAAGAAAAACCGTCAACATTTAAATTAGATGAGTGATTGCTAATTTGAATGGCAAATAACTCACTGCTAGGCAACAAGTATAAAAGGGAAATATATGTTACTATCAATAAAATGTTAACTCTTTAAACAAGGATTGATTGAATAAATAACTTACCAGAAACTGATATTATAGTTAACAAAATATATAGCTGCATTATATCAATCATTTTTGTTAAATGAATGAATATATTTTGTTGAAGTATATTTCAATAATTTCCTCACATGACTTCATATATGACCTCATTGCGCCGGAAAAAGCAATTACATCTAAATTTGGTTAACTAAATGTTTATTAACAGAACTCAAACTTTGAGTGACAAGAGGGGTGGTTACATTAAACATGTATTGAAAACCTTTGTGACATTTTGTAGTATCAATGGTTTCCTGTAGTTGATCATTGATTTTAGTTTCGCCTTTTTGGTTAAATATCTAATGCAATTTGATTTTGAGGTCGAACTGTTGAAACTAATTTTTTCGTACGTGATGTCATTAAGGAGACTTGTGGGTAGTACAATTTCAACAAAAAAATAAACATTTGTTTCCTCATTACAAATTTTGTTTGTTACACTATTAGTTATAACTTTATGATATGGTACAAAATTTAACCAAAAAAACAAAACGATTCGGTTTTGCACCAGATGACCTTTAAAATGTTTATATCATTGAAAAAGCTCCAAATTATATCTCTTTGGTGCAAAAATGCATTTTTTGGGGGCATTTAAACTAAAATATCTTTTTTTAACTCATATGTGACCTTTATTTTTTATTATTGTTTTCCAATAAGCTGTACACAAACCAAATAATTGTAAAATTTAAGCCATTTCTGTAATTTAGTTCTTTTTTTATTTCGATATTACCTCTAAATCTCCTATTAGTTCAACAGAAAAAAAGGACATTAACAGAAATGTATGCTTCTTTTGGAGGCAGATTGTGAGCTTAAATGAACTGTGAGCATTTATTTATTTCATTTTTCTATTTATTAAGTATATGATAAAATTGATTTATACAAAAATATAGCGAAATCCTATATTACAAAACTAAATTGATTTATACCCGCGAGCCCCCTTATGTTAAGAAACACATACTGTTCAAAATACTTACAACTTACCATATCAACCTACTGCCACTTGATGTCTTTTGCTGGTGGTAGATAAAGTCATCATAGATACCAGGATTAAATTTTGTATTTACGCCAGATGCGTTTTCCGTCTACAAAAGACTCATCAGTGACGCTCGAATCCCTAAAAATTAAAAAGGCAAAAAAAAAAAAAAACGGAGTTGAAGAGCAAACAAGACCAAAATTCCTAAAAGTTTTGCCAAATACAGCCAAGGTAATTCATCCCTGAGGTAGAAAAGCCGTAGTATTTATTTCAAATTTCAAACATTTTGTAAACAGTTTATTAAAACATATGACCATATCAATGATAATGCATGTCAGCACAAAGTGCTGATTACTGAATTGGTGATTCCCTCGAGGACTTAATAACTCCACCAGTACTGGCATCGACCCAGTAGTTGTATATAAACTTATCATAGATACCAGGGTTAAATTTGGACTGTCTCTAGTTGGAAAATCTACTTCATAAATTGTTCGTCATTTCTGACAGGATAAAAAAAGATTGTGTGTAATCTTTTAATTTTCAGTTTGATTTGGAGATGAACTAAGACTAGACTTCGTTTCACATGTTAATCAAAAGATTGAAATAATGCTTTGGGGCATAAACTTCGCTAGTTTACTTTGTATCTTGCTTGGTTTTTTAATTTCACTTTCTGGATTATTGACAATGTCGTATAACTCAATAATCCATATTTAAATGACTTCTTGATTTGAAATCATCCCATTGAACTTGCCAACAATAGTATACTGCTAAGTCTAGAAGAAGTTCGCCTTCTTATCTTCATAGAAATAAGAAGATGTGGTATGAATTGAAATGAAATAACTAGTGAAATAACAATGTGTTAAGCGGCAAAAACTTACTTTACAACTAAGAAAGAAACACTATATGATATGATGAAGACATAATTTTTCAATCAGTTTAATTAAAGTCTGGAGCTGACATGTCAGTTAACTGCTAGTAGTCTGATGTTATTTATGTATTATTGTCATTTTGTTTATTTTCTTTAATGACATGTTCTGAAATCAGACTCGGACTTCTCTTGAACTGAATTTTAATGTGCGTATTGTTATGCGTTTACTTTTCTGCATTGGCTAGAGGTATAGGGAGAGGGTTGAGATCTCACAAACCCCGCCGCATTTTGCGCCTGTCGCAAATCAGGAGCCTCTAGACTTTGTTAGTCTTGTATTATTTTAACTTTTAGTTTCTTGTGTACAATTTGGAGTTTAGTATGGCGTTCATTATCACTGAACTTGTATATATTTGTTTAGGGGCCAGTTGAAGGACGCCTCCGTGTTCGGGAATTTCTCGTTGCATTGAAGACCTGTTGGTGACCTTCTGCTGTTGTCTGCTCTTTGGTCAGGTTGTTGTCTCTTTGGCACATTCCCCATTTCCATTCTCAATTTAATTATACCCCCGCTTTGAAAAAAAGGGGGTATACTGTTTTACCTCTGTCTGTCCTTCCGTCAGTCAGTCAGTCAGTCCGTCAGTCCATCAGTCCGTCATTCTGTCAGTCAGTCCGTCCGTCCCATGAATATTTTCGTCACATTTTTCTCAGGAATTGCAATGCCAGGATTTCTGAAATTTGGTTTCAGGGTTTATATAAGTCAGCTATACCGTGTGATGCATTTTCAGATTCATCACTCGACAACTTCCTGTTTACCGAACACTTATATCATTTAACACATGATGGCCAAGTTGAAAATTTTTCGTCGCATTTTTCTCAGGAACTACAATGCCAGGATTTCTGAAATTTGGTTTCAGGGTTTATATAAGTCAGCTATACCGTGTGATGCGTTTTCAGATTCATCACTTGACAACTTCCTGTTTACCGAACACTTACATATTTTTACACTATTGACATTATCCACTTGCGGCGGGGGTATCATCAGTGAGCAGTAGCTCACAGTTACACTTATTTTTTACAGAGTTTGTCTTTAGTGCTGTGATAAGACAGAAGAGTGCCTCCCCATGCTTTAGGTTTATGCTCTTATAATATACTAGATTATGGAGTGTGTGTCCGAGCGAGAACTTCTCTAGTTCATTACTTTAGGAATATTTATCAAAAAGTAGTGCTTCAAAATTCAGCCCCATTCTACTATTTAGTCATACGTCAGTCGCTACCCTGATATACCCTATATTTTTCGGGTAATTAATACGGATAGCGTTTGACATCTTTAGCCGAACAGATTTATCATTTTTACATAACATAATTTATTGTATGCTGGTTCATATTCTTGACGCCAGTCTTTGCTCCTTTCTAATATAATTCACAAACAAAAAACAAATATGAAGCTTAGAAATGGATAAATATTAAATACTAAACTCGTTCAAAGGGTATATTCACGTCTCAATCTTCTTAATCGCTTATCTAAAAATACGACCATCGCTAACATTTTTAACAATAAAAATCGTGGTTACCCTTCTATCAATAAGTGTCATGCCAAAAAATGACTTACATGTCCCCGTCTTTCCACCAACAATACAATAAGGTCCACATTTAATGGTCGCACATTTTTTTTTAAATTTGAAACTGATATAACTTGAAAACCCAACAGTACTATTTATTTACCCACATGAAACAAACTGGGATGCGGTATTCAGTACGTAGATGAAACTGGACGATATTTATCTAAACGCACTCAAGAACATGTGTATCGTTTTAAAAGACCCAATAAATTCAAAAGTATCATTTATCAACACCTTAAGAAGCACAATCATCCTATTAAATTGTGGCAATATTGGAATTAAGAGTTATTTATTAGCTCCCTTTTTAGCTTGAGCATATTTACATTGTTATATAATTACTATTGTTTACATGGAAACTTTCACCTGTGTGTATGTACACAATAACTTTACTCATTTTCTAAACCGGTTATTAAAAGTTAAAGGTAAGATGGTGTTGCTTAAATTGCAAATCTTATTTCAAGAAAGTACCATTTGTTAAGTCATTTAGTTATTAATTATAAACTGAATTCACATTTTATACATTGTCCAGAATTCATACTTTCCTCGAAGGTAACTATCAGTATTCATTACAGCCATGCTGTTTACTATTACTGTTCTGGACCAATTCGTCTCTTAAATGTTTTGGCTTCATTTTGGGTTTAAACTTTAGGACTTGGGTATAAAATGGTTTAAATGATACAGTTTAAAATCCCTACTTAAAGTAAGACATTTCCCCCACTTTATTTAACTTCTGTATTGTTGGTCAACTAACTGCCATAATATTAGAATATCTATTGTGTATTTTGGTATGAAATAAATATGATTATTGAGGTATTATTTCTTTAAGACTTCCTTTCCTAGAATGCTGGCTTATACTTGCCCAAATCATTATCCGGCCAAGTATTAGCTTTGTCCTCCCAGAGAATTGTCCATTATGTCGGTTGTTGTAGACACTTGTCCCCTAGTGTGACAAGGTGTCCAGGGCAGAACTGGTCTTCATTGTTTATGTAAAGAACCTGGGTTTATTTGGTATTTCGTGGCTGCGCTATCATTAGATAAAAAGGTATCCGGAAAACGTTACTTTTACTTGAATGTTAGATCAGTCCGTTCACATTTTGGTGCCGTGACCAGGAACGTGAACCGCTAGCGGTCATTATTTTCTTGTGCCAATTCAGACATTATTTATATGGCCAAAAATATTTACTTTGCGTACAGATCATGCGTCGCTCAAGTGGCTAAAAAAATTCAAAAATCCGGAAGGTATGATCGCGAGATGGATTTCTATCATAGACACATACGACATGGATATTCAACACAGCAAGGGTTCATTGCATACAAACGCAGATGGTTTATCGCGCACACCAAAACGGAAATGTAAACGAATCAATTGTCCAGAATGTACCGAAATGAAAAAAGATATAGAATATTTTGAAAATGTCAAAACTACGGATTGTATTGATGACCTGAATACCGTCAAGGATGGCCATGCCTCCTGCTTAAGTGTTCAATCAGTTATCAATGACACGGAAACTGACGGCGACACTGATAGCGTCAGAGGTTGTCTTGCGACCCATTTAGCTATCAGACCGGTCAATGTCAATACAGAAGAACTTAGTTTTGACATAACATCAAACTGGCTCAGTTATTGGTCGAATTCGCAATTAAGAGAAATGCAAGAGAATGACCAAAATATAAGTTTTATATTGAACAATTTGTTACAATCTGACGAAAAACCCAAAAAGTCTGAAATTCAAAACAAATCAAAAGAAACAAAAATTCTTTATGGGTTATGGGAATCCTTGACCATTCAGAATAACCTGTTATGTAAATTTTTTGAAAGAGAAAATCAGGGGCTGGTTTATCAATTTGTAGCTCCGGAACAGATACGAAATTTCATTTTTCAACAGTTACATTGTACAAAATATTCAGCTCATTTTGGAAGAGACAAAACTTTAGATCTCATAAAGAAAAGATTTTATTGGCCAAATATGTCAGATTCTGTAAAGTTATGGATTAATAGTTGTGATGTTTGTGCTAAAGGGAAACCTGGACCAGGGAAAGGGAAATCACCTTTGAAATCCAGTGTTTCTACGTATCCTTTAGACAGAATAGCAATTGACATCATAGGTCCTTTGCCCATTTCTACGGATGGAAATGAATACATTATGGTAGTGGAAGATTATTTCACTAAATGGACAGAATCTTATGCAATACCAAATCACCAAGCTCTTACAGTAGCTGACAAACTTGTTACAGAATTCATTTGCAGATTTGGCTGTCCATTCCAAATTCATACAGATCAAGGCCGGGAATTTGAATCTGGCCTATTTGCCGCCATATGTGACAAATTAGGAATTGACAAAACTCGAACATGTCCATACAGACCCCAGTCTGACGGAATGGTTGAACGTTTCAATCAAACTTTACAATCAATTCTACGTTTATTTGTTAATGAACATAGAAATGATTGGGACGATCACATTCCATTCATTAATATGGCATACAGAGCCACTCAACATGCAAGCACAAAATGTTCTCCAAATCTCTTGATGTTTGGACATGAATTAAGATGTCCAATTGATGTTATGTTTGGCTTACCTCAAGGATATAAAAGTATACCTTGTCCAATTGCATATGTTGAGTGGGTTCAAGAAGCTCTTAGAAATGCATTTCAGTTAGCACATACACAATCTGGTTTAAGTGCAAATAGACAAAAGGAAAATTATGATAAAAATTTGAAAATAAGAAGTTTTGAAGAAAACTCATTTGTTTGGAGATGGTATCCTCCAGAAGCAAATAAGAAGCTTGGATTAGGCTGGACTGGTCCATACAAAGTTATTAAGAAAATTACTGATTTGACATACAGAATACAGAAAGACACAAGTACTAAACAATTAGTTGTACATGTAGATCATTTGAAACCATACCAAGCTGCACATACTCCAACTGTACAAGAGCAAATCGTTACACCACACGAAAATGTACAAACGTTAACTCCACCAGTGACATCTCGCTTTGGTCGTGTTATTAAACCCCGACAAATATTAACACTGTAATTTTGTTTTATGTTTTCGCTCCTTTACTTTTAGTACTTGTCTACATTACTGTTTGTGATGTTGTGAAAGGGCCCACACGCCATCATAAATGGTATTGTTAGAAGGTATGCATATATACATAATTTTTGTGTTTGTATATAATATATACAGGAATAATGAATATTTTTTTCTTTACTGTAGATTTTTGCAGATTAAAGTCAGTGACAAAGATATATATAAATATATATATATATATATTACTGTGAAAAGATTTATTGAAAATAGACAAATTTATATGTTTATTAATTATATATTTTCAGAATGGAGTTACAATTACATGTGTGTGATAATGAATACAAAAGTTTTCAAAATGATCACTTGAGAGTTTTATGGCCAGCTGTGGGGGCGTATTGTAATATAGAAGAATGTGGAAAAAACCAATTCTTTCGCTCATATAACGAGTACAAGTCACACTTTGGTAGTGTACACAAAGAAAAGCTGACCTTATATACCTGTCAGATATGTGATTTGTCTAGAAGGAAATTACAGGTACTAAAGAAACATCTCGTTAATGACCATAAATGCTCTGAAGATAGATATAGGTGTATAGAGGTTAATAATAAAAATTTCATTGATCCGAAGGATGTTTTGCCATATCGAGTCGGCGACGTAAAGGAAAGGGAGGAGGCAAAACAAACGAGGGAGAAAGTTGAGGAAAGGAAGAGAAAAGCCAAGGAAGAGGCTCAAGAAACACGTAAAAGATATGTGAATTCGGGAAAGAAACCAAAAGTAGAGGACACACACTATAATTCGAGGGACGAACATTTGAAATTTAATTTCGACAAGAATACTTTGACAAGGACAGTAATAAAAGCGAAGAAACATTAACGTTAAGTGACCAATTTTTGTTTATATTCCGTTTATATATTTATGGATATTTTGATGCATATTTTTTTTAAATATTTTGATACATATTTATTGAACTTTTGTATACATATTTATTGAACATTTTGATATATTTTATATACATGTACTATTACGTTTACAGATTGCTTCATATATTTTTGTTAGATAAAATGATGACATTTGATCTTTAAGTGGGGAGGAATGTGGCAATATTGGAATTAAGAGTTATTTATTAGCTCCCTTTTTAGCTTGAGCATATTTACATTGTTATATAATTACTATTGTTTACATGGAAACTTTCACCTGTGTGTATGTACACAATAACTTTACTCATTTTCTAAACCGGTTATTAAAAGTTAAAGGTAAGATGGTGTTGCTTAAATTGCAAATCTTATTTCAAGAAAGTACCATTTGTTAAGTCATTTAGTTATTAATTATAAACTGAATTCACATTTTCACTGTGTCTAAACCACACCGGCAGAATTTGATCGGACTCGATGGTATCTAACATCCGGCACAATGACGGAACATCAATAGACAGAAGAAAGATAGGTTTCTCCTTATTTTCTTATTTTTTTAATGATATCGAAGAATATATAAACATATACAACTATTTTCTATTGTGAGATGCAATATTTTCTACAACCGTTCTATATTAACGGAGAAATAAGTCAAAATGCATGTCAAAATGACGAATTGAGTGAACCTTGCCTCGAAATTGTTTAATTTCTCTTTAAATTGTTCACATTGTACGGAAAGAAAGGTACGGGTAGATAGATACTGACACAGAGATTGCAAAACTAGTCATTATGAGCATCACAATACTTGTATTTATGTGTATGGAACGAAAGAAATGGGTCATGTCAAATTAAAATACACCGGTTTCGTCATTGTTGTTTACTACACAACACCCGGTTTCGTCTATATATATCACCCGGTTTTTTTTATATTTTTTTAAAACCAACAATTTATGAAAAGCAACGTTAACACGGATCTGAACATTGTCTTTCGAAAGAATTTAAATATATATGTATTATAAAGTAAACTTGGCGTGTTTACATTTATTTACATTAATATGGTAATTATAGTACTATACATTTTCCTAATGAAAGTCGTATCCGTTATTTCACTGATCTTCAAACTAATTTTAAATGGAATATAAATACTCAATAGCAAACACTGATATCTAATTATTTTTTTAACATTAACATTATGATATTTTTTTTATATAGGTTTTGGAAACATCGCAGTATGTGACCCCCTTTTTTTTACAAAGAAAACCTAATTAACGCTTAAAAAACAAAATTTAAAAGATCACCTTAAAGTATGCAGAAGTTAAGATTTATATTACTAAGAAGTGTGTAAAGTTTGATGCAACAATGATAAATCATTTTGAGATATGGCGCGACATGTTAAAAAAAAAACACACTCCTGTTTTACTTACAAAGTTCTGTAACTCAAAAAGATTTAATTTGATTTTCACTAAAAGGTTTACAAATCGTTTGACCATTTCAAGAAATAACTTTGTTAAGTTTCATGAAAACTAGATAAGCTGTTCTCAAGTTACGGTGCGACATATTTACGCTGGACAGAAAGATAGACGGATAGCTAGACGGACGGACGGACGGACGGACGGACGGACGGACGGACGGACGGACCGAATGACTGATAGATGGAGGAACGGACGGATGGAAGGACGGACGGACAGACGGGTGTATACAATAATACGTCCTGTCAAAATTGGGACGGGCGTGTAAAACGCAAAGAAATGAAAAAAAAATCGTAATTAAAGGTCAATAAGTTTTATTAGGATATCGGCCAAGTCGATTTATTTGTATATTTGTCTGCCTTATCATTTTCCTATATAACTTTTATATATATTTGTGAAAAATGTATAGAAATCGATAAAAAGAACTTGATATTCGGCATTTATTATAATAAACATAATCCAACTCACATAATCCGATTTCCCGGGTGTCCCTGTTTTCTCATTTCTTACAATATTTTAATTCGGTATACACTTTATAAGATAAGTGGCGAATCTAGATGACGTATAGGTTGCACGCCCCGACCCCACCTTTGGTTGCCAAAACTATATTGATTCCTGTATTTAACGATTTTGTAAAGCAAAAAATAATCAAAATATTGTTCGACTAGCTACGCTCGGCGGTATGTAAAAGTTGTTCGAAATACGCCCACTTTGAAATAAACTGAATCCGTCTGTCCGTATATATTGTCAAAATATATTGACCAACGTCAGTGTACGATCATCATAACACAATGGCGACAGTACAGACTCGGTTTTTTTAATAGTGTTAACAAAATAATTATTATTGAATTTTATCGATGACCTGAGACTATTATACTAATTTGTACATAGCAGTATAGTTACAATTAGTGATAAATAAATTTTTATTTTAATGCATGGTAGTTGTAGTCCTACATTAATTTTCTATGTCGATTATGCATGCATATACATTTGTCTTATCATAGATGTAATAGTCTTATTATCAACGTTTATCCTTAAGAAGATTTATTTTTAACGATGGTAGAAAAGATTACATACATGGAATGATTAGATTACTTATAAAGGTGTCCATTCTTTTGTGCGAGAAAATCACATATCAATTGTGCGTTTCGATTTTTAAGACCGTAAACTTTAATTTCAAGTTTAAACATGTTCAACATATTTCCCCATAACTCATATAGAAAACGCATATTTAGAGAGCTTTAATCTCAATATGCTGTTAAAAAAGTTCGGAATGCAAAGTAAAATTAAAGTATTTATGTTCTATAAGAGTAGGAATTTGCTTATTATTTATTTGAATCTGAGACTCATATAAATAATAAGCCGCTGTCCGGTGAACGAACTTGTTTTCGAACGACCCACAAAACTCCTTTTGAACGCTGAAGTTAAATAATCAATTATAATGTAATGCGATTATGATTTTTTTTATTTGACCAAACCGGGTTATGCATTTTGAAATCTATGACGAAACCGGGTTGTATACATTGACGAAACCGGCCAGTTCCATTTTGACATGACCAATTTCTTTCGTTCCATACACAGAGATACAATTATTGAGATGCTCATAATAACTAAATTTGCAATCTCCGTGTCAATATCTATCGTCCCGTACCTTTCTTTCCGTACAATGTGAACAATTTAACGAGAAATTAAACAATTTCGAGGCAAGGTTCACTCAATTCGTCATTTTGACGTGCATTTTTACTTATTTCTCCATTAATATAGAACGGTTGTAGAAAATATTGCATATCACAATAGAAAATAGTTGTATATGTATTTATATTCTTCGATATCATAAAAAAAAAAGAAAATAAGGAGAAACCTAGCTTTCTTCTGTCTATTAATGTTCCGTCATTGTGCCGGATGTTAGATACCATCGAGTCCGAACAAATTTTGCCGGTGTGGTTTAGACACAGTGATTTTATACATTGTCCAGAATTCATACTTTCCTCGAAGGTAACTATCAGTATTCATTACAGCCATGCTGTTTACTATTACTGTTCTGGACCAATTCGTCTCTTAAATGTTTTGGCTTCATTTTGGGTTTAAACTTTAGGACTTGGGTATAAAAGGGTTTAAATGATACAGTTTAAATTCCCTACTTAAAGTAAGACATTTCCCCCACTTTATTTTACTTCTGTATTGTTGTTCAACTAACTGCCATAATATTAGAATATCTATTGTGTATTTTGGTATGAAATAAATATGATTATTGAGGTATTATTTCTTTAAGACTTCCTTTCCTAGAATGCTGGCTTATACTTGCCCAAATCATTATCCGGCCAAGTATTAGCTTTGTCCTCCCAGAGAATTGTCCATTATGTCGGTTGTTGTAGACACTTGTCCCCTAGTGTGACAAGGTGTCCAGGGCAGAACTGGTCTTCATTGTTTATGTAAAGAACCTGGGTTTATTTGGTATTTCGTGGCTGCGCTATCATTAGGTAAAAAGGTATCCGGAAAACGTTACATTTACTTGAATGTTAGATCAGTCCGTTCACAAAATATTAAGCAGTTCAACCTTTGGTAGTTGTAAATAAGCAGCCTGGTGGATCTCATTCAAAGTTTGTACGATCACGGAAAATAATTGAATTAAATTGGATTAAAAAATTACTGACAGTCTACCCTCTCAGTCTTACTGATAATATCATGGGAATTGGCAAGATTTATCAAGAATCGATTCTGTTAACATTTTGGATATTGTTTCTAAAACTGTTCGAAAAAAACGTTCTCATGGTCGTAGAAAAAATCGCAATCAAAGAAAATTTCGGTCCAATCATACCAATATTCCGGACCTAATTTCTATTTCAAACATCAATGGCAGACATTATCTGTTAACAAAGCTCTGTTCATTACCGATTAATAAGTTAAATAAAATTTTAGAGGATTGCAACACAATTTCTTATAGCATTCCTAAGTATGAAATCGTTCAAAGTATAATGGCATTTTGTTATTCTAAACTGTTTCCTAAAATTAATCGTCCTGAAGATCATAAAAAACATTTTATTAAAATAAAGTATGTCAATAAAGGTTTCGATTTTGTAAATATTGCTAGTATTTTTAACGATCATTCTGTTAACGAACAAATTCCTGGATATTTTGATAATACTGAGCTCAATCTAACACACGGCCAAATTATATATCATTTGAAAGCTACACATCTTTACTTTCCGGTTTGGCCGGTTGTAAAAAAGCGTACGGTGCAATTTCCGGCAAATCAAGATCAAACCACCAAGGACGAATAAGAGCATATTTTCTAAGATTTAAGCTTGATTGCATAATATGACTTTTATATACTAAATTCACATATACAAACAATTTATACGTTTAGCAGAGATATTAACAGTCATTAATCAAATGCATTTTTAAATATTTAAAGCGTGTTTTTGATAGGCAGCACAAGTTTCCTGTAATTCGAGTAAAAGTTTACAAAATGTGTAAAAACCCAATTTTTTCTTTCTGATGCAACTTCTAATCACTTAAAACTAAGTAAAATCCTGTAATAACTATCAAAGAAGTTTTTGACATCATAAATTTTGTTAAATTATGCTTACTTCTAATCAAACTGTAAATCATAACAACTCATACAGTTGCCCAAAATACCGCTATCTGCGAAAAAGACAGCTTTGGAGCATTTTTTCCTATTTAAACATTGAATGTGGGCAAAATAAGATTTGATGAACAAATTCTGAAGAATCTGAAAATTTAAAATAAAAAAAGGAATAAACAAATGTGTGCGAATCCTACTATTGCTTGAAATAAAGGGGGCGAAACTAAGAGAATGCAATCTGAATTGTAACTACCAGACTGAAATAAACATCTTTCGACTTTTCTAATTGTTTGATTTGTAGTTTCGTTATAAATATTGATGTAGTGAAAAGACCTTCTAATTATTTAATGTGGACCATAAAAAATAAAATAAATAAAAAAGGAAAGAAATTGATGAAAATTGAAATTTCAAAAAAAATTAAAAAAACAATAAACACATTATAAAACTTGACTTCTTGATTGCTTAAATTGCGTTGTTCATTGTTTAAATGCATTAACTCACTAAATAAGAATAATTTTGAAGAAATAAATCCATTAATACGCAACGATTCGAGTTACAAGTAGACTTCCTAAATGGCTTGAATGACTAGTTCATTTTTCATAGAAGGTTGACTTCATGCAAAAGCTTCTGATGACGACTCAAAAATCGCTACCATTATCTTAAAACTTCATTTTCCCCTATATGGATTATGTCATCTCACTGAATAGTGCCAAATTTGTGACAATGTTGGATTCGTATTTTCCATTCAAATTAAAAAAATATAAGACTCAACAGATACAGTTTACTCTATTACTCTATCACGTATCTTGATATTGACGAAGAGGGTTGGTTGAGAACAAGTTTAACGAACAAAAGAGATGAGCATGAATCAACCAATAAAACACTCCTTACTACCCGATTATAAACTCTTCATTTCTATGAAGCAACATTATAGCAACGCCTGCATATCTATACTACTAAAAGGGGAGACAGATTTCATTGAGCCTCAACTATCTCTAAAACAAAAACAAGTCGGAAACATTTATGATATGACATATAAATGTATGGTTTTGTATTTCCTAAATTTGTCTTTGCATGCTCAGTCGACATAGTGCCCGCGAAATTAAATAAAACTCTTTATTTAAACACTTGCCAAATTGTACATAACGCGATTTCGCAGCATCTACTAGTGGAGTATTTATCGCCAATTTGATAGAATATTCCAGAGCTTGCATTTACTTTCACGATTTTCGTGATAGTGTGTAACTGCTCACAATGAAGATATTAAGTAAAAGCAACTATAGTATACCGCTATCCAATAGTCATTTATTCATCTACTAGTAACTGAAACAATTCCGGGTCACAAACCAAAACCGTGGGAAACGCATCAACTTTAAGAGGAGGAACACGACGGAATAACAGAAACACTGAACTGCTACAAAAACAAACGCCAACATACAAAGAAACAGATTATTCGATACCAACTGCCATATGCTTGACTTGGTACAGGACATTTGAAGAAAAACGGTGGTTAAACCAGAGTTCAAATGTAAAGTTGAAATCATCCCTTGGAAAATTTTATGGACGCCACTACGAGTTGGTTGACAATTATGAAATATCTGTTCTGCCGGATGACGACTGATAAGTCCCAATTGACGTAAACTACCGTCATCTTTGCCTTAAAGGTCACCTATGGAATAAGACATTTTTGAACTTAGAAGGCTATAAATAATATAAATATGAAATTTTTAATACTGGAAATGACATTTTTGTCCCTAGCAACGACATATAAGTCCTTAGCAATCACTTATTTTTTAAACTTGAAAGACTATGACTTGTACATATGACATGTTTAATACTGGAAGTAATATTTTTATCCTTAGGAATGTTTTTGTTCTTAACAACCACTTGTTATAAACATAAAAGACCTTCGCAACCATATATTTTTGAACTAAAAAGGCTATCAATAAAAGAAAAAAGGAAAGACCTTCCAATTGTTCATTAACAATTGACTTTTTAATTGTGTTTATCTTTTTCACTTTACTTTGAGGCGATTTTTTTTTTTCAATTTGTATTACTGCAAGTTATTGTCATTAAAGTAAAATAATACCAAAGGAACAATCAACATATCAAACCATGAATCAAACTTAATTAAAACTATGAACAAAATAAAAGTAAAGTCCAAGAGACGAACAACAGTCCACAAAACACAGCACAACAAGAAAACGATCACTGCCTTAAACAGCGAATGATCTTATGAGGCTAAGAAGGATATTCAACTTTTTCAATTTTTTTTTATTTCACAAGTCAGAGCTTAAAGTGTTTTACATACACAATACAATGACCTGCATTTGTATTTTAAAGCTTATGTTGAAAATACTCGAAGAATCTTTCATTCAAATAATTAAAGAGATTAAACTTCTAAACACATTTAATATGTCTAACACGATTTTAAACTAAATAAGAAGCAGCAGCATTATATTTAGTTCGTTTACATCCCGCTTTAGAAAACCAAGTGTTTCTAAACAAGGCTACTTATTTCAATGATGCCTACGATTTAGTCGCAAAGTGATGTTTGCAATTAAACATGATTACAAAAAGGAAATAAGTTTCCCTTCGTAAAAAAAACATATGTTTACCTCAATTAGCTCGTATATATTCTTTTCGAACTTTAAATACCCCTTCTTTTATTAAGGAAAATCATTCTCCTCCCAGATATTGACAATTAGCGATGTGCTATCTTAACATAGAATAACAAAATGATCTCTATTTGCAGATGGCAGATTTTTTGGGCAACTGCAAACACTTCAAATGAAGGCTGTTCTATGAACAATGATTAATAATTGCATCGTAAAATTACAAAACAAATATTCCTTGACCTAAAACATATACATTTATCCTTTTTTTAGAATACAAATATCGATACCCCAAGATATATTTTGCTTTTGGAACAATTTTTTCATTTTTTTTAGGATTTGTGATGCATCTCAATTTTCGGGACATATTGCGCATCTAACCTCTTATTTTTTGTTTGATTTGGAAATAATGTTACATGTTATATAAAGTTTATATGATCTTTTGGAAAAAATTTAGCTACAAGAGTTAGACAATGGTTTTTTGTTTAGTAATTGCAAAAATTGGAATGTTTACACACGACCTTTGACCTTGATTTAACAGAAAATGCACCGTACGATTTTTTTACGACCGGGCAAAACAGAAAGTACAGATTATTAGCTTTCGAATGATATTTAATACAGCCGTGTGTTAGGTGGGTGCATTAAAGTCGTTAACTAAGTCTCTTTTTGAAATAAGTCACTCGCCTACATGATTTTCAATTAAAAAGAACATAGAAAGATTTTTTTTTCAATGAAATCTTCTTCTTGTGATGAAAAATCTAGTTGCACAGTTTTATTGAAAATTAGTGCAAAGTTGAAGAGGCAACTATACATACAAACGTAATATTTTTCTTTAAGGTTAATATTTTTATGGCTCAATTGTTGACATTTAGGTAGAATACGTATAAAATGAACTTTTGGTGAAAAGATTTCCAAAAAATGTTCATTTTTCATGAGTCTATACTTCTTTTCCTGTCTGCGGCACTGCATTGTTAATTGAAATTTCTATATTTGGGTTAAAAAAAAATTTAAAAGTAGGATTTTTCTAAAACTATCCTTCTTGACAAGGATTTTTGTGATTAGGTGTGACAAATAATCAATATTCTTACCAAAAACACCAACTTCGGAATTCATTTTGTTTTTTCTTGAATTTTATTTCAAATTTTATATGCATTGGTGTGTCAAGTACAGCCTAAAAACCATGATATAGTAGGCATGTATAAAGACCAGTATAGTCAAAAAAGAGAAAGGTTTGGTCTTTCTTGTGTTCAGATAGTTGTAGTGTAGCAAAAGTCTTCAATATGAAAAAGTTTTGAGCATTTTTTCAATTTTGACTTAAACAAGAGACCCACTTTGGTAGATTTCATTGAAAAGGGGGGAGGGGTTAACTATTGAATGTGCTTCAATCAAACAGAAGGAAAAAGTAAAAATAATAGATAAGAATACTCTTCTAGCTTCACAGTATCCAAATAATAAGAAAACACTCATAAAGATAGACTAGAATGAGATTTACAGATCATTTGATAGACATGACTAATTTCCAAATTTTGCCTGTTTTCAGAATGGGGTACTGCTTTCATAGTGGGGTTATTTTTATTAATACAGCCAAACAGTTCTTCTAATAGCATTTTTTATGTTCAAATATGGCTACTTAATGAAACTTAGAAAATGATTTATTTTTTAAAGACCTGCCATTATTGTTATAGATACCAGTCTTGTATTACAACTCCAGTTTCCGGTGCATGTCAAAACATGGCGGGAAACAAAATAGTGCATTTTTTTATTAATTTTTTTCTGAACTCAATCTTTTCTGTTTGATTATAGGTTTAGGCTGAATTGAAACATATATATAGACTTAAAAAAATCTTTCATCTTTTGGGGATATCAATCAAGGAAAGTAGAAGGATATCATGTTTACTGGAAGTGGTGCGGCCTAGTAAAAACAGCAACCAGAAAGTAGAAAAAATGTTGTGACTTTAGGTTTACGTAACTTTTTATTCTTCGTAGCATGACCCACTTTTTTTTCGATTAAATCACAATTTCACATTAGTTCATACATGATATGATCATGGATTTTTTTTTCTATCTAGCATTTTTTATTTTTTTATTTTCAAAGATCAGCTGTTTTGCATGTAAGCCTATGTAGCAGTCAAGTACAAGACTGCAACCTTTTAATACTAAAATGTACGATAAAAGAGATGATTTTTCTTTTCCTATCGTTAATAATCCATTTTTAGATGGTGACGTTCCCTTGTCACCATCTTACGCTGTTTATATATCTCAACTTGTACGATTCGCTCCTGTATGTAACAATGTTTTAAATTTTAACGAGAGAAATGTATGTATTACTGAAAAATTATCACACCAGGGTTTTCGATATCACAAACTAGTCAAAACATTTACTAAATTTTATCATCGGTATAATGACATTATTCGAAAATATAGCTCAACATGCAGACTTCTTATACGTTCAGGTATTTCACATCCTATATTTTATGGAAATATTCTTTATAAAGAACAAAAATGTCAGTATTCATCCCAGAAGCTAACAAAACCTTTGAATAGACTTATTAAAAAGGGAAATAGTTACGATACTGTTGTCAGGTCATTAAAGATTGCATATTTTGGCGTTAATATTGATTCACTTATAGGGTCTTTGCATCGGAACTAAACACATTTATTCAAAAACCAGTTGTTGGCATGACACGGGTTATGTTCTTCTCATGGGAATAAAGCAGAAACTGTACTACCATCACACCAGGACGAACATGCACTATCCAATAGATTTGGTGAATTCTTTGTTAGGAAAATAGACACAATTCGCAACAACCTGAGTAATTCGAACAAAACATCAACAGCAGTTGATAATGCTCTTGAAGCCGATGTGAAATTCGACGTAAATCCGCTTACTTCGCTTTCACCAACGTCAACTGAAGAAGTTCGAAAGATTATCAAGAGAGCTCCAGTAAAGTCATGCGAACTCGACCCAATTTCTACTTACCTCTTAAAATCATGTCTCGACAGCTTACTTCCTATCATAACCAAGATAGTAAACACTTCAATGGCAGAATCGCTAGTTCCTGCATTTTACAAGGAAGCGGTTTTAAGACCTTTGTTGAAAAAGCCCGGTCTTGACGCTGATGAGTTAAAAAACTATCGTCCCGTTTCGAACTTGCCTTTTACCTCAAAGATCTTGGAAAATGTGAGTGAAACTCGGTTCGAACAGCATCTTGAAGCAAACTCACTTTTCGAAAACATGCAGTCAGCATTCAACAGAAACGGCTCTACTACGGGTTCACCATGATATAGTATTGGCACTTGATAATAACTGTTGTGCGGTACTTGTTATGCTTGATCTATCCGCTGCATTCGACACTATCGACCATCCAATCCTGATCAATCGGTTAGAATACTCTTACGGCATAACTGGCTCAGCGCTGTTATGGATGAGATCCTATCTTGGAAGTCGAACTCAACGTGTAGCAATTGGCTCCGTATTGTCAGATGTAATTAACATTAAATATGGCGTTCCACAAGGTTCGGTATTGGGACCCCGATTGTATTGTATTTTTGCAAAACCGATCAGTGAAATATGTCGGCGACACAACTTTAGCTATCATGGGTATGTTGATGACACGCAAGTCTACCTAGTTATCAAACCACTCGATAATTGGGACAACATATCTCGTGTAGAGACTTGTTTGGCTGACATTAGGGTGCAATCAACAGTTTTTTCTATGTCGTCATATTTTGAGGGACCATGTATAAGTGACCCTTAGTGGTGGACTGATTAATAAAGATACTTGTATAAGACTAGATATCACTGGAATCAGAATGTTCTCTAGTTTATAATGGAATAAAAAAAAAGTGTACTTTTAATAGTATAAAAAAGTTTTATCCAGAGAAACTGGGGAAAACATTGCCTAATTTAAGCTTAAAAAACCTGAAATCAGGTCATGTGCACACCCCTGAAGACATGATACCTGCACATTTTTCATAATGAAAGTTGTATGAATTTCATAGATTTTTACCTGGTCTTTCAAAAAGTTCATGCTTCAGGGTACGTTCGCCTGCTCCGTAAAGAGCTACAGTGGCTGCAAATAAGTTTCCAATTTTCACTGCCAAAAAAACAGACTGTTTACAGTGTTGTCTCCCCTCAAAACATGTATATTTAATCTAATTTTTTAAATTATTTTAATCATTCAACCTGCTTTAATTGAAGTTAATTAACATATCTTTACAACCAAATACAAAAAACATGATACTTTTTCACCAATTATGTTGATAAAAAGGGATTTCCCTCCATGTCTATTTTTAGTTGGGGAATAACCCTAGTTTTTATACGAAACTGTTTATAGCACCCATAGTAAATTATGGATATGCTTAGATATGCTGAAACTGAACCAAGACAAAACGGAACTGATCTTATTTTCACCAAAAAATCGTGTAAAGGAATTTTCGAATTGTCATCTGTTATTTGATGGATCAATAGTAAGCAATGCTTCTGTGGTAAAAAATCTTGGTGTTTATTTTGATAGAACATTAAGCATGGAAAAGCAGGTCAATGGCATCACGAAGTCGTGCTTCTTCCAAATAAGGAACATTGGTCGAATTCGGCAATATATCACTGAGGATGCCTGTAAAACTTTAGTCTGCTCGCTCGTCACGTCACTTCTAGACTACGGTAACGCTCTGCTTTATGGAGTAAATACCAGCTTAGTCAATAAGTTACAGCGAGTACAGAATACGGCAGCCAGGCTCGTTACACGTACCAAGAAACATGATCATATAACACCAGATCTTGTGTCTCTTTCTTGATTGGACCCCGGTGCAGTACCGAATACAATATAAACTTCTTTTGTATACTTTCAAAATCCTGCATGGCCTAGCGCTCGTCTATCTTGAGGAACTCATTAGTGCCTATCAACCATCAAAATCTCTTAGATCGGAAAATGCCATGCAGCTTATACAACCTCGTGTACGCACCAAAATCTATGGAGAAAGACGTTTCGACAAAGCTACTGCGAGTCTCTGGAACAATCTTCCTAGCCATCTAAGACATGAACACTCAATCGAGCTTTTTAAGAAAAATTTGAAAACCCATTATTTTAGACTCGCTTACAGTGATTACATGTAAATTTTTATACTGACAATGGCTTTTTAACTTTGTTCTTTTCGTTGTAGTATAATATGCCTTTTAATTATGATTATTTATTTTTGAACTTTTCTGTTCCTTTTTTTTTTTTTTTTTTATGTGTTTCAAAATTTTATTTCATTCTTATTGCATTGATTGTTTTGATGTTTCACACCTTTTTTTTTAACTGCATTGATTGTTTTATGTTAAGGGTAATTTTAATTAGATAATGCGCTATATAAATATTGTAAATAATTGTAAATAATAATATATGTTATGATGTATGATACTAAACCCCTCACGGGGAGGATTGTGCCTGATATTCGTATGATGAAGACATAATTTTTCAATCAGTTTATTTGAAGTCTGGAGCTGGCATGTCAGTTAACTGCTAGTAGTCTGATGTTATTCATGTATTATTGTCATTTTGTTTATTTTCTTTGGTTAAATCTTCTGACATAAGACTCTGACTTCTCTTGAACTGAATTTTAATGTGCGTATTGTTATGCGTTTACTTTTCTGAATTGGCTAGAGGTAAAGGGGGAAGGGGTTGAGATCTCACAAACATGTTTAACCCCGCCGCATGTTTGCGCCTGTCCCAAGTCAGGAGCCTCTGGCCTTTGTTAGTCTTGTATTATTTTAACTTTTAGTTTCTTTTGTACAATTTGGAGTTTAGTATGGCGTTCATTATCACTGAACTTGTATATATTTGTCATGGGGCCAGCTAAAGAACGCCTCCGGCTGCGGGAATTTCTCGATGCATTGAAGACCTGTTGGTGACCTTCTCCTGTTGTCTGCTCTATGGTCGGGTTGTTGTCTCTTTGGCACATTCCCCATTTCCATTCTCAATTTTATACTATAACATTCTCATTCAAATAAGAAACCAATTTACCTCTGTAATATGGTTTTATTAGCTGAGTGCACAGTGCAAAGTAATATTTTTTCTTCACTTGTCGTCGTAATCTGTAGTCGCCGTGATTGTTTTTCTAACAAAAATCTTCACCTTTGTAGCTACTGGACTAAATTTAACTAAACTTGGCCAGATTCATAATTGGAGTATTTAGTCATAAAAAATGTGTCTGGTGACGCCGACTGCCAACCAAGATGCTCGACATGACTAAAATATGACATAGATAACATTTGTGTTTTGCCCATTATTTGGAAATTCGTTTTAAAAAGTGAGAATCTGACATGGCATAAAGTTGAGCTCTACCATTTGTCCTCAGTGTCAAAACTGTCAGGGGACTTTGTATATGAGTAATTGCTCTTAAACGACAAATTTTACGATTTTATTTTATCTTAGCCTTTTTCTTTGAAATACATAACTGATACATAGAAATAAAAACTGCGAAAATGATCAGTAGGATTATATTTACAATTAAGTCTACTGATCGAAGTTGTCAGTCTAGTTAGTGGTCTTTGGTGACGATTTTAACCATCAATATTGCCTTTTTTGCCTTATACTAGTATCTGAAAAATTATATTATATATATAAAAATTGAATTTAGCAAAACTGAGCAGCAATACTAGATCCACAAATATGTCTTATCGGCGAAATCGCTGGTCGAGTAAGCGCCGTGTCATAACGAATTTACAATTTTTTTGCGTTTTTGTCTTGTAACTGAAAATTTATAACATATAGAAAATTAGTTGAACAAAATTTGACAAAAAGATTAGATCTTCAATTGAGACCAATGATAAAATAGTCCTCAGTCTCCTTATTGAGATTAGTGCTCTTTAATTACGATATTTACCATTTTTTGGCGTTTTGTACATGATAAGAATGATAATAGATAAATAGATGGCAGATCGTTAAACAAGTCAATTTTTACCGATGTAATAAGAAGACTGCTACACTTAAGAGGAATACTCACCCTTAAAGTTTTGATTACCTTCTTTTGTGTTTTGAGCAATTCTAAAGAATATAGAGAGAAACCAAACAGACAAAATGATCAGCAATACAGGATCACAAAGAAATTTATGTAAAGAATTCTATGCAAAGGTGTAGAGTGTCCTTTGTTATATATGCACATAGACCTAGGTGAAACTCTTTCGTTATCAGTAAAAAGACAATAACCATCGAAACCAAAGGACATTTACATCAACAGTTATAAATAATAATTAAGAAACAACATGAACTCCACTAAACCGGGAGTGAAATCAGGTGATCCGGAAGAGTAAGCATTTCCTGCACCGTATACGGCACCCGTCGTGTTATTTCTATGTTCAGTTCGGTAATGATGTAAGGTTATTATGACTGAGGAAGAATATCAGATATGATTTCTGACACACTTTTGTCATAATGGCCAATCAGCTCATGATTGCGACCGTAAAATTTCTTGAGTGATGACCTTAATTTGATGGATTCATAGCCCTGTCTTAGCAACTTTGAGAAAGAAGTATTCTTCGTTTACCAAAATCAACGTACATTGAGCTAGCTCTAGAGTAACGTATCAATTGAGATACATATACTCCATATGCTGGTGCCGCTGGGATGTTGCTACACAGAAATGGAAAGTTGACTATAGAAACATTAAAATCATCGCGTTTGTCATAAATTTTGGTATTCAACCTACCATCAGTAGTCTTTTCGAGAAAAAGATGCAGATTTATCTGTGTCGGTAGTATCTTTAATTTCAAGTTCACTTGGATATATTAAATGTAAGTGATCACTGAATCTATTATTATTAAGAGACAGTACATCATCAATATACCGAAAGGTGAAATTAAAAGACTGGGCTAATTTCTTTTCTCCTTTCTGTACAAGCCCTTGGATAAATTCTGCTTCATAGGAATATAAAAACAAATCTGCAAGTAGAGGAGCGCAATTGTTACCCATTGGGATTCCAATAGTCTGTTGGAAGACCAAACCTCCAAATTCAACAAATATGTTATCAATTAAAAAGTCCAGCATGGCAGTGATATCCTCGTCGGTATATTTTTCCTTGACTCTGTATGATTTTTCAGAAAGTAAGCTGAATTCCAGCCCAAAACTAGATATTTAAACGTCTAGTACCCCTTTTGTTAAAAAACATAAGCTGACGAGTTCTTTAGGTTAAGTATGTGGTATAGTGGTATAAAGAGTTGAAAAATCAAAGGTTTTAATGTTGGAGATTGTAAATTCACCAATAACTCTTTTGATTTTTTCAGTATCCACATCTAATTAACACCAGTTCTTGAATATGCCGTTTCGGAATATTTCTGAAGTTCTTCTTTGACTGCAGTGAGTATGGCAGTGGGAACTTTAGAAAGGGGTTTAGTGGAACACTAGGAAGAACCTGCAATGTACCTTTCCTTATAAGGATTCTTGTGAAGCTAAGGAATCCAATGCTAGTATAAGGATGGAAGATCCTGGTCTTCATCCTTTGGATTAACACCAAAGGAGATTAGAACCGATTTGTGGTTTTCCATGATCTCCTGCTTCGTAAGCGTACTTAGTGTATATGTAGGATTTCCAAGTGTGTTATTGATCCCCAGTTCCTTAATCAGGTAGTCAATGTAGTGTTTCTTGCAAACAAAAACAATATTGTTTGAGGCTTTGTCAACTGGAACGACAACATATTTGTCATGGTGGCAAGACAACTCCTCTATGACATGAGGGTCTTTAAAGATGGAAGGAGCTTCGGTGCTCATTGACCCTTTAAGCTTACTTACACTTATCTGAATTAATAACCTCATTGATTTTACCCACTCCGAAAGAGTGTCAATCTCAACCTTTTCTCTTTTTGCCCAGGCTTTTGCATAACCCTCAACAGAATCCATTAGTAGTTTGAAGTTCTGCTTCCAATTGATTGGCTGTGGCTCTCTGTATTTCGGTCCCGTGGACAAAAGTTGTCTCAACTTGTAGTTATTCACTATGTTTAGGTCTCCAGAAATTACATGGCCAGCAGGATTATACACGAAATGGGAATGTGAACAGACACAATCAGGTGGTTTAGCTTTGAGGTCATCAATATTTAGATTCTGCGACACTTTTTTGTGATTAATTTTTTTAGATGCAACAGGGTTGGTGAAGGAAAAGGATACTATAGGAGAAGATTGATCCTTAAATAAAGAAGGAATATTGCTTTTTATTCTTTTATGGTGAAGAATATAACTTATATTTATAGCATCAATACCGTGACCCTTGTTTGTGAACTTCAAATTGAAGAATGAACGTTTTTGCAGTTCCTCAGAATGTTCAAAAACTGGTCTAAATAATCTATGGTTAGCAATATCCATCACCATTGCAACTATTTTATACTTCATATATCGCGATCGACTATCTGTAGTGTGGCATTCTTCACACGCTTTCAATAGAGAGTTCATTCTAAAAAGCGGAAGTGAATACAGTTTAGAGCGAATATGATGAATTCCAAGAGATTTATTGATATGTTCGACAAGGCCATTTATAGAAGCATACCAGGTTGATTATAGCGACGATGTCCATGGCTCCTCGGTTGACGAAGAGACCTATTGAATAAATCCATCACTATCACTGAACTACAGATAGGGCTACTCAAGTTACCTACAGTATCTATTTTATCGTTACATCCATAAGGTGTTGCAGTACCTAATTCTCTGATCCAGTATTCTTCTCTTGTTTGCGAAACGGTGTACTTAATGTTGGATTATTCGTGTTGTGATAAATAAAAATTCTAAAATGCGAACTTTAATGGAATTTCCTGAATGGTTGAAATGTTGGCAAACGATTTGTTGGTTATGAATATCGTTCACACTCGACCTATGTCCATTCATTCGGGTGTTTAATTTGCTCTTTGTTTCGCCATCATATATCAAACCACACAAATACTAAATATTATTGTTATACAAATATGCATATTCACGGCATTACAATCTATCAATAACTATATATTAACATTGCTTTTTTTTTTTTTAATCTTAATTACGTCCTCGCATGAAATCCGTTGTTTTATTTTTTAATGTAATGATTGATATTTCGTCTTAGATACATAATATCTTTAGGCGTCCGTCCACCGTCTTTGTCGGTCATTGTATAAAATTATAATCCTGGTGCCTTTGATAACTATTGTAGTTAACATTTACAAAAACTCCTCCTCAAAAACTACCGGCCAACATGTAACCAAATTTGTTCACCATCATTATTAGTAAATCAATCGAAAAAATTTTCTCAACCAATATGAATAAAATGAAATAAAACATAGGGATAATAAATGCTAGTGTTCTCTTCTCTCTTAAAAACTACTATAAACAAGAATGTGTCCATAGTACACGGAGCTACATCCGCATTATTTTTTCCTATGCTCAGTCGACCGTGAAATTGGAGTGAAAACTCTAATTTGGCATTAAATTTGAATTATTATATCGCAGGGAACATGTGTAAGAAGTTTCAAGTTGATTGGACTTCAACTTCATCAAAAACTACCTCGACCAAAAACTTCAACCTTAAGCGGGACAGACGAACAGACAAACGGGCGAACGAACGAACGAACGGACGGACGAATAGACGCACATACCAGAAAACATAATGCCCATAAATGGAGCATAAAGAGAAGAAAAACTGATCGACGCAGAAATGTTCAAAATGATGAAATCTACCTATTGTCCGTAAAAAGCTATCATAAATGATAAGATCTACGTATAAATTAACATGGTGGACACCCATCGATGATCTCTTATTGATCTCTTATTGGAGCTGTTGCCCTACCGTAACGTTTTTTGTGTGTGTTTTTTTCCTCATATTTAAAAAACTGTAAGAGAAAGATCAAGCCTAAAAAAACTGGTCAACTAGGCAAAACCTGCTATCAGATGTCCACTTCGTTGGTCTTTTATCTTGAAAAGTTTTATAAATATATAGAGTGATCCAGGCGTTAGAACTACTAGTTTATAAGTTGATTAGGCTTATAAATATCTTGCAGTAAATGTGAACAATCTCAGATTGATTTTGTTAGTTATTTTTAATGCTTATAATGATCTGAACGCTTTTATACTGATTTTATAAGAGTCACTTGTCTATTGTTGTGAATGGCTAATAACTAACATTCAGTGTGAGCCTTTGTTAGATCTGTACTATGTTTGTGCTTTTGTTGGTTGTTTTGACAACAACTGGGTCGATGCCACTGCTGGTGGAGATTTATGTCCCCGTGGGTATCACCAGCCCAGTAGTCAGCACTTCTGTGTTTTTGAAATACTAAGGTTTTTCTACCTCAGGAATAGATTACCTTAGCTTTATTTGGCAAAACATTCAGGAATTTTTAGTCCTCAATGCTCTTCAACTTCGTACTTTATTTCTTTTTGATTCGAGCGTCAATGATGAGTCTTTTGTAGACGAAATGCGCGTCTGGCGAAAATATAAAATCTTCATCTTGATATCTATGATGAGTTATTTGTATCGATCTAATGATTTGAACCTTTTCATTCTTATTTTGTTTTCTTATGTTGCACTGCCTCGTAATTTTTCATTTTAGGTCAAATGTGCTACTGCTGCAAACATATTTAATGCCGTCAGATTCTGTATGTGCCATTTCAAAGCAAGAAATTTAATGATTGTTTATTTTTCCTGTTAATCATATTTGATTTTATTTATTGATTTGTTCATACATCACGCCGTTAGTCTTTTCATTTGAATTGTTTTATGTTAGTTTTTTTTTCGTATTTTGTTAGGGGGGGGGGGGGGTAATATTTAGTTATTGATCATTGTCGAAGGCTGTGCGGTTACCTATCATTGTTAGTTTCTATGTTATTTTGTCTCTTATGAAGATTTGTCACATTTTTCATTGTTCCACACCACATCATCTTATTATTTAGATATGGTCAATCCTTTATCATAAAAAGTGTTCGATTCTACAATTTCAAGATGAAAAGACAATGTGATAAGGGGTTTACGAATTTTGGGTAGTGTTAGTCGTTTAGTATATATCAGTATATTGTTTTGTTTGCTAGTTTGAGTTTTTATCAACATCTCTTTGGTATTTCTCGCCTGGTATTTCCAAAATAGTAATGAAAGTTAACAGAATATTTGTTGGTGTTTTGGTTGCTTGTTGCTTAGTTTAGGTATTATAAATATAAAGTGATTAGACAATTATCTACCAGAGTTCAAATGAAGAAGATATCTGAAATCTAAGGTCACGATTCGGCCTTCAAAAAGGGTATAATTCATACCGTATAGCCAGCTATAGAAGGCCCGACACAAAAAGGTGTTAAATTGTTGTACAAGGTCTGAGTAGCAGCTGCAAGCTCTTAAAATATAAATTCCATACGCACCCGTATATGATTAATGAACTAGTCATACAAGATTGGAGTTTTAATGAAAAGAATGTACATGTATGTGAAATTAAATGATCTAGCTTCTTGAAAATCCTACCAGAAAAATCAATAAATATGTTGTCGCTTAAAATATCCTGCATACTGATTACTTGTTTTATTTAAAGTTTCAGTATGAAATCAAGGTCTTATCTTTTTTAAAATAACTTTTGTTAGCATCAATTTATTATATCTATATATGGTAGTCAACCTGACCAAAAGCTGTTTGTCAGTGTTCAAAACTAAATGATAATGGATTCTGTATTTGATCATTTGTAACAATGATATGTTATCAAATGCATATAATCATCCACGGAACACCCTAACAATTTCATATTACAGGTTCTAAATAGTCATCACTATCGACATTTTCTTTGTTTGGATTACTTTGTGCTAAGTCTGATTCTGCGTAATGTACTTCCACTTCCGGAATAGTATGGTAGTGCTGTTCAGGTACCAAATAACCTTGGTAATCAACCGTGTCTTCTGATGTATCCATTCTCCTTTCGTGAATATTTTTTTGCAGTGATGACACATTGTCTGAGAGCTCTTCATATGCTGAATCATGTACATCTACGTTAGTATCTTCTATTCCGGTGTAATTTGAAAATTCGGTGCCGGGTAACATTTCATTAACTTTCTGTAACTTTTCTTGATAAATGCGAATTCTGTAAAATAATTTTGTAGTAAGCCATTGCTGTTTTATTTTGGTTTAATTTCCCAAAATAACAAATGAGCTAAGTGAGAGAAAAAAATGTGATATATATATTTAGTTCAAAGAGTTACACGTTAAAAAAAGAAAATGTTAAATTGAAAGAAAAAATCTTAATACACTCACTAGAAGATTGTAGTAACTAGACCACAGTGTATACAAGACTACATTTGAAGATGGCAACCCTACTACATTTTTTTTATAGTTACATACTTACCGTCTGAATGCTTTAATACTGATAATAACCATACTTATTATCAGGATAATAACCAAGAAAATACCTGCTACCACAACTACAATTGAAGACACATTTTACTTCAAAACAGCAATAAATATCTTTGAACTCAAAGATCTTAATAATGGAAACGCATTTTTTAATTTTTGTTAGGAGTTTTGTCGTGTTATAGTTGATTTAAGTAAAAATGTACACAAAGACTATTTACCGGCTTAGTAATAATATGAGCAACATGACGGGTGCCACAGGTGGAACAGTATCTGCTATCCTTTCCAGAGCACCTGTGATCAACCCAAGTTTTGTTGTTTTTTTTTTTTTTTGGGGGGGGGGGGGGTCATTTGCTGTATTATCCCGATTTGTGACATTTCTACATATTGTGTCTATTTGTTTTGTTTACACAACGTTGTCAATATAATGGAATTTGATGTGACTGTCATACAGCTTAGAGGTTTAGCTAGCTTCAAAACCAGATTTAATCCAACATTTTTTACATAACAAAAATGCCTGTTCCAATTCAGGAATATGACAGTCGTTATCAATTCGTTTGATATGTATGAGCTTTTTCCCACTTTTGATTAGGGACCTTCCTTTTCAAACTTTTTTCGGAATTCAGTATTTTGGTGATTTTACTTTTTAAAGATGATCAGCGTTTTTCTTCAAATATCAAATTGCTAGAATTATGCCTGTTTTCCTTGTCAATGTTGTGTCCTTTATTATTTTCGATTTTATTTTTTTCAATTCTCTCTGTTAGAACACATATTATATTTAGACAACAGTGTATATTTTATAAACCACAAAATTAAATTGTAAGTAAATGTCCAAAGAAGATGTAATTTATAATTTTAACAAAAAAGATTCATAAGTTGGAGTTGTCCGTTTTCTTTTGTGTTTTGTTATATTTTGTATTCACAGAATGAATGGATATTTTTTCATGCATTATCCTTAAGCTATTATAGTTGTTACAAGGAAAGTGACTTACTAGATGTAGGAATTAAAATGAAACGAGGAAATCTTTTGCGATGTGTAGTGACATTGACTGTATTTCTCTTTTCTAAAATATATAAGTTATGTTATATTCATAATACAAAGTAGAGTTTTTTACATATACACACAGGACAAAATATTTTGCACAACCTTTTTGGAAATTTTGATCCTCAATGCTCTTCAGTTTTGTACTTGTTTGGCTTAATAAATATTTCGATATGAGCTTCACTGATGAGTCTTATGTAGACGAAAAGCACGTCTGGCGTACTAAATTATAACCCTGGTACCTATATAATATAAAAATTATTTGGCTCTTTCCTTATAATTTGTTTGACAACATTTCATCTTGATTGAACCAGGATATGTTCCACTTATTTAAGGTAACACGATACCGAATGGCATATCTCCCGATTTCCCAAAATTTTGGCATACGTGTTCTTTGAATCGAGTTACATCGGAATATGTAATAAAAAATGGGGGTCACCATTTTTGTTTTTTTGTAATTTTCATAAGAAAACGTCAATTTTGGCGACAAATTTACTTAGGTATATAGGGGAAATGCCTTTTTTTCGGCTTACCTTTTTAGATTTTCGAATGGATGGCTATTTTCTTATATACGGAGAAAAACAAAAAACTAACATAATATCAAGGATTGCATAGTGAATCCATACACGTATAGAAACTCATATGTCACCATCCTTGTTTTTGAAATAAATGGCTTCAAAGTTGATCGATAGGCCTAGAATTTGACCAAAAACGTGTGACGTTATGGTGTACGGAATATAACGTTATTCCTTCTCAGAGAAATGGAGAAAAAAATATGTATCGGGATCTGAATGAGTATATTTTATTTTCATTTCCCCTGTCGACTGTCGTAAAGTTCCTAGTAATGCAATATAAAATTCTACTGAATAAGATATAATTTTATTTCGTCCTGCACATGGAATTTCACTCATATGAATTAATATCAATATCGTCTGATTTTCACATCAAACGAGCATATACTTGAAACTTGGGTGAACATGTTCCATGTGAATCGTATGATAATAGTTCATGCGTAAATCACCGGAATTTTGTACACGTTAAATTCACGTAAATATTTGAAATAAAATTATTTAAATAATATCTTTGTTCTAAAATTTGATTAAAACCATAAAAAATTCCTTCAGATTTTTGTTAAGTTTACGTGAAAATTAAATGAAATATTTCACGTGAGATTCATCATTACTGATTTTTAACTCCATCATATTAGACAATGGTGGTATCATCACTGCATCCCGTGATGCATAAATATAGTATTTCAAAAAATTTGATTCATTTAACTGTTTTTTAATTGCTCGGTTTGATGGTTGTTTAACGTTCAGTGGCAAATAGTTCATGCATGTTCGGGACGATACAATACAATTTTGAAAACAGTTGTTTATAAAAGACACATTTGATGTACCAGTCAAAAAAGATTAAACATTCTGTTATTAGTGAAAATTATGAGGAAAAATAATAATCATGATAAAATACACATTCCAAAAAATAGAATAACAAAGCTCCAAGAAAAATTCAAAACGAAAAAAATCCCTTTTCAAATGACGAAATCAAAAGCTGAAAAACATCAAAAGAATGATAAACAGCTGTCATATTCTTGACTTGGTACATACAATACATGTAGTATAGTGTACTCTGCGTGGTGTAAATGTGTTACTTGTTTGCTCAGCAAGTCGGACAAACCTTGCAAACTGTTAACCCGAATTAATTCAGTCGTTATATTCCGCTTACTACATTAAGTAAGTAGGAGAGATCGATTACGGGGAGGGACTGAATTATTCGGGTTAGCAAACTGTATGCAAAATTTCACAAATTTCAACATTCTGTCATTTGTGAAAAATTATTTACATAAAAAATCTTGAAATCATATATGCATTCTTTATATAAGTAAAACAACTGCGAAATTTAAAAGTTCCAGCTTGAAATTCAACCTGTATCAGATGTAAGCCGGAGTCTGTACTCTGTGTGCCTTTGTATTTTATCAAAATGCCTAATCCAGCAACCTGTCATGAAACAAAAAAGAATCTCCAGACGATATGCGCACCTATAATATGAGTAGTAACACCAGGTACATAGTTTTAAAGCTGAAGCAAAACTACTGTAGTCCTAAATAATTAGCCTAATTAACCCTATATATACTAAGTGCGGGATTAACGGTCGAACGGACAAATGTAAAACAATATGATGAAACGTGCTCTATAAGTAATTTGGTGACAATGCATATTTTTGAATATGCAGTTCATATAATGGAATGGTAATTTGGAGATCTGAAATGTAGTAGCAATGTAAGAAGGCTAGCATTTCCGTCATTTCGTCTTTGGTGGAAAGTTGATTAATTGGAAATTTTACCGCATCTCCTTATATTTCATAATGGTTTGAATTTTCTAGAGAAGAGCAAAAGTTTTAAAAGACTTAAACTAATATTAACCAAGAGACTGAAATGTTACTGTGACAAATATACTACACATACTCAAAATTTTCCAACTTTTACTAAAACTACAAATAAGAAGTGTAAAGATACTATTCCAATTAGCATTAGTTACGATTTTCTTGATGTCTTCAAGGTGTTGATGTCAGTTAATAAATGCCCAGCTGTTGCTATCTTATAAATTGCATATCACATATCTCCATTTATCATTCTATCAGCCAACTTTTGTACAAATAATATGTACATGTACACACAAAAAAAAAATATTTGTACTTGTACTTTTACAAATAAAGTCTCATGTTACCCCACTTCCCAAATGAGCAAGCGGTAACGTAGATATTTAGTTTTGCGTAACTGTTCAATTTTGGTCTTCCTCGCGGTCTGCGTTTAAACTTTTTCGAATTTTTTGAAAAAAATAGAGGCAATGATTTAAATTTTAACAACTAAAGTTCCAAGTGACGGGTGTAAATTGTAGGATTAATTGCTTTGATTATTGGTTGGTTAACGTCCAGTGGAAAATATTTCATGCATGCTCAGGACGAGAACAAGTTAACAATAAATACAATAGGTAGGTTTTGCAATAGAGGCAGGGCATCCGCGATGATGGTCGGGAAAATTTTAACTGACGCTATACATGTATATATATACTTGTATACTCGTTCTAAAAACTAATTTTAAGAAAGAAACTTTTCGGACCTTTTCCGACGCCTAGTATGCGAGCAATATGGCCCCCAGAGCCCTAAAAGGTAACTTTGTTAATTTTCTTTCAGTCGTTTAAAAAAAAAAATTTGGTGTTTTTTTTTATTTATTTACAATTTTCTACAATGTATAAACATATATCAAGTCTCAACAATCCATTGCTAGTCGATTACAATAAATTTTTTACTATCCATACGAGCCCCAAGTGAAAAAAGAAGGGCTCGTATGGATAGTAAAAAAAATATTGTAATCGACTAGCAATGGATTTTTGAGACTTGATATATGTTTATACATTGTAGAAAATTGTAAATAAATAAAAAAAACACCAAACAATTTTTTTTTTTAGTGAGGTCCAAAAAAGGGGGGTCCATGCCCCAAATACCTGTGCTATAAATTAGATTTCTACTTTCAAAACAAAATTTCATGGGGATACAGCGCGAATCATGAATAAGTACTTATTGCAAAAATAAACCAAGGTTTACTTTTATAAATTGTTATTTGGATGGAGAGTTGTCTCATTGGCACTCACACCACATCTTCCTATATCTATACCAAGAATAAAAATAAAGTGATAAAACTGTGTCTGTTATGCATAAGAACATATATAGATAAAGCGTGCAGATGCTTAAATATCAAAGAAACAGAATATTTAAAAAGTAAAGTAATACTTTTTAAAGATTAACAATGAGCAGAATGATTGCCGGAAAACGATAAAACAATCTATGTCAAATAACCGCTACGTATTGCATCAAAACTCTCGGCACTCTGCATCTAGGGAAAGTTACCGTTAAAAATGCCACACAAAACCCGCTGCATTGGCTTATATGTGTGAACGTTATTCGATAACGTCAGGAACGATAACTCATGGCGTAACGTCATTCGGTATCGTGTTACCTTAACGGCACACGTTCTCGTAGTTCCCGTACCGGTTTCAAATGCAACCAGTATGTTATGTTTGTTTGTCGCAATTTGTATGGTATTGGTAAATGTAAAAAGTATACCATGATTAATCCGAACAACATTTTCCGAAACTGACTTCATTTATATGCGTGATGTTTTGATTGAATATAGTTTTTGAGGGAGAGTATTTTTCAACAAGAAATCGGCCTTTTTTAAGGACAAAACTTCTTCTTGAGACTTTTTCCTACAGTTAAACTTTAGACAGGGGGGCTTCTAATGAGTAATAAGGAATGAGTAGAAGGAAGCAACATCCTTTAATTCCACATTCTGCAATATAGAGTATAACAAATTCAAAGTTAGGTGAAATTACTTAACCTATCTATCTAATCGACATTGAAATGAAAGATACACACCACAGACACAGTTAAATATGCATCCCATTTTGACTTACATCTGATAATCAACATAGATGGTCAGCAAATAACAAATTTTTACGACAAACACGATGAAGCTAGAATGGTAAAAATTGAGGTAAACATAAAACTTCGTATGAATTAAACATAACCCCGATTCAGTGTGTGAGAGCTTGCGTTTCCTAGCATGCTTTTCATGATAAAGTGTTACTGTTTAAAGGGTTACTACTGAAGTTGTGGTAAAGGTAAAGTCATTCCATCAAAAATTCTACCGACACAACATCAGTCGGTTGACTTTGATAGATTATCTGTGTCATATTTGACCACGAATATCTACCTATCATTATTGCTTTTTAAACTTTAGTTTACAAGATATAATCGAAAACAAACAAAAAATATTTGTAAGTTATATAAAGAAAGAAGATTTGTTATAGTTGCCAATGAGACAATGCTTCACAAGAGATCAAATGACACAGAAATTAACAGATATAGGTCACCGTACGGCCTTCAATGATGAGTAAAGCCCATTCAGCATATTTGGCTATAACAGAATGGACGAGTCCGGGTACTTGTATATCCCAACAACAAAACAGACCCTTATAACATATTTAAGAGTACTCGTAGTAACTGAAAGCTAGTTCAAAACCAATAACAGTAAATTAAAAAAAATCATGCATCTACCACTAAATAACGAAATCAATACACCTCTAACATCCAATATGGATCTAGTGTAAAGACGTCAACTTTTCGCATATTGGCAAATGACAAACGAAATAATAAACATCAATATGTGTATTTAAAAGTGTAATTAAAGGAGCCCTCTGACAAATTTTATTCATTTTGTTCAATTTTGCATCTATCAGATGTGCTTTTAACAGTTTTGAAATAATTCCAGACTTCGGCTATTGTCAGCTCTTTGGTCGAGTTGTTGTCTCTTTTGCATAATCCCCATTTCTATTAACAATTTTAATATTTACATTATATCCCTATTTTCTGTGTTCCACCTTGGCTTGGCGATTATGTTTATTGGCTAGTTGGATCATCTGACAAAGCAAGATACACAAAGAAATATCGTGGTCAGTGTAGCTGAGTAGTTTAAGAAGAAAAGATATTTTCAAGTAAACAGATTACTAACGATGACGACGGAAGCTCAGTAGTGAAAAAGCTCACTTGGCCTTTTAGGTCAGTAGCGCAAAAATAAAAGCCACCAACCGAATCAGTTACATAACTATTTCATGAAAATCCCTCAAAATCTTCAGTTTCACCTGTTTCCTATAGATTTTTTTGTAGTCAAATTAGAACCGACCGAGCAAGTAACAAAACCTTACCACCATTAAGCTGTTAGCTTTTCCATAGATGAAAAATTATCTGTATATATAAATATAGAACTATTTCAATGATGCAATAATATGATAAGCAATTTTTCATATCTTTATACTCTAATCGATAATTATTCATAGATTGCAAAAGTATCTATTATTAAACGATTCATAAATATTTTTTAAAATATTCAAACCGAAAGGGTGGAAGGAAAATAAAACTCAAAACAACTGAGAGAGAAAAATAAAAACATGTGAAACCAATCAAACCACTATTGACAGATCTTGAAAAGATGTACACATTGCATAGCCACCTGTCTATTAACAAACATTGATATATTTGTTATAAATTTTATCGTTAGTTTGCTGTCTCAGGACGTTAAAACTTATTTTTCCTACTTTGTGTAAATAGTCTCCAACTCGATTAGAGAATATATGTTCTCCACATTTTATCAAAAGAAAAAAATAACACTTCTGTAGCTTACCAATGGAAAATCATTTTCTTCAAGCAATGCTATACTCTTTTCCTGAATTTTGTCAGATACTTAAAATATCAATGAAAACATTCAACGATCAGAAACACAGCAAAACACTTCAGATCACTATGATTTTTGATGAAGACGGAAAGAGCAAAGACCTCAAATTCATAATAGAATATTTTTTTAATGATTTAAAACAATAAACGTTTCATTTAAAAAAATGTGTTACTAATTTCAGTATTTGCAAAACATAAAAGCTTTTGCAAGTAAGTGCAATGTAATTATTGATAACTCGTCTAAAACATACATAAAACAGTAAAACAAGTACTGAGCGACAATAAAGAGTAAAATCACAAAAATACCGAAATCAAATCGGAAAGTTCATAATCACATGGCAAAATCAAATGACAAAACATCAAAAACGAATGGACAAGAACTGTCTGATTCTTGATTTGGTACAGGCATTTTCAAATGTAGAAAATGGTGGATTAAACCTGGGTTTAAAACGCTAACCTCTTACTTTGATGACAGTCTCATCAAATTCCGTTATATTCACAATGATGCGTGAACTAAACAGACATAATTAATAAAATAGTCAAAATATGGCTAACATTGAATCAACCAATTAATTTATTAGCCTAAGACTTGAAACAGGTAATGTTTATTGTGAATATTACAACATTACTGACAAATAATTTGTACTTGCCACAAAATTGTTTAGACCTCACACACAACTATAGACATGAAAACTGCGACTAGAAAAAGTATTTCTTACATTTTGTAACTGAAATATACGCACCACAAAGCTTGATTTTGAGATAATGCTTCTTTATTTTCAATAGTTAAAAGAGTTTTGTTCATCAACTTATCACCCAAAGTAGTGTAGTTTTACGAGTCATCAAATGTGTCAAGAAGAAAAGGGATAAACTATTAAAAAAATCAACATAAAATTTCAAGCATGACAACAAATAAAAATAAAAAGTAAACACTTACGAACTCCTGAACATAGAAATGGAAACTGAGATGTACAATTTTCCACAATAAAATATTTCGCTTCCTTTTTTGAGACGGTAAGACATACTTCTTTTCCTGTAACTATTCCTGTAAATATAAAACATAATTATAATAACCGAATGTTCCCTTGACTAGAACAAGGGGATGGGTGCCGACAGTTAAAAATGTTTAAGAGCAGCTGAGACGTTTTGTGTTTCTAAGGAATATTTATTTTTTAAATCTTTGAAACAGATGATTATTTTTTTCAGAATTCCTGTTTTGAACTGAACAATCTAATTTTTCAAGGTCTCTTTTTATTTTTCGCAAAAATGGATATGTGCAACCAACATTTAATATGCAATAATAGATGAATCAAAGTAAAGCATTTACATTGTATGGAAATTGAAGATATAACATTAACAAACAATAAAAAATACTTGTCAGAAAATATTCCTAAGAATGATTTGAATAGTTAAATCAAATAATAGTTTCAAAAAGAACAAGTAAGATATACCAGCACGAGGGGATGAATGTCACCAAGTAATGTAAGTTTTTATATCAATTTGACTTCACTGCCTAGAGTGCATCTTTACACATGTTGCACAATGAACAGATAAAAGGAAACTATAAACACGTAAATAATATATCTGACGATAATGTGCAAAATCAAGGCAAAAAAATATATAACAAAGTTACCATCAACTACGGTATGTGACCTAAAAATCGGAGTCCAATAAGAGTGGTCTGCGAAAGCGTCGTTTCCTATTGTATTTGTGTTATACAATACGGAAATTTGATGTTTTGTCAAACAATACTCTTGATAGTCATACCATGACCTGGATTTCAACTCAGCTGCAATAATAATTATAAAACTATCAGACGCACATGCAATTATAAATAAGCAAATATAAGACAAATAAAATCGTTAATACATTTGTATTACCAACCCCGTTCACATTATGATACGATGAATGTAATTTATAAATAATTTTTTTATGACGGACATAGGACAGTACTATGCTTTTAAAAGTCTACTGTTTACAGTACACATTTGTTTACAGATATTTTGCTCATTTTTAAAGAAATCGAGGTTAAATGTTGCACTTCTTTCACGCACATACAAATAATATAATGACACATTTATCATAAAATTGTTACTTTGACAAGCTACTTTACTAATGATAATATCTTACTACTTTTCGTATACGTAAACTTTATTTGTCGCGTCTGAAGTTGTTTTAATACCATCATCAGGATTTGTCTAAACCAAATATTTGACAGCCAAATCTACTTTAATTGACGAAAACACAAGTAGCTGTATGACAAAGGGAAATACAAAGTATTGTCAAAGCTGCGTTCGAACGATTTTCTTGATATACTTTTATCAGAAACATTCACAAAAATATTGAAAACCTATAACTATCAAACTCTTGGACATATGAGACCTATGTGACCACGGTTAATAATAGATTAATAAAATTGAGAATAGAAATGGTGAATGTGTCAAAGAGACAACAACCCGACCATAGAGCAGACAACATCAGAAGGTCACCAACAGGTCTTCAATGCAGAGAGAAATTCACGCACCCGGAGGCGTCCTTCAGCTGACCACTAAACAAATATATATACTAGTTCAGTATGCCATACTAAACTCCAAATTGTACACAAGAAACTAAGATTAAAAATAATACAAGCAAACAAAGGCCAGAGTCTTTGTAAACTTACATGACGTATTTTTACATCCAAATAAGTTTTTTTCATTGCAGTCACGGATAATAAACTTGCTTTTCTCTTTGGTTGTTGTGATACATTCTTTTTCAATATACGTATTAGCTGGTTTAATGTTTTTTAAATCTGCAAATAAAAAAAAGTTGCCTTTGAAAAACAACATAAATTTCTTTTCAATTATCTTGTAGGTTTTTCTAAATGGTGAAGTTGAAATCATCCCTTCGTAAATTTTACGGACGCTATCATCAGTTGGTTGACCTTTTTAGAATAACCGTTTCACAGATGATATTGGATATGTTCCTTATGTCGTAACAACAATCCTCTCCCCTTTTCATGACCTAACGAATTAGACAATTCATCGGGTTTGCAATAATATGAGCAATACGATGGGTGCCACATGTGAAGAAGAATTTGCTTATCCTTCCGGAGCACCTGAGGTCAATCAGTTTTGATGGGGTTCGTATTGCTTAGTCTTTAGTTTTCTATATTGTGTCTTGTGTACTATCAGTTATCTGTTTGTCTTTTTCTTTTTCAAAGGCGTTGTAAGTTTATAATCTATCTATGAGTTTAACTGTCCCTCTGTTGTCTATTGTCCCTCTTTTCCAGGCAAAAATGTTGAAAATTAAAACAAAAATATCTACAATAATACAAATGTTTACCTTTAACAAATTTAAACACAAGAGCTGAACGATCGGAACTACAAGGAGTGTCCCTGGCATTAGTACAGCTTGTTCTGCAGGTACCACTAGTTTCGGGTTTATTGTTAAGGCAGTAGCATCTAGAGCTCTGAAAGGAACAGAATCTTAGTAATACATTTTTATAATATATACAATGAAGAAGAGAATACTCTGTCTTGAATGTTCTTGTTTTAATATGTACTGCATCCTGTCATGTACTGGTGTCATTTGGTGGTATATTTAACATTGCTATGAAAGTGCTAGGTTTTGCTTGCCACTAAGCCAGGTTCAATATAAAAAAGAAGATGTGGTATGATTGCCAATGAGACAAATCTCCAAAATATACCACAATGACACGGAAACTAACAATTATAGGTCACCGTATGACCTTCAACAATGAGCAAAGCGCATAGTCAACCATTAAGGCTCGAAATGCCAATGTAAAACAATTCAAACGAGAAAGCTAACGACCTTATTCATGTACAAAAAGTGAACGATAACAGGCTCCTGACTTGGGACAGGCATATTCATAAAGAATGTGGCGGGGTTATACATGTTAGTGGAATCCCTAACACGGGACATTGGTGTAACAGTTTCAACATAAAAACGAACTACAAAAATCAGTTGAAAAAGGCTTAACCTATCAAATGGATAGAAATACATTTTCCAAATTATCCCGTACCAAATCAGGAAAATGGATTTTGTTATCTTTTAGTTCGTTTCTGTGTGTGTTGCATTGTAGTTTGTTTTTGTTGCACTTCAGTGTATCTGTTGTTTTTCTCTTTGAATAATTGACATGTTTCCCTCAGTTTAGTTTGTAACCAGGATATGTTTTCTATCAGTCGATTTATGACTTTTCAACAGTGGTATACTGTTATTGCCTTTATTAATAGATCTTTTTTTTAATGTCTTAATGTCAAAAATAGATTTCAACACGATTGGTTATGAAAGAAAAAAAATAAAAACATTGTAAAGCCATAAAACAATAAATAGCAGATACCACTTTTAAAGAATTGAATAAAATAATAACTAAAACAAAAGATAGACGTTTTATTGTCAAATTAACTAAAGATTTAACAATTTATTCAAAACCAATCCGGATATTTATTCTTATATTTTAAACAATGATTTATCTTCATTTCAATTGATTTCTTTAAAGGAGCACTAGCTATCAAATTAATGTTCATCTATGTGACCCAAATCTTCATGTTTCATTTATAGCACAAAAACATATATCCATATTTAAACAGGTAAAAAATTCACAATTTACAGGACATTGGCTCGATGGTATGTAACTTCATTTCGTGTATATCTAAGTATAGACGCCATCTTATTATTTATCGAGTTGATCTCCGGAGTTCTTCGATCGTCAATAAGCGATAAAAACATAAATATACATAGAAATATAAACGAACTCGTGCATTACACTTTCACTGTCGACATTCTTTTCCTTTAAACTCAACACGTACGATTCGTGCGTTATCCATCTCTAGCTAAAGGTTTAAATTGACGTTCACATGAATACGGATCAAATGAGGTCGAATTATATACTTGAAAGTTAATAATTCATCAGTAATATTTCTTAGCTTATCTTGACAAAATTGATCAAAACTGGACGCTAAAAGCGAATTATTATAACACTATTTCACTTTCATTAATTATTTTACACTGTATTTGGCACAACTTTTTGGAATTTTGGGTCCTCAATGCTCTTCAACTTTTCACCTTTTTGGCTTTATGAATATTTTGATCTGAGCGTCACTGATGAGTCTTATGTAGACGAAACGCGCGTCTGGCGTATTAAGTTATAATCCTGGTACCTTTGATAACTGTTTACAAAAACAACCCATCCCATTTTAGATTTTTTCATATCTCGTAGCTAGTGCCCCTTTCATAGCAAATCATGATTTGAACATTATTTTTTCTTAAATTTGATCATGGCAACGACATATAACATGAACTTGATAACTTGTGACTACCATATTCCCTAGATAAAATAACCTGGTGTGATTGCAAAGATACCATATTGGTTAATGATAAATAAAAAGGATACCAAGAATCGAACAAATACTGTGCAGCACAACACAACTAAGCTGGAGAAGACTATTCTTTTACCTTCTGGTGTTTGAATTTAAAATCATACCTTAATAACAAAGGAGGTAGCAACTGGATATTCAGAGCAATGTTTTAAACAATCCTCAACCGTATGTACACTTATCCCCGAATCTAAAGGCGAAAGACTTTTGCCACACCCTGTAAAATAAAGCATTAAATTGATTCATCTGCTTTCTTGCAATATTTTATATCAAACTGTCTTTGCAAAAAAATGCATTTTCGGACCGGAACAATAAAAGCAGTTGTAAAATAGAACAGAGGGAGGGAGTACTGCTGATAAAAAAATTAGTAGAAAATATTTGATTATACAATGAAACTGTTTAACAAAGTATTCTTTTTTTTTTAAACCCAATTGCTTAATTTTTTTCGGATTTAATAAAAATTATTTTTATGTTCAGCATTATCTTTTAATGATAAATACTACAGATATATTTCAAACACGGAATATACCTATAAAGGCAGCCCATTTTGTGTATTTAATTACGGTTCCTGTCCAAGCTTTTTCTACATTTTTATAAACCATGTAATTCGATGAGTTATTAAATATGGTAGAGATGTTTATCTGTTCTATCAATGGCGGTGTGCACACATGGGAACTCGTTGTCCAGTTACTTTCTGGGAATCCAATGAAGACTGAACATCCTAGTAACAAAAAATATAAAAGATAATGTTCAGATTACACAACCATGATTTGTACATTGAATTACTGTCCATAACTTAACAATTAACCAAAACATTTACCTGCTTTATGAGATACAGATTCCGGTAACTTTAATTTTACAGGCTGAAATTTAACTTTTTTCTTATTAAGGGGGCTCGCGGGTCTAAATCATTTTTTTTAAATTTAAAATAGGATTTCGCTATATTTTTCTATAAATGAACTTTATCTTATACTTAATAGAAAAATGAAATAAAAAAATAGGGTCATCGTTCATTTACGCTCACAATCTGCCTTCGAAAGAAGCAAACATTTTGTTAATGTCCCTTTTTTCTGTTGAACTAATAAAAGAAATAGCGGCAACATCGAAATAAAAAAAGAACTAAATTACAGAAATCGCTTAAATTTTACAATTGTTTAGTTTATGTACAGCTTATTTGAAAACAACAATAAAAAATTATAGGTCACCGATGAGTTAAAAAAATATATTTCAATTTTAATGCCAAAAAATGGCATTTTTGCACCAAAAGGAGATAATTTGAAGCTTTTTCAATGATATCTACACTTTAAAAGTAACCTGGGCCAACACGTATTGATTTTTTGGAATGATTTTTGTACCATATGTTAAAGTAACAACTACTAAATAAAGGCAACAGTAGTATACTGCTGTTCAAAACTAAAGGTAATAAATACAATTCGTAATGAAAAATAAATGTTTAATTTTTTTTCTAAAAATCTTATACATGTACCCGCGAGCCTCCTTTAGAATGTACTTAGGTGAGGTTTTTGAATTTGTGTCAAATTTGTGGACTCCTTGGTGTTTTTCCATAAAATACAATGTAAAATATATTGCCCCATAACACCCATTTATTTTTTCATAAAAGACTTAATAGCTCATGAAAGGTCATTTACCAAAGTTTTAGAAGATTCTTGATTTTCTTTCTTTTGTTTTGAGACCCAAGTTATACCAATGCACATATAAGGTAAAAGTCGGACTCAGCCTTTTTCCGCCATATTTTAAATCTCAAATATCTGGAAAAGGAGGTCCATGACCTATCAATCTTTTTAGCTTATCTTTATCCTTAATTGATTCTCTACCAGCTTATACTATCAATTTTAATTTCTTAATCTATTAATTTTTATCTAACCTCAGCTAAGTATATACTTAAATTAGTTAAGTCACGTTTGTTCCGAAAAATTTGAGCAAAACTATTTATATATATATATATATATCTGTTATCCCAAATTATAGATAACTAAATTTAATGTTTCGTTTTTTATTATTATTGGCGGTTTTTTTTTACACTTTTGGTGCGTGTGTACACATATAATATGAAGATTATGAACGTAATTTAAAAATTGTTGTTTTCAGTTATTTCACCTACTGGACGTTAAACGAATATCAATCGAGTAATAAATCATTTCCTGGTATAAATTAATTCAAAATAGATAAAAAATGCATAAATATTAATGCAACTGTGTCTGCTTCTTGAACTCGAAGCAATCTTCATTAAAATTAAAGGTAATAATGAAGTGCATAACTTACCAGATGTTGAGATTATATTAATCAAAATATATAGCTTCATTGCATTCTTCATTTTTGCTGAATGAATTGATATTTAAAAAACGTATTCTAATGAAGTATATCTGAATTATTTCCTCATACGAACTCGGCACTTAGGAAACATCATTTACATAACATTTTGTAATTCTTTTATTTATATTGTGTAAACTGCTTGCGAATGTTAAACAGTTATAAACAGATACACGATACTTGTATTAATTTGGTGTTGTTAATAGTTCTATATTTAATGTCATCTTTTCTGAAAATAACTAAATTGGTGATTCCACTAGTTTTTTTAGGCAAAAACAAAATGACAGATTTCCTCTTTGTATACTCAATCAAAGACTTGCGCATAACAATAATTTTTGAATATCATTTCTGTTTATTTTTTGTCGATAGAATGGACCGTTAATGGATTCTGTAATTGGTAGTTTATTGGAAAGAAATTTTCAGAAAAAAAACAAAGATCAAGAAAACCCATATAAGAGTCTTTATTTTAATACTTTTGTTTTCCAGATCTTTCATTTGTTGTGATATGGATGAATTTATTTTTTATGTAACTTTTTTTTATTTTGATAAAACTTACAGTCAAATCTACAGTTGACAGTCGTAACTAAGGAGAGACCAGACATTTTTAATTTATTAGATCAACAAATGTTCAATTACTACAATAGTATGATGACTATCACAAATAAAGCAATACTGAGCTCAAACTCGCCGTTTTGGTATGATTTTATCCAAATTTGAATCGTAGAGGTAACATAAAAGCCTTCAATTTGTAATTTTTCATTTTCAAGACATCACGTTTAAGCCCCAGTCCATCTAGACCAAGATTGCACCAAGCTCACCGCGATTTAAAATAAATTTAGATCGTGGTGAGGTCGCAGTATGAGCGGCATGAAAATGTAAATTGTCGTTGCTTTCACGATGCTACTATGTCCTCATTACGCTTTTACAACGATCCCGCTACGATTATACCACGTGCTCAAGCGCTTATTCTGCGACCTCACTACGCTTATCAAGATCTTTCTACGCTCTTGACGTTTTTACTACGACCAAACCGCGAGTTATCCGATTGCAACACGATCTTACCACGCTACTACTGCGATTATAATAGTTCTTACAACGATTATTAGTACACTACGTTCATACCGCGATCTTTCTACGTTCTCAGCAGTAACGTCAATACCATGTTCCATATCAATACAGTTCCATTCCTTCCATGCCACCCAAATCTACTACAACACGTGGGCGTGGTTGTAGGGGTTGAATCAGTTGTAGAGGCAGAATGAGCTCTGATAATTAGGAATTATGATCAAACAGATATATCGGACCGACGAATCTAACCTAAATTACAACCTATTGCTGGTCCATAAAGCTCAAATGATTTTCATGAACGATAACAAAGATGACACAGATGTGTCAATAGATACTGGAAGATGTGGTATGAGTGCTAATGAGACAACTCTCAATCCAAGTAACATCTTATAAAAATAAACCATTATAGTTCAAGGTACGGCCTTCAACACGAAGCCTTGGCTCACACCGAACAGCAAACTATAAAGGACCCAAAACAACATAGTGTAAAACCATTTAAACGTGAAAAACAACGGTCTGATTTATATATGAACGAGAAGCATGGTTGAGCCGTTAGAGCAAATGGAAACAAAATTTAAGGAGCATTTTTATATATTTTATGTAAAAATGGCAATGAAATTGATGGTCGTAGTATGAACGTAGTCAGGTAGTAAGAAGATCATGATGAGGACGATAAGGGCGTGCTAGAATCGTACTATGGTCGTGAACAAATGTGGTATAGTCGTAATGGAAGCGTAGTTGAGTCTTGGTGAGAACGTGATGGTCGTAGTCAGGTCGTAATAACGTCGCGGTGAGAACGTGATGGTCGTAGTCAGGTCGTTATAACGTCACGTTAAGATCGTAGCGCAGTATTTCCGAATAAAATCACGCTTTTGCTACCCTCTCGCTACGATGGTACAGCGACCTTTGCGATCTTACCACGATCTTAGTGCGCTCTCACTACGCTTCTTCTATGGCCTTATTACGCCACGATCGCACCACGATTGTTTTGAACATGTTCAAAGTTGGCCACGCTCATCACGATCTTGGAGACCTCACCACGACCGTGATACGATCTTACTGCGATCTACCCGATCGTACTACGATCACCAAAATTTGCATTTTTTTCACAGATCGTAGTGCGATGGTGGCCTAATGGGACTGCGGTGTTATCCATCACATCTTAGCGCCAAAAAACATACATGAAGTTTCGCGGAATTTTATTTTTTTTCAAATTTATACATTTTTACAAGTTCGAACGTATTTTTTTCTCTTTGTAATGCATGAAAAAAAAAAAACGTAATGTAGTTGATGAGTTGTCATCCTCCAATTTGATTTTACCATCATAAATTCCGTTTTATGATCTCCACAAAGCGTCGCCATTATAAATGCTTTTGCGACTGTCAAATAACAAATTGATTTTGGAACTCTTCAACTACAGTACTGTTCTTCTTTAATTTTCCTATTTTAGTTCAGTATAACTTCTTTTGCAGTTCTACAGGATTTAATTGGTTTTTTTAATAAGATACAGTTCATCCGATAAAATTATAGTATTGTCCATGTTGTCCCCTTCCTACTGAACAATGAAAATGTGTCAAAAAGTATTCACAATAATGTCTATAACATATAGTTTTCAAATATCTGTTTGATGAAATCAATGGTTAATGTAAATTTCAAAAATTATTGCACTAAAATTGCAGACTTATATCGAATTTCATATATTTGACGTTATATTCGAGTTTCCTAACGTTATGTTTACGAACAACGTCATTTATGTTTTTTTTCAATACTTCAAATTTATATTTAAAAGGAGATTTTAACGCCGTTATTTGTTTAACAGCTCGACCCGACAGCACAGGAGTTTTTTTTTTATTACAATTAAAACGCAAATGTCCAATTTGCTCTCATCGACCGATGCAATAACATCTAATGACAGTCTATATAAGAAAAGTATTCTATAATTTGAGGAACAAAATTTTTACATTTATACAGATCATATATACTATTCACTATATTACATATGTAATTTCCTCTAATTGGATGGTAAACGATACTGTACTGAAGGAAAGGCGAACCTTTGAATGACAATTCTTTATTATATATAATACTATAATTAAGCGCTAATGGAACCTCAAATTAAAAAAAAAAAGATGCATATGTTTTAGTGGAAAGTTTTCATTATAAAACCTATGTAGATATACTTTTTTCTGAAGAGTTTTTTTTTAAATTGCTTGCTTCGAATTCCAATAAACAATTCGCCGACATATTTTCAGTATGCAAAGTAATCGCAGTGTGACCCGTCTCGTAAAAATCCGGTGATAGCAATACTCATGGATCTCTCATTTAAATAACCTTATCTTATTGTACTTGTTATACACGTGCTCAATATCCAACATTCTTTGTTGATTGTTTACTATAAGGTGACAATCGGTAAACTTCGGCTTCAAAACACGACAAATAATTAATTATATTTACGTAAAACATGATAAAATCGTGCACATAGGACCAAGTTTATGATAAATACATGCATTGGTTCAATAATTGAATAAACATTATTTTTCACCGGTCACTCATTTCATATGACGTTAAATTTTAGCATGACGTTATCATGATTTATTTTACACAAACAGGTAAAACATTCCTGTTTGTCTAATCAAATTAAAGATAAACATGTTTTTGAATTGAACACGCGTGCTTCACGTAAACAATACACGTGTTTTCGGTTAACCTTTATAAATACATATATATTTAGTTCATTACTTTTTTACTACGTCTTGTCATGTTGATGCTTCTTCTATATGTGATTTGTTTCTGGATCTTTTTGATTTGCATTTGTCTTATTAAATGGGAAACGATGATGTGGTTATTTTCCAGGCCACCATTAAAATAAAAATTAAAATAATTCTATAATTCTAACTGATAGCCACCCTATATGAACCTAGAATGAAACAAGAATGCATCCAGTATTATATCAGTTGTAAGAATCAAATGTATGAGGAATGTAAATAGAAGTGTTAGTGAACACTTATCATGAAGAAGAAAGTGTGTATTTCAAGATTTCTGCAGTATTTCGTTTTACACATTTGAATTAAAAAATCTGTCAAGAAAATATGTTTTGGGTATTTTTAGAAGTTTAATTTGTTCAAGTATTCTATAAGACCTTATAAAAAATCAGTTGGATGTAATCAAATTGAAAAGACCACTCAGATTTGAAACTGCTTGACAATAACAGTGTAAAGGTTGTAATGATGTAAAAATGCCATATACTTATTTTTGGTGTGTACATACTGCACTTAATGAAAGGTGTGAAAATAATAATCTGTATATAACTTTATCCTGATGTTCAGTGGTTGTCGTTTGTTGATGTTATTCACAAATATTTCTCGTTTCTGTTTTTTTCCTTTATAGATAAGAACTTTAGTTTCCTGTTCGAATGGTTTTACACTAATCATCTTTGGGGCCCTTTATAGCTTGATTTTCGGTGAAGCCAAGACCAAGACCGTACTTTGACCTATAATGCTTTACTTTTACAATTATGATTTGGATGGAGAGTTGTATCATTGGCACTCATATCACATGTTCTTATATCTATTATCTACTCTTTCATGTACCCTTTGTTTTTAAAAAATAAACCAATTCATCCTTATCTGTCTGTAAGTATTACTTATTAAGGTTAATTCATAAATAACAGCCTTCGACATTCAGCGGGGAAATTTATATTTGAGCCTAGGTTTGACAATATGGATATATCGTAACAGATACGTTAAGGTGAAACCACTTGGGCAAACACCAAAAATATCGATATAAGCCACGGTTGGGCATCTTGAACCTATGTTTGCTATCATTTTACACAATCAATCAAGTACATCTGAACCTAATAATGTTTCATCCATGGATTTGCAATTGGTAATTAAAACGAAATTAAAATAAACGAAGCATATTTCCGCCAGGTTCTAAGTGAATCGAAATAAATTAAATTTTGACCAATAAAATGTAAATGTTTACTTTTATTTCCTAAGATTGTAAGTGCCTTTATTTATCAGTTAATGAAGTGATTCCTGTTATGAAAGCTATAATGTGAGTTCACTATATTATTTGAATGTCTATACTTGTATTAAACAAAGTAATTCGCTATCTGCTTTTTGTGATACATAATCACCAGACAAAAATTTCAACGCATTACAACGAGAGTAATACGACTGATAGCACAAGTAGAGAATGAAATGCTTACTCCTATGGGACATCATAATTAACCTCCAGTTTTCCTGGGATTAATGTTGCTAAGAATTTAGTCTTTTTGTGTCGTTTTTATGGTCCTGTTGTTTTGTTCATGAAAATCAGATATCAGCTTATACATTTTTAAGTATTCTAGAATATCATATGATAGCAGCAGTCACAAGAAAAGACATGATAATAATAGACTCATTTATTTGTGTAGCATGATTCATTACCAAAGGGGAAAAAAAGGATGTCTTAATTTTTTTCACTTTTTAAAAAAAACATTTAGTTCCTTTTCAAATTGATTCTTTGAGTCCAGCATTATATAAACTATTTTATTACATTACTATATTTGGTATTTTTATATGATAACAATATGTTTGATAAAGTATGGTTCAAAGTCCGAAAGAACTTTGACAATCCGACAATTTAACGAGTGTTCCACCATACAATGTTGAATTGCGTTAATTTTAGCTGTTTACAAATCCTAACTGCCATTTTGCATTTAATGTTTCATGTATTTCCATTTTAAACTTTTTTATCTAGCACATTTGTATAATTTTCCAGAATATCTTGTACCGGTGTCTCTTGAATTATTAGTTGATTTGTGTCACATTTTAGCTGTTTAGAAATCCTAACTGCCATATGCATTTTGCAGTTAATGTTACATGTATTTCCATTTTAAACTTTTTTATCTAGCACATTTGTATAATTTTCCAGAATATCTTGTACCAGTGTCTCTTGAATTATTAGTTGATTTGTGTCACATTTTAGCTGTTTAGAAATCCTAACTGCCATTTTGCATTTAATGTTACGTGTATTTCCATTTTAAACTTTTTTATCTAGCACATTTGTATAATTTTCCAGAATATCTTGTACCGGTGTCTCTTGAATTATTAGTTGATTTGTGTCACATTTTAGCTGTTTAGAAATCCTAACTGCCATTTTGCATTAAATGTTACATGTATTTCCATTTTAAACTTTTTTATCTAGCACATTTGTATAATTTTCCAGAATATCTTGTACCGGTGTCTCTTGAATTATTAGTTGATTTGTGTCACATTTTAGCTGTTTAGAAATCCTAACTGCCATTTTGCATTTAATGTCACATGTATTTCTATTTTAAACTTTTGTTATCTAGCACATTTGTATAATTTTCCAGAATATTTTGTACCGGTGTCTCTTGAATTATTAGTTGATTTGTGTCACATTTTAGCTGTTTAGAAATCCTAACTGCCATTTTGCATTTAATGTTACATGTATTTCCATTTTAAACTTTTTTATCTAGCACATTTGTATAATTTTCAAAAATATCTTGTACCGGTGTCTCTTGATTTATTTTCGGTTCAAACAGCAATGCCCCCCTCATACCGCAATCATGGCCTCTCCATGGAATAAATGTTCCTCTATCGTTCAAAGAGTTCATCCTTGTAGACTTTTTGAATCAATAATTTTCAATAAAGCAACCGCGAACAGGAAGGTGAAGTAGTCGTCTGTTATTTTGTTTGTTTACCTTTTCTACCGATTGTGTAAAAAAAAAAGAAGTAGACCCAATTTTAATTACGCAAAACGTACATGCTAAAAGGTCATGTGATTCCTGTCCGTCTCTTCCTTAATTACAAAATATTAAGATCAATCGTATATGTTTTCCTTTATTGGGCAATTATTATTGAATTGAGATTAAGGGTGGTGGTCAAAGTTAAAAGAAAAAGATGGTTGTAGACTTTTTCTGTGGTTTTCATATTATTTTTTTAATCCGCCCTAGAAACTATATGTTTGTCTCAAATTTGCAGATATGAAAACAAGAAATTTGACTCTAGTGGAGTGCTATATAAAAATATCATTTATTAGAGATATCTACTTTTCTCCTCCAAAAAAGTATGGCACACCACCAAACGACCTAATATGGTTTGTATTGAGTTAAATTAGGTATATGTATGCTATTTCAAAACTTCAAAGAAAAATCAGAATGACTCCAATTAGAAATTTGAGCACCCTTTTGTTAGAATAACATCAATTTCAGACATGGTGGAGAGGTAGTTCAAACCGTTTTGATGTCTTTACAGGTTAGTATAATATCATAGCCTTTCAAGCCGTCATACTTATTTGTACTAGATGGAGAGAAAAACCCTTCACAACAAAAATATAAACAAAAAAACAAAACAAACCTGTGACACTTTTGCATTGATTGGTACCAAATTTGTTTAATATGAAACCAGTAATTACTCCGCACTTTCTTTTTGAAACACTGAAGTTAAATACATAAAAAAAACCACAATAACATAAACTCCTAGGTAGCGATGTGAATGTATGTGTTGATTAAGAAAGTTGGTATACTTTACATATCAACATAAAGCTGAGTATTAGGTACAACAAAATGTATAAATAAGCAATTGAACGTTTAAGCAAAAATTTTATGTTTAAAAAATGAATGTAAGAAGATACAGAAAGAGGACAAAAATAAAACGTCCGTCCAAACAAAAACTTCATAGACACGTATGGTTGAGCAAAAAAAAAAAACGAGTCCCATCCTAAAATTATCTCAGAATTATATGATAAAAAGGTACAATATTCGACCTCTGCATTCAATTTTATATCTATATATGGTGCACATGTTTTAGGGTGTCTTCTATTCTGACAATTTTTGAGAGAAATTAAAACATAAGATTAGAATCATTGTCGAATCTGAAACTACATATTAATAAAAATTTGTAATTAAAAAGAACACGACATTTTTTTTTATCTACATGTAATCAACAACTGTATAGTCTTATTTCGAAAAGGTAATGCATTTATTTTCTTCTTTTGTACTTGGTTGTATCATTCAGTAGCAGTAAATGAATTAAAGTGTAATATTTTTATGATCACGAGTTTCAAGTAGAAAATCTGACACTAGTTAAACTGTCATTTAAATTCGCGTATGGTAAATGTATAAAAGTTCATTCTTTAATGGGTAGAACAAGATACAAAAACGTTCTAATTTTTTTCTAATTTTAAAACCAATGTCATTTAATTTTCATAAACTGTACAGAATACTGCTAAATTCATCTCTATTGCCTATGTTTTATAAATTTTGTTATATGCTTCAGTTTAATTTAGTTCTGGAGCTGACATGTCAGCGAATTCTAGTTGTCATTTTTTTTAATTTATGTATCATTGTCATTTTGCTTAGTTTCTTTTGTTACATATATGTCATCGGACTCTGACTTTTCTTTAACTTAGTTTTACTGTGCGTGTTGCTTTGTGTTTCTTTCCGAGGTGACATTTTACACTTCTCAGTGTGATGAAAGATACCAAAGAAAATGAGCAAGTATAAAAACAAACTGACAATGCCATTTCAAAAAATCTAAAAACGACCTAAAGCAAAACATTTGACATGTTTTTCTTTCAAGTTGAATTTTCACACATCCAACTTGACATTTCGAAGTTCAAACTTGACATTTCAAACGAGGAAGTTCCAAAGTGTACAAACGAGGTAAATATCGAGTAAGCAATCCCACATATAACTTATTATGTAAAGAAACGATATGTTTTTTCATTTATAACTAGTTGTATGTTATAATTAAAAGTTCATGGCGATTTTTATCAATGTTAAAACAAGTCTATCCACACGGGGTTTTGTGTTAATATATAAAAACGGCATCTTATTAATCGTTTATAATCTAAAATCTAGAATGTCCTCACATACGGAATATATATATAGAGAGCGACTTTGCCTGGTTTAAAAACGTATTTAAAGCTCCATGTAACTGCACGACTCGATTCTCAATTATATGTGGTAAGATAATCGTTGCAAAGAATCTTTTTTTTGCAATTGTAGTGACCTGCAATACAAGTACCATTCAATTGAGTTTAGTTATATGTCTTGTGTTTCTGTCTCAGCCCTAGGTTTTCTATATTTTGCATGTGTAGTGCATTATGACATAAGACATTGTTACGTGAACCATGATGAGCTTTCGTGCAAGACTGCTGTGTGTATTTTGTTACATGGAACATTTGATCAGACTTTGACTTTTTCACTCCTGACCTACATGTATGCACGTTGAGTGTGTCATCATGTTGCAGTGTGTTCCTCGGGATACCTCAAAATATAATTTTCAATTGACCTTGCTTCTGAATATGTGGCATGTAGATGTATTGTCATAAGATGATGAGTCTATTGGCACGAGAAACTTCATGTGAGCTTGACCTTAAGGGAAAACTTGTCTTTTTTGTTTGAATTAAATGGAGAAATAACTGTATGATTGGTACTCGTATCACATCTTCTTAGATATATTAGATATATAGATATATTGTTAGTTTTGTGTACCACGATGACCCTTTTCTCAAAATCCGCTTTGTGTGTTTTTTTGACCAGACTATGACTTTTTGACTCTTGACCTTTGCATATTGGATGTGTCTCTTGGTATGACTACCTTGACGTGAAGTCAGGAGTCTCTGGTTTTTGTTAGTCTTGTATGTTTTTAATTGTAAGTTTAAGGGCCATCTGAAGCCCGCCTCTGGGCGAGGGATTTTCTCGCTTTGTTGAAGATATAAAAAAAAGAAGATGTGGTATGATTGCCAATGAGACAACTATCCACAAAAGACCAAAATGACACAGACATTGACAACTATAGGTCACCGTACGGCCTTCAAAAATGAGCAAAGCCCATACCGCATAGTCAGCTATGAGGACGCATTAGTGGCCTTTGACTGCTTTCTGCTCTTTTGACATGGTTACTGTCTCTTTTACACATTCCACATTTCCATTCTCAATTTTTAAGAATGTTTGGTTCAGATGAAACGAAATCCTGTAATTTCCGTGAATATCAAGTAAGAAAATTTACTGATTCAGTAGCATCGTGTGCTGCCAGTTGTGATAGATAATGCAAAATGTTTCAATCATTTTACCTTAGATTTCATTTCATGGACATGTAGGTATGGATAGTCTGCTTTTACATCATAAAAATTCACACAGAAGGTATACGCATATCAATAAACTGAACTCAATGCTAAGAACCTATAAAGTACACTTAGACAGAGAGCTCAATCTAGTGAAACACTTTGTTAAGTTGGTCACATTTAACTTGAAATATCACTGTCTGTTACCAAACTGCACCGAGATCCTGAAAAAAAATGTGCAAGTTAAGTCTATTTAAAGAAGAATCTAATGGAAGTAAATAAGCTGATTACTGAAATAAATGTAGAATATGTCTATTAACCACAGATGCCCCTGCTTGTGAAAAAAATGAGTAAACTTCCACATATAGATGCAGGATTCGCGTAATTTTGACCGTTTTGTGATCATAAGCATTGTGAATAAGTTTCAAAACATTTGGTTGGGGCAAATAAAAGTTAAAGAACGGAAAAAATAGATTTAGCAGTTTTCCTAACTCAAGGCTCCGGGTTGACATTTGTATCATTGGTACTCGTACCACAACTTTTTACATCTAAAAACTCATGAACAGTGACGCCATCGGGACCCAATATCGAACTTAATAGATCTGTGTTATGGGGTAATGTGAATCGCGAATAAGGTTCCTAACATTTGATTGAGTGGGACTTATTTAAGAGAAAGGAAACAAAGAGTCAGCACTTCTTATGTATTTAAAGGGACATGATAACTCTTGAACGGTAAAAGTGACACTTAAAAATTTAAAATTTGATTTTGTGTTGAGGTGGGGATCCCGCTTACATTTTCAACCGCGCCTTATTCGGTATGTATGTGCCTGGTAAGTCAGGAGCCTGTAATTCAATGAATGTCGTTTTTTATTTGTTACATACTTGTTTTTCGTTCATTTTTTGTACATAAATTTGTTCGTTTATTTTCTCGTTTGAATATTGTTTTACAATGTCATTTCAGTGCCTTTTATTGCTGACTATATGCGGTATTGACTTTGCTCATTGTTGAAAGCTGTATATGACCTATAGTTGTTAGTTTTTGTGTCATCTGGTCTTTTGTGGAGAGTTCTCCTTGGCACTCATGCCACATAAGGGGGCGGGTTGGGATCCCGCTTACATGTTTAACCCCGCCTTATTTTATATGCCCATTTAGTTTTCGTTTATTTTTTGTACATAAATTAGACCGTTTGTTTTCTCGTTTGAATTGTTTTACAGTGTCATCTCGGGGCCTTTAATAGCTGACTTTGCGGTATGAACCTTGCTCATTGTTGAAGACCGTGTGGTGACCTAGGCTACATTGTATAATTGTTATTTTCTGTGTCATTTAGTCTCTTGTGGAGAGTTCTCATTGGCACTCATGCACCAGCTTCTTTTATATAGTGTGTATAAGTTTTGTAGTATTTGGTTGAGGTAAACTAAAATTAGGAGAGCGGATACCGTTTTTATAGGACGTTCGGGACAGACGGACTAGTGTAACTCTTTATGCCCCTAAATCTTGGCGCCAACACAGAAGTTCTGACAATTGTGCTGGTGATACACATCCCACTAGCACTGTCATTAATACATGTACACATAATTTTATTATAAAAATAATTAATCTTAATTTTGATTTCTTTATTTTTGGCCGAATGATTATATGCATGCCCTTATCAATGACTGAATGAGTATCAAGTTTGACAAATTTATTGTACATAATTATACATTTTATTATATTTTATAACTTTTTTTCCAACTTATTAAAGCTTACCAACTTATTGATCATCACTTTCCTTTATATGTCTTTTAACATTCTGTTTTAACAAAAAGATTTGTTACATATACTTCACATGTATTTCTTTCAAATCTGACATTATTAAAAAGCCATTAAATAAAATTCAGTCGAACTTGATAATAAATGTGCAATCAAATATATATGCAAGTCGTCAACTGGTCAAGTGTCTAGATGAACATATCGTTAGCCATATAAACAACATGTCCTAATTGGGTGGTTTTAAAACTTCTAGCAAAGGCGGATCAAGGGGGGGGGGGCTGCCTTGCCCCTTTCGTGGGAAAATTTTGGTTGATTATATAGGGAATCATTGAAGCATGACTGGAGCGGGCCTCCCTTAGGAAAAGTTCTGGATCCGCCACTGTCTAGACATATTTACGTAAATAAGGGATGAGTAAAGGAGAACAAAAAACAAAACGACTTTTCCTTATCAAAATAATTAAAATGAGTAGATAAATACCTTATAGCTTCCTTTACCGTCGATGCTAAAATGTTTAATGTTATAAAATAATTTTGGCGTCTTTGACCTACTTTATCTTTTTATTCGGAGACTTGTGGTTATCTTCTGTTATGTTCAACGGGAACATTAGAATGATCTAGAATAGAACCCAGATGGAACCAAGTAGTTGGGTTGCCTTTACCAAACAACCCGGATGTTGAACCAGTTACCATGGTTTCGAACCAAAGAACCAAGGTTCAGAACCAGAAAACCCAGACTGAACCAAGGTTTAGAACCAGAGTGCCCGGATATAACCTAATTGCATTCGGAATTCTCATGACTTTTTATACCTTCAATGTATTTTCCAAATCATTTATTTATTTAGTATATTTATATATAATTTCACCTTTTCTAAGTTAATTCTTTTGACTAAACAAAAAAATACCATATCTATTTTCAACATCCGCATCTGTTTTTTTTAGGAAATTACTGATTACAAACATAATTTTACAGAATCCGAATTTATCAAGAAAAGTTGAAGAAAGTAAATGAAAGGTTACCTGGTACAGAATTTTCAAATTATACCGGAAAAGTAGATACTAACGACGAGGTACATGATTCGGAAAATAAAGAATTATCAGATAACATTTCACAACCGAGAATAATTTCTCACGAAAGGAAAATGAATACATCAGAAGATACTTTTGATTACCAAGGTTATCTGGTACATGTACCTGAACAGCACTACCATACTATTCCGGAAGTGGAAGTTCATTACGCAGAGGCGGATATAGCAGAAAGTAATTCAAACAAAGAAAATGTCGATAGTGATGACCATTTAGAACCTGTTTTATGACATTGTTTGTGTGATCCATGGATGATAAGATGCATTTAATAAAATATAATTCCTAATAACATTAAATACAAAATCCATAATAATTTAAATTTCGACGTATAGAAAAACATGTGGGTCAAGTAAACTAGCACAAGAAAAAATATAAACAGATGGTGAATTAATTATTTACGAAAAGATGGGTCCTTGATTTTATATTGTTTTTTAGGATACAACTCGGGCTTTCTAGATGTATGCTACAAGGTTGTACAAGTAATCTTCATAAAACTAAGAATTGAAATGGGGAATATGTCAAAAAAACAACAACCGGACCAACGAGTAGACAACAGCTGAAGGCCACCTATAAATCTTCAACGCAGCGAGAAAATCCCGGAGGTGGTCCTCAGCTTGCCTCTAAATAAAAATATGTACTAGTTCAGTGAAAATGGACGTCACACTAAACCTCAAAACATATAAATGAACTTAAAAGGAAAAAAACAAGCTGTGTGCCAATATATTCATTGAATGTTATTGTAGATTTTCCTTCAGGTTGTTAGCATTCCTATGGCATGATATTTAATTAGACGTGGGTCTTTTCGTGCCGACCTGTTCTTATTTTCTTCAGTCGAAATTCCTGCAGACACTTTAAAAAAACCTTGACGATCGAGACAGTAAATCATTTAATTTACATACAGGTATATTGACGATGTTCTTTCCTCTATCAATTAAAATGTTTATGACTGGGTACCATTTACATTTCCTCCAGTGTTCAACTTGTCGTGAGTGTAATGCCAATATTGCTGCTTATCTGTGATTAAAAGTTTAATGCAAAATTACCTAACACGTCGTTAAAAACTTATTTCTAAACAATTTTTAATCATTGCATTAGCTTATCACTGCATTAAAATTTCATCATGTAATTAGCAAATGATTAGCACATTGAGTTGCCCATAATACCCTGTTCAAAGCACATACAAACATTTAATAGCAAAAGAAAATCTCATGCATGATAATGTCGAAATCCTAAGGGAGAAACATAGCAACACAGTTTCAAACCAACAAAAAAAAAAAGGACGGTTAGAGATTTCAGAAAGAATTAATGCCCTAGGTGTTGCCCACATAACTGTTAAAGAAACTAGGGATACATAATGAAACACCCCATCAAAAGCAAAAGCCAAATTTACTGAATACAGTTACAAATTGAAGAAAAATGGTGGAGATCCAGCTCCAAGTAAACCTAGTGCGAGTTTGGAAAAAGTAAGAAATATTTCACAAGACAGTGCTAGTTTTAAAGACAATGATGGTGGTCTTGAGACTGGCTGTGGACAAGACTCCATCGATTCAAGTAATTTTGAACTGTAGTATTAACCTATATTTCGACCGGTCACTAAAGCCTCCCCAAACGAAACTGCAAAAATACAAACTACGACTTCGAGTACGAGAACAATTTTGGAAAGTGTTCTTTGTTATCCTGCTTTTGGCAACAAACACAATTTATTCTATTTAACTTTTTGGGAAATCACCTAACATGATCTTGACACTCGAAGTTACATCGTGGTGAACAAACATTTTAATTTTCTATATTTAAAAAAGATTACAATGAATGTAGAATGTAATCGTGTGTGTTAACATTATATATAATGGTATGCCACGTCGATTGATTATCACAATATTAAAACAAAAAGTCAAACATTCATCCTTTTAAATATTTAGCAGTTCAACCTTTAGAAGTAGTAAATAAGCAGCCTGGTGAATCGCATTCAAAGTTTGTACGATCACGGAAAATAATTGAATTAAATTGGATTAAAAAATTACAGACAGTTTACCCTCTCGGTCTAAATGATAATATCATGGGAATTGGTAATATATCTAGAACCAATTCCGTTAACATTTTGGATATAGTTTCTAAAACTGTTCGTAAAAAACGTTCTCATGGTCGTAGAACAAATCGCAATCAAAGAAAATTTCGGGCCAATCATACCAATATTTCGGACCTAATTTCTATTTCAAAAAACAACGGCAGACATTATCTGTTAACAAAACTCTGTTCGTTACCGGTTAATAAGTTAAATAAAATTTTGGAGGATTGCAACACAATTTCATATAGCAGTCCTAAGTATGAAATTGTTCAAATTATTATGGCATATTGTTATTCTAAATTATTTCCCAAAATTGATCGCCCTGAAGATCATAAAAAACATTTTATTAAAATTAAGTATGTCAATAAAGGCTTTGATTTTGTAAATATTGCCGGTATATTTAACGACCATTCTGTTAAAGAACAAATTCCTGGATATTTTGACAATACTGAGCTACCTCTTATTTGTTATATTTACAAAAAATCTATCCGGAAATTTGTGTTTAATTATAGTCAATTGTGTAAAGATCTTAATATCAGTGAAAATACACCTACTTCATGTAATTGCAGTAATTCCGAATATATTTATGGACCCGTTTCCCATGTTATAACAGGAGATCTTAACATCGTTCAAGACCGAGAGTTAAAATCATTCCTCAGTAAGGGACCTAAATATCGTCCCCCGTCAATTATTAATTGGAATGAGCGTCGTAATATCATCCACGACTCACTCCATACTTACTGTATGAAATGGATAAAACGGGAAAAAGCTGACAAAAAATCTTTGGACTCTTTTTTTAATTCAGTAATGAAGATAGTTGATATACGTATTCAACATTTTAAAGAACATTTTACTATTAACAATAACCTCAATAAACCTATTTCTCGTATCAAACATAAACTAAAAGAACTTTTTGTCCCGGCCGATAAAGCTGCTAATAATATTATTATTGTTTGACGTAAATTTTACATTGAGGTTCTGAAAAAGGAAATCACCAATTCACCAACATTCCAACTGACTCCTTTTTCAGAAAACGAAATCTGTAACAAACATAAACTTTTAGCCACCGCTTTAAAAGCAGAGCCAAATACAATGAAAGTCCAAACTATGTATTGGCTTCCGAAGCTACACAAAACCCCTTACAAATATAGATTTATTTCGTCTTCAAGCCATTGTTCAACTACTAAATTTGCTATTCTTCTTACCAGCACACTTGGTACTATTAAAAACCTGATAATAAATTGTTCAAATAAGGCTTTCGAAAATAGTGGAATAAATTACTTTTGGAGTGTCAAGAACTCGTTGGAAGTACTTGATAATTATATAAATTGCATGCTTATATTGGTGATTTTGAATCTGTTCAAAGTTTTGGCTTTTCTACCCTGTATACCACATTGCCTCACATTCTCATTAAGAAAAAATTCACACACCTAATTAAATGGGCATTCAAAAAATCAGAATGTGAATATATATGTTCAAACTCTTTTAGGTCATTTTTTAGTAGCAATAAACAAAAAAACTATGTTAATTGGACATGCTTTGATACTATATATGCCCTTGAATTTTTACTAGATAACATTTTTGTTCGCTTTGGGGATTCCGTATATCGTCTGATTCTCGGAATTCCAGTGGGGACTAACTGTGCACCACTTATTGCGGACCTGTTTTTGTATTGTTATGAGTTACAATTTATGACAAAAATAAGCAAAGACCCATCGAAACAACATCTGATCAACAAATTTAATAATACTTTTAGATATTTGGATGATATTTTGGCTCTCAATAATGACGACTTCAGTATGTATATTAATGAAATTTATCCTGTTGAACTTACTTTAAATAAAGCTAATACTAACAATGACCACTGCCCTTTTCTCGATCTTGATATCTATATCACTAATGGAAAGCTGAATACTAAAATTTATGATAAAAGGGATGATTTTTCATTTCCTATCGTTAATTATCCGTTTTTAGATGTTGACGTTCCCTTGTCACCATCTTACGGTGTTTATATATCTCAACTTGTACGATTCGCTCGTGTATGTAACAATGTTTTAGATTTTAACGAGAGAAATTTATGTATTACTGAAAAATTATTACACCAGGGTTTTCGATATCACAAACTAGTCAAAACATTTACTAAATTTTATCATCGGTATAAAGACATCATTCGTAAATATAGCTCGACATGCAGACTTCTAATACGTTCAGGTATTTCACATCCAATTTTTTATGGAAATATTATTTATAAAGCACAAAGGTGTCAGTATTCACCTCAGAAACTTACAAAACCTTTGAATAGACTTATTAAGAAGGGATATAATTACGATACTGTTGTCAAGTCATTAAAGATTGCATATTTTGGCGTTAATATTGAGTCACTGATAAGGTCTTTGCATCGGAACTAAACACATTTATTCTAAAAACAGTTGTTGGCATGACACGGGTTATGTTCTTCTCATATATGTTATGATGGTATGATACTAAACCCCTCACGGGAAGGATTGTGCCTGATGTTCATATGATGAAATCATAATCTTTCAGTCAGTTTAATTGAAGTCTGGAGCTGGCATGTCAGTTAACTGCTAATAGTCTGTTGTTATTTATGTATTATTGTCATTTTGTTTATTTTCTTTGGTTACATCTTCTGACATCAGACTCGGACTTCTCTTGAACTGAATTTTAATGTGCGTATTGTTGTGCGTTTACTTTTCTACATTGGTTAGAGGTATAGGGGGAGGGTTGAGATCTCACAAACATGTTTAACCCCGCCGCATTTTTGCGCCTGTCCCAAGTCAGGAGCCTCTGGCCTTTGTTAGTCTTGTATTATTTTAATTTTAGTTTCTTGTGTACAATTTGGAAATTAGTATGGCGTTCATTATCACTGGACTAGTATATATTTGTTTAGGGGCCAGCTGAGGGACGCCTCCGGTTGCGGGAATTTCTCGCTACATTGAAGACCTGTTGATGACCCTCTGCTGTTGTTTTTTATGGTCGGGTTGTTGTCTCTTTGACACATTCCCCATTTCCATTCTCAATTTTACTTAACCGTTTTTGCCAGATATTGTCTTCTGTTAACCCATCGCATGTTCTTACGGTTAAAATCAGTTAATCTGTATGAATCAGATTATTTTGGTAGTCTATTTCAAATTGTTTCATGGGTGCACTGCAGGAGTTATATCGAAATGGGATCGGGGTTGGGTATCATCAAACGAGTTAAAGAAAATGTTGATTACCATTGCTAATTCAAGAAAATGGAACACGAAGAAAGAAGAAAAGTGAAAAAAACTAATTACAAATATCTCTCTCACAAAAACTTAATAGATATAGGAAGATGTGGTATGAGTGCCAATGAGACAACTCTCCATCCAAATAGCAATTCATAAAAGTAAACCATTATAGGTCAATGTACGGCCTTCAACACGGGACCTTGGCTCACACCGAACAACAAGCTATAAAGGGCCCCAAAATGACTAGTGTAAAACTATTCAAACGGGAAAACAACGGTCTAATTTGACCAACGGTTTAATGTTGATATTAGAAGTTCCAGTTCGTTAGCAGACCTTCCAGTGTATGTTGTATCCTTACCTCAAATTTAAGTTAACGGAGATGCATGAGATGCAAGCAGACATTGACTGACATTTTGTTAGTGCAATGGCATAATCAAAAATCTTGAAAAGATTTTTTTGTTGTTGTCAGAAATAGTTTTGTTTGAAGTGTGCTTCTACTGAAGAAAATCAAGTCGTCCTGCGAAAAAAATAATTTCTCCAAAAAAAAATGTTGATGATATAATCTTCGGTGCAATTCTGATTCAATCAATATACTTTGTCTTAAAGTAATACTGTGTATGTCTCAAAAAAGGAATTTGTGTTTATGATTTCTATTTATTTACACCACACATGTCAATGCATCTTGCTATAGATTTTGATCTGATCAATTTATTTGTGAATACTTTTACAAGTTCATATGTATTCACTCTTCGTTATTCTATTAATCAATTTTGTTGATACTTGCATGAACAAATAGGTAAAGAGCGCACTTTGGATAAATAAGCTTGCAAAAGCAGATCTATATTAAATCTTGTTGTGTTGTAGAATGTGTACGTAATCAAAATCATTTATCATTTACACAAAATGACCAAGACATATATAAATCGAGGAGATATATATGGTATGATTGCCAGTGAGACAACTTTCCACAAGAGTTAAGATAAAGCGATATTAAGCAATTATTTGCCACCGTACGGCATTCAATATTGAGAAAAACCCATACCGTATAGGTATAGCCATAGCGACAAAACAGGCCCGGAATTAGAAATGTGAAACAATGCGAACGCGGAAACTAGCAGGCTTATTCATAACAAAAATATTTAACAAAAAAACAAATATAACATGAAACCAACAACAACCTCTGTACTACAGGCTCTGGTCTTGGAACAGTGAAATAAAAAATGGGGCGAATTTAAGCTTACTAGAGTCAAGCCATGTTTTTGCTTAGAATTGTTTCCATTAAAACAACTGTTGTAGTGTCAAATGTAGAATGTTTCTTTTTCGTTTTAGCTGCAATAGCAGTCATACTGTTTGTTATTTTCGTGACATTTCTGATTGTTATCATCCGTATAAAATCATACGGACGGTAGTTTAATAAAATATTTTTTTATTTTGACGATTTGATATCATATTAAGGTAAACTGCTTTTACACTTCTTTTTTGACACATTTAGCTATGCATGCGATTCAGTAAGTGTTGCCGGATTTACATTTTTGTAATAATTCCTAGTTCAAAAGCGTAACTATTATTGATGGGCATTTTTGAAAAATACGGCATTTTTTCTTTTAATTTATCGTCTGGAGAAATTGACCTACATTACGTAGCTATTGATCACTTCCAATAACTCATTATTACAGAATTCGAATATATCAAGGAAAGCTAAAGAGAGTAAACGAAAAATTACCTGGTACAGAATTTTCAAATTATACCGGAATAGAAGTTTCTAACGAAGAGGAAAATGATTTTGGATATAATGAAATGTCTGTCAACGTGTCACAACTAAGAGCAAGAAATCAGGACATGGAAATAAATAAAAAAGAGTACACTGTAGATGAACAAGATTATCTGATACTAGAACAGCATTACCATACAATTCCAGAAGTGAAGTACATTATGCTGCAGCAGACGAAGAAAGAAATTCCAACAAAAACAGTCTCGATAGTGATGATTATTTAGAACCTGATATATGATATTGTTGGTTTGAACCGTGAAGGATAATGCGCTTTATATAATATATGATTATTAGAAATGTAAAATAAAGAATTCATCATCATATAACGTAAACAAAACATCAAACAAGCTAGCATGTAAAAAAGCTAAACTGATGCTAACATATGTATAAAACAAAAAATAAAACTTTAATTTCAATCTCCAAATTATTTTGTTAGATTTTGTATAAATGATCGAAGGTGAGAAATGTAATGAAGATCATCGAACGGTTCACATTTGTATATATTTTTTGTCATAACAGAAAAATGTTATAGACAAAAACAGGCAAAATGATCTTGAACACTTATAAAAAAAAGTAAAAACAATCACAAAAATACTGAACTTAGAGGAAAATCTAATCGGAAAGTCCATAATCACATTGCAAAACCAAATAACAAAACACTTTAATAACGAATGGACAAAAACTGTCATATTCCTGACTTAGTACAGGCATTGTCAAATGTGCCTGTCCCAAGTCAGGAGCCTGTAATTCAGTGGTTGTCGTTTGTTTATGTGTTACATATTTGTTTTTCGTTCATTTTTTTTAATAAAAATATGGCCGTTAGTTTTCTCGTTTGAATTGTTTAACATTGTCATTTCGGGACCTTTTATAGCTGACTATGCGGTATGGGCTTTGCTTCTTGTTGAAGGCCGTTCGGTGACCTATAGTTGTTAATTTCGGTGTCATTTCGGTGTCTTGTGGACGGTTGTCTCATTGGCAATCATACAACATCTCCTTTTTTATATATTAAATAAAATAGTCAAAATATGGGTACATCAGTAATCATCGTGTTACAATATTAAAAGGAACAATTTAACAGAATATAAAAACATCTATCAATGGTGGATTGGACCTGGTTTTATAGCTAGATAAACCTCTAACTTGTATGGCAGTCGCAACTAGTTATAAATGAAAAAAAATATCGTTTCTTTACATGATAAGTTATATGTGGGATTGCTTACTCGATATTTACCTCGTTTGTACACTTTGGAACTTCCTCGTTTGAAATGTCAAGTTTGAACTTCGAAATGTCAAGTTGGATGTGTGAAAATTCAACTTGAAAGAAAAACATGTCAAATGTTTTGCTTTAGGTCGTTTTTAGATTTTTTGAAATGGCATTGTCAGTTTGTTTTTATACTTGCTCATTTTCTTTGGTATCTTTCATCAATTAAGTATGACGGCTTGAAAGGCTATGATATTGTACTAACCTGTAAAGACATCTAAACGGTTTGAACTACCTCTCCACCATGTCTGAAATTGGTGTTATTCTAACAAAAGGATGCTCAAATTTCTAATTGGAGTCATTCTGATTTTTTCTTTGAAGTTTTGAAATAGCATACATATACCTAATTTGACTCAATACAAACCACATTAGGTCGTTTTTGGTGGTGTGCCATACTTTTTGGGGGAGTAAAGTAGATATCTCTAATAAATGATATTTTTATATAGCACTCCACTAGAGTCAATTTTCTTGTTTTCATATCTGCAAATTTGAGACAAACATATAGTTTCTAGGGCGGAGTAAAAAAATAATATGAAAACCACAAAAAAGTCTACAACCATCTTTTTTCTTTAACTTTGACCACCACTCTTAATCTCAATTCAATAATAATTGCCCAATAAAGGAAAACATATACGATTGATTTTAATATTTTGTAATTAAAGAAGAGACGGACAGGAATCACATGACCTTTTAGCACGTACGTTTTGCGTAATTAAAATTGGGTCTACTTCTTTTTTTTTTACACAATCGGTAGACAAGGTAAACAAACAAAATAACAGACGACTACTTCACCTTCCTGTTCGCGGTTGCTTTATTGAAAATTATTGATTCAAAAAGTCTACAAGGATGAACTCTTTGAACGATAGAGGCACATTTATTCCCTGGAGAGGCCATGATTGCGGTATGAGGGGAGCATTGCTGTTTGAACCGAAAATAAATCAAGAGACACCGGTACAAGATATTTTTGAAAATTATACAAATGTGCTAGATAAAAAAGTTTAAAATGGAAATACATGTAACATTAAATGCAAAATGGCAGTTAGGATTTCTAAACAGCTAAAATGTGCCACAAATCAACTAATAATTCAAGAGACACCAGTACAAAATATTCTGGAAAATTATACAAATGTGCTACATAAAAAAAGTTTAAAATGGAAATACATGTGACATTAAATGCAAAATGGCAGTTAGGATTTCTAAACAGCTAAAATGTGACACAAATCAACTAATAATTCAAGAGACACCGGTACAAGATATTCTGGAAAATTATACAAATGTGCTAGATAAAAAAGTTTAAAATGGAAATACATGTAACATTTAATGCAAAATGGCAGTTAGGATTTCTAAACAGCTAAAATGTGACACAAATCAACTAATAATTCAAGAGACACCGGTACAAGATATTCTGGAAAATTATACAAATGTGCCAGATAAAAAAGTTTAAAATGGAAATACACGTAACATTAAATGCAAAATGGCAGTTAGGATTTCAAAACAGCTAAAATGTGACACAAATCAACTAATAATTCAAGAGACACTGGTACAAGATATTCTGGAAAATTATACAAATGTGCTAGATAAAAAAGTTTAAAATGGAAATACATGTAACATTAAATGCAAAATGCATATGGCAGTTAGGATTTCTAAACAGCTAAAATGTGACACAAATCAACTGATAATTGAAGAGACACCGTTACAAGATATTCTGGAAAATTATACAAATGTACTAGATAAAAAAGTTCAAAATGGAAATACATGAAACATTAAATGCAAAATGGCAGTTAGGATTTGTAAACAGCTAAAATTAACGCAATTCAACTTTGTATGGTGGAACACTCGTTAAATTGTCGGATTGTCAAAGTTCTCTCGGACTTTGAACCATACTTTAAAAAATAATTTGTCATCAAACATATTGTTATCTTATAAAAATACCAAATATAGTAATGTAATAAAATAGTTTATATAATGCTGGACTCAATGAATCAATTTGAAAAGGAACTAAATGTTTCAAAGTTCATAAGTTTTTTTAAAAAAGTGAAAAAAATTAAGACATCCTATTTTTTTCCCTTTGGTAATGAATCATGCTACACAACTAAATGATCCTATTATTATCATGTCTTTTCTTGTAACTGCTGCTATCATATGATATTCTAGAATACTTAAAAATGTATAAGCTGATATCTGATTTTCATGAACAAAACAACAGGACCATAAAAACGACACAAAAAGACTAAATTCTTAGCAACATTAATCCCAGGAAAACTGGAGGTTAATTATGATGTCCCATAGGAGTAAGCATTTCATTCTCTACTTGTGCTATCAGCCGTATTACTCTCGTTGTAATGCGTTGAAATTTTTGTCTGGTGATTATGTATCACAAAAAGCAGATAGCGAATTACTTTGTTTAATACAAGTATAGACCTTCAAATAATATAGTGAACTCACATTATAGCTTTCATAACAGGAATTACTTCATTAACTGATAAATAAAGGCACTTACAATCTTAGGAAATAAAAGTAAACATTTACATTTTATTGGTCAAAATTTAATTTATTTCGATTCACTTAGAACCTGGCGGAAATATGCTTCGTTTATTTTAATTTCGTTTTAATTACCAATTGCAAATCCATGGATGAAACATTATAAGGTTCAGATGTACTTGATTGATTGTGTAAAATGATAGCAAACATAAGTTCAAGATGCCCAACCGTGGCTTATATCGATATTTTTGGTGTTTGCCCAAGTGGTTTCACCTTAACGTATCTGTTACGATATATCCATATTGTCAAACCTAGGCTCAAATATAAATTTCCCCGCTGAATGTCGAAGGCTGTAATTTATGAATTAACCTTAATAAGTAATACTTACAGACAGATAAGGATGAATTGGTTTATTTTTTAAAAACAAAGGGTACATGAAAGAGTAGATAATAGATATAAAAACATGTGATATGAGTGCCAATGATACAACTCTCCATCCAAATCATAATTATAAAAGTAAAGCATTATAGGTCAAAGTACGGTCTTGGTCTTGGCTTCACCGAAAATAAAGCTATAAAGGGCCCCAAAGATAATTAGTGTAAAACCATTCGAACAGGAAACTAAAGTTCTTATCTATAAAGAAAAAAACAGAAACGAGAAATATTTGTAAATAACACCAACAAACGACAACCACTGAACATCAGGATAAAGTTATATACAGATTATTATTTTCACACCTTTCATTAAGTGCAGTATGTATACACCAAAAATAAGTATATGGCATTTTTACATCATTACAACCTTTACTCTGTTATTGACAAGCAGTTTCAAATCTGAGTGGTCTTTTCAATTTGATTACATCCAACTGATTTTTTATAAGGTCTTATAGAATACTTGAACAAATCAAACTTCTAAAAATACCCAAAACATATTTTCTTGACAGATTTTTTAATTCACAGGTAAATGTGTAAAACGAAATACTGCAGAAATCTTGAAATACACACTTTCTTTTTCATGATAAGTGTTCACTAACACTTCTATTTACATTCCTCATACATTTGATTCTTACAACTGATATAATACTGGATGCATGCTTGTTTCATTCTAGGTTCATATAGGGTGGCTATCAGTTAGAATTATAGAATTATTTTAATGGTGGCCTGGAAAATAACCACATCATCGTTTCCCATTTAATAAGACTAATGCAAATCAAAAAGATCCAGAAACAAATCACATATAGAAGAAGCATCAACATGTATATGACAAGACGTAGTAAAAAAGTAATGAACTAAATATATATGTATTTATAAAGGTTAACCGAAAACACGTGTATTGTTTACGTGAAGCACGCGTGTTCAATTCAAAAACATGTTTATCTTTAATTTGATTAGACAAACAGGAATGTTTTACCTGTTTGTGTAAAATAAATCATGATAACGTCATGCTAAAATTTAACGTCATATGAAATGAGTAACCGGTGAAAAATAATGTTTATTCAATTATTGAACCAATGCATGTATTTATCATAAACTTGGTCCTATGGGCACGATTTTATCATGTTTTACGTAAATAATTATTTGTTGTGTTTTGAAGCCGAAGTTTACCGATTGTCACCTTATAGTAAACACTCAACAAAGAATGTTGGATATTGAGCACGTGTATAACAAGTACAATAAGATAATAGGTTATTTAAATGAGAGATCCATGAGTATTGCTATCACCGGATTTTTACGAGACGGGTCACACTGCGATCACTTTGCATACGGAAAATATGTCGGCGAATTGTTTATTGGAATTCGAAGCAAGCAATTTAAAAATTTAAAAAAAAAATCTTCAGAAAAAAGTATATCTACATAGGTTTTATAATGAAAACTTTCCACTAAAACATATGCATCTTTTTTTTTTTAAATTGAGGTTCCATTAGCGCTTAATTATAGTATTATATATAGTAAAGAATTGTCATTCAAAGGTTCGCCTTTCCTTCAGTACAGTATCGTTTACCATCCAACGAGAGGAAATTACATATGTTATATAGTGAATGGTATATATGATCTGTATAAATGTAAAAATTTTGTTCCTCAAATTATAGAATACTTTTCTTATATAGACTGTCTTTAGATGTTATTGCATCGGTCGATGAGAGCAAATTGGACATTTGCGTTTTAATTGTAATAAAAAAAAAGCCTCCTGTGCTGTCGGGTCGAGCTGTTAAACAAATAACGGCGTTAAAATCTCCTTTTAAATATAAATTTGAAGTATTGAAAAAAACATAAATGACGTTGTTCGTAAACATAACGTTTGGAAACTCGAATATAACGTCAAATATATGAAATTCGATATAAGTCTGCAATTTTAGTGCAATAATTTTTGAAATTTACATTAACCATTGATTTTATCAAACAGATATTTGAAAACTATATGTTATAGACATTATTGTGAATACTTTTTGACACATTTTCATTGTTCAGTAGGAAGGGGACAACATGGACAATACTATAATTTTATCGGATGAACTGTATCTTATTAAAAAAAACAATTAAATCCTGTAGAACTGCAAAAGAAGTTATACTGAACTAAAATAGGAAAATTAAAGAAGAACAGTACTGTAGTTGAAGAGTTCCAAAATCAATTTGTTATTTGACAGTCGCAAAAGCATTTATAATGGCGACGCTTTGTGGAGATCATAAAACGGAATTTATGATGGTAAAATCAAAATGGAGGATGACAACTCATCAACTACATTACGTTTTTTTTTATTATCATGCATTACAAAGAGAAAAAAATACGTTAGAACTTGTAAAAATGTATAAATTTGAAAAAAAATAAAATTCCGCGAAACTTCATCTATGTTTTTGGCGCTAAGATGTAATTGATAACACCGCAGTCCCATTAGGCCACGATCGCACTACGATCTGTGAAAAAAATGCAAATTTTGGTGATCGTAGTACGATCGTGTAGATCGCAGTAAGATCGTATCACGGTCGTGGTGAGGTCTCCAAGATCGTGATGAGCGTGGCCAACTTTGAACATGTTCAAAACAATCGTGGTGCGATCGTGGCGTAATTAGGCAATAGAAGAAGCGTAGTGAGAGCGCACTAAGATCGTGGTAAGATCGCAAAGGTCGCTGTACCATCGTAGCGAGAGGGTAGCAAAATCGTGATTCTATTCGGAAATACTTCGCTACGATCTTAACGTGACGTTATAACGACCTGACTACGACCATCACGTACTCACCGCAACGTTATTACGACCTGACTACGACCATCACGTTCTCACCAAGACTCAACTACGCTTCCATTACGACTATACCACATTTGTTCACGACCATAGTACGATTCTAGCACGCCCTTATCGTTCTCATCATGATCTTCTTACTACCTGACTACGTTCATGCTACGACCATCAATTTCATTGCCATTTTTACATAAAATATATAAAAATGCTCCTTAAATTTTGTTTCCATTTGCTCTAACGGCTCAACCATGCTTCTCGTTCATATATAAATCAGACCGTTGTTTTTCACGTTTAAATGGTTTTACACTATGTTGTTTTGGGTCCTTTATAGTTTGCTGTTCGGTGTGAGCCAAGGCTTCGTGTTGAAGGCCGTACCTTGAACTATAATGGTTTATTTTTATAAAATGTTACTTGGATTGAGAATTGTCTCATTAGCACTCATACCACATCTTCCAGTATCTATTGACACATCTGTGTCATCTCTGTTATCGTTCATTAAAATCATTTGAGCTTTATGGACCAGCAATATGTTGTAATTTAGGTTAGATTCGTCGGTCCGATATATCTGTTTGATCATGATTCCTAATTATCAGAGCTCATTCTGCCTCTACAACTGATTCAACCCCTACAACCACGCCCACGTGTTGTAGTAGATTTGGGTGGCATGGAAGGAATGGAACTGTATTGATATGGAACATGGTATTGACGTTACTGCTGAGAACGTAGAAAGATCACGGTATGAACGTAGTGTACTAATAATCGTTGTAAGAACTATTATAATCGCAGTAGTAGCGTGGTAAGATCGTGTTGCAATCGGATAACTCGCGGTTTGGTCGTAGTAAAAACGTCAAGAGCGTAGAAAGATCTTGATAAGCGTAGTGAGGTCGCAGAATAAGCGCTTGAGCACGTGGTATAATCGTAGCGGGATCGTTGTAAAAGCGTAATGAGGACATAGTAGCATCGTGAAAGCAACGACAATTTACATTTTCATGCCGCTCATACTGCGACCTCACCACGATCTAAATTTATTTTAAATCGCGGTGAGCTTGGTGCAATCTTGGTCTAGATGGACTGGGGCTTAAACGTGATGTCTTGAAAATGAAAAATTACAAATTGAAGGCTTTTATGTTACCTCTACGATTCAAATTTGGATAAAATCATACCAAAACGGCGAGTTTGAGCTCAGTATTGCTTTATTTGTGATAGTCATCATACTATTGTAGTAATTGAACATTTGTTGATCTAATAAATTAAAAATGTCTGGTCTCTCCTTAGTTACGACTGTCAACTGTAGATTTGACTGTAAGTTTTATCAAAATAAAAAAAAGTTACATAAAAAATAAATTCATCCATATCACAACAAATGAAAGATCTGGAAAACAAAAGTATTAAAATAAAGACTCTTATATGGGTTTTCTTGATCTTTGTTTTTTTTCTGAAAATTTCTTTCCAATAAACTACCAATTACAGAATCCATTAACGGTCCATTCTATCGACAAAAAATAAACAGAAATGATATTCAAAAATTATTGTTATGCGCAAGTCTTTGATTGAGTATACAAAGAGGAAATCTGTCATTTTGTTTTTGCCTAAAAAACTAGTGGAATCACCAATTTAGTTATTTTCAGAAAAGATGACATTAAATATAGAACTATTAACAACACCAAATTAATACAAGTATCGTGTATCTGTTTATAACTGTTTAACATTCGCAAGCAGTTTACACAATATAAATAAAAGAATTACAAAATGTTATGTAAATGATGTTTCCTAAGTGCCGAGTTCGTATGAGGAAATAATTCAGATATACTTCATTAGAATACGTTTTTTAAATATCAATTCATTCAGCAAAAATGAATAATGCAATGAAGCTATATATTTTGATTAATATAATCTCAACATCTGGTAAGTTATGCACTTCATTATTACCTTTAATTTTAATGAAGATTGCTTCGAGTTCAAGAAGCAGACACAGTTGCATTAATATTTATGCATTCTTTATCTATTTTGAATTAATTTATACCAGGAAATGATTTATTACTTGATTGATATTCGTTTAACGTCCAGTAGGTGAAATAACTGAAAACAACAAATTTTAAATTACGTTCATAATCTTCATATTATATATGTACACACGCACCAAAAGTGTAAAACAAAACCGCCAATAATAATAAAAAACGAAACATTAAATTTAGTTATCTATAATTTGGGATAACAGATATATATATATAAATAGTTTTGCTCAAATTTTTCGGAACAAACGTGACTTAACTAATTTAAGTATATACTTAGCTGAGGTTAGATAAAATTTAATAGATTAAGAAATTAAAATTGATAGTATAAGCTGGTAGAGAGTCAATTAAGGATAAAGATAAGCTAAAAAGATTGATAGGTCATGGACCTCCTTTTCCAGATATTTGAGATTTAAAATATGGCGGAAAAAGGCTGAGTCCGACTCTTACCTTATATGTGCATTGGTATAACTTGGGTCTCAAAACAAAAGAAAGAAAATCAAGAATCTTCTAAAACTTTGGTAAATGACCTTTCATGAGCTATTAAGTCTTTCATGAAAAAATAAATGGGTGTTATGGGGCAATATATTTTACATTGTATTTTATGGAAAAACACCAAGGAGTCCACAAATTTGACACAAATTCAAAAACCTCACCTAAGTACATTCTAAAGGAGGCTCGCGGGTACATGTATAAGATTTTTAGAAAAAAAATTAAACATTTATTTTTCATTACGAATTGTATTTATTACCTTTAGTAGTTGTTACTTTAACATATGATACAAAAATCATTCCAAAAAATCAATACGTGTTGGCCCAGGTTACTTTTAAAGTGTAGATATCATTGAAAAAGCTTCAAATTATCTCCTTTTGGTGCAAAAATGCCATTTTTTGGCATTAAAATTGAAATATATTTTTTCAACTGATCGGTGACCTATAATTTTTTATTGTTGTTTTCGAATAAGCTGTACATAAACTAAACAATTGTAAAATTTAAGCGATTTCTGTAATTTAGTTCTTTTTTTATTTCGATATTGCCGCTATTTCTTTTATTAGTTCAACAGAAAAAAGGGACATTAACAAAATGTTTGCTTCTTTCGAAGGCAGATTGTGAGCGTAAATGAACGATGACCCTATTTTTTTATTTCATTTTTCTATTAAGTATAAGATAAAGTTCATTTATAGAAAAATATAGCGAAATCCTATTTTAAATTAAAAAAAAATGATTTAGACCCGCGAGCCCCCTTAATGAGAAAGAAGTTAAATTTCAGCCTGTAAAATTAAAGTTACCGGAATCTGTATCTCATAAAGCAGGTAAATGTTTTGGTTTATTAAAGTTATGGACAGTAATTCAATGTACAAATCATAGTTGTGTAATCTGAACATTATCTTTTATATTTTTGTTCCTAGGAAGTTCAGTCTTCATTGGATTCCCAGAAAGTAACTGGACAACGAGTTCCCATGTGTGCACACCGCCATTGATAGAACAGATAAACATCTCTACCATATTTAATAACTCATCGAATTACATGGTTTATAAAAATGTAGAAAAAGCTTGGACAGGAACCGTTATTAAATACACAAAATGGGCTGCCTTTATAGGTATATTCCGTGTTTGAAATATATCTGTAGTATTTATCATTAAAAGATAATGCTGAACATAAAAATCATTTTTTTTAAATCCGAAAACAATTAAGCAATTGGGTTTTAAAAAAAAAGAATACTTTGTTAAACAGTTTCATTGTATAATCAAATATTTTCTACTATTTTTTTTATCAGAATTACTCCCTCCCTCTGTTATATTTTACAACTGCTTTTATTGTTCCGGTCCGAAAATGCATTTTTTTGCAAAGACAGTTTGATATAAAATATTGCAAGAAAGCAGATGAATCAATTTACTGCTTTATTTTACAGGGTGTGGCAAAAGTCTTTCGCCTTTAAATTCGGGTATAAGTGTACATACGGTTGAGGATTGTTTAAAACATTGCTCTGAATATCCAGTTGCTACCTCCTTTGTTATTAAGGTATGATTTTAAATTCAAACGCTAGAAGGTAAAAGAATAGTCTTCTCCAGCTTAGTTATTTTGTGCTGCACAGTATTTGTTCGATTCTTGGTATCCTTTTTATTTATCATTAACCAATATGGTATCTTTGCAATCACACCAGGTTATTTTATCTAGCAAATATGGTAGTCATAAGTTATCAAGTTCATGTTATATGTCGTTGCAATAATCAAATTTAAGAAAAATAATGTTCAAATCATGATTTGCTATTTAAGTGGCACTAGCTACGAGATATATGAAAAAAATCTAAAATGAGATGTTTTTTTTGTTTCGTAAAATAATTAATGAAAGTGAATAGTGTTATAAAAATTCGATTTTAGCGTCCAGTATTGTTTAAATTTGTCAAGATAAACTAAGAAACATTACTGGTGAATTATTAACTTCCAAGTATATAGTTCGACCTCATTAAGTCCGTATTTATGCGAACGTCAATTCAACTCCTGAGCTAGAGATGGGTAACGTATGCTTCGTACGTGTTGAGTTTCAAGGAAAAGAAAGTCAACAGTGAAAGTGTAATGCACGAGTTCGTTTCTATTTCTATCTTTATTTATGTTTTATCGCTTATTTGACGATCTAATTACTCCGGAAGTCAACTCGATAAATAATAAGATGGCGTCTAGAATTAAATATACACGAAACGAAGTTACACATCCTCGAACCAATGCCCTGTAAATTGTATTTTTTTACTTTTTCAAATATGGATATATGTTTTTGTGTTACAAATGAAACATGAGGATTTGGGTCATATCGATAAACATAAATTTGACAGCTTATAACCCTTTACAGAAATCAATTCTTTAGTTAATCTAATTATAAAACGTCTGTCGTTTGTGTAAGTCATTCTTTTATTCAACTCTTAAAAAGTGGTATCTCCTATTCATTGCTGTATTGCTTTACAATATTTTCTTTTGATTTCACAACCAATCGTGTTGAATTCTATTTTTGAAATTAAAAAATTGGATGAAGATTTATTAATAAAGGCAAAAGCAGTATACCCCTGTTCAAAAGTCATAAATCGACCGATAGAAAACAAACTAAAACTGAAGGGAACATGTCAATTATTCAAAAAGAAAAACAACAAAACAAACGGCACACTAAAGTGCAACAAAATGCATAAAAATACAACAAAAACTACAATGCAACACACACAGAAATGAACTAAAAGATAACAAATGCCATTTTCCTGACTTGGTACGGAACAATTTGAAAAATGTTGAATTTCTATCCATTTGATGATTTAAGCCTTTTTCAACTGATTTTTGTAGTTCGTTCTTGTGTTGTAACTGTAACACCACTGTCAACGGTGAGAGGGAAAGGTCGAGATTCCATAAACATGTTTAACCCCGCCACATTATTTATGTATATGCCTGTCCAAAGTCAGGAGCCTGTAATTCAGTGTTTGACGTATGTGAATGGGTTACATATTTGTTTTTCGTTTATTTTTTGTACATGAATAAGACCGTTAGATTTCTCGTTTGAATTGTTTTATATTGTCATTTTGGGGCCTTTTATGGCTGACTATGCGGTATTGGCTTTGCTCATTGTTGAAGGCAGTACAGTGACCTATAGTTGTTAGTTTCTGTGTCATGGTGGTCTCATGTGGAGATTTATCTCATTGGCAATCATACCGCATTATTTTTTTTTTTTTTTATTAATCCTGGTTTTGTGGAAAGCAAATCCTTACCCTGTTATAACCATGTTAAATAAACCATCAAAATGACAACATTGCACAGGATACAGTAAATATAAATGCAAGAACATTCAAGACAGAGAAATATCTTCTTTATTGTACATATTATAAAAATGTATAGCTAAGATTCTGTTCCTTTCAGAGCTCTAGATGCTACTGCCTTAACAATAAACCCGAAACTAGTGGTACCTGCAGAACAAGCTGTACTAATGCCAGCAACACTCCTTGTAGTTCCGATCGTTCAGCTCTTGTGTTTAAATTTGTTAAAGGTAAACATTTGTATTATTGTAGATATTTGTGTTTTAATTTTCAACATTTTTGCCTGGAAAAGAGGGACAATAGACAACAGAGGGACAGTTAAACTCATAGATAGATTATAAACTTACAACTCCTTTGAAAAAGAAAAAGACAAACAGACAACTGATAGTACACAAGACACAATATAGAAAACTAAAGACTAAGAAATACGAACCCCATCAAAACTGATTGACCTCAGGTGCTCCGGAAGGATAAGCAAATTCTTCTTCACATGTGGCACCCATCGTATTGCTCATATTATTGCAAACCCGATGAATTGTCTAATTCGTTAGGTCATGAAAAGGGGAGAGGATTGTTGTTACGACATAAGGAACATATCCAATATCATCTGTGAAACGGTTATTCTAAAAAGGTCAACCAACTGATGATAGCGTCCGTAAAATTTACGAAGGGATGATTTCAACTTCACCATTTAGACAAACCTACAAGATAATTGAAAAGAAATTTATGTTGTTTTTCAAAGGCAACTTTTTTTTATTTGCAGATTTAAAAAACATTGAATCAGCTAATACGTATATTGAAAAAGAATGTATCACAACAACCAAAGAGAAAAGCAAGTTTATTATCCGTGACTGCAATGAAAAAAACTAATTTGGATGTTAAAATACGTCATGTAAGTTTACAAAGACTCTGGCCTTTGTTTGCTTGTATTATTTTAATCTTAGTTTCTTGTGTACAATTTGGAGTTTAGTATGGCATACTGAACTAGTATATATATTTGTTTAGTGGTCAGCTGAAGGACGCCTCCGGGTGCGTGAATTTCTCTCTGCATTGAAGACCTGTTGGTGATCTTCTGATGTTATCTGCTCTATGGTCGGGTTGTTGTCTCTTTGACACATTCACCATTTCTATTCTCAATTTTATTAATCTATTATTAACCGTGGTCACATAGGTCTCATATGTTCAAGAGTTTGATAGTTATAGGTTTTCAATATTTTTGTGAATGTTTCTGATAAAAGTATATCAAGAAAATCGTTCGAACGCAGCTTTGACAATACTTTGTATTTCCCCTTTGTCATACAGCTACTTGTGTTTTCGTCAATTAAAGTAGATTTGGCTGTCAAATATTTGGTTTAGACAAATCCTGATGATGGTATTAAAACAACTTCAGACGCGACAAATAAAGTTTACGTATACGAAATAGTAGTAAGATATTATCATTAGTAAAGTAGCTTGTCAAAGTAACAATTTTATGATAAATGTGTCATTATATTATTTGTATGTGCGTGAAAGAAGTGCAACATTTAACCTCGATTTCTTTAAAAATGAGCAAAATATCTGTAAACAAATGTGTACTGTAAACAGTAGACTTTTAAAAGCATAGTACTGTCCTATGTCCGTCATAAAAAAATTATTTATAAATTACATTCATCGTATCATAATGTGAACGGGGTTGGTAATACAAATGTATTAACGATTTTATTTGTCTTATTTTTGCTTATTTATAATTGCATGTGCGTCTGATAGTTTTATATTTATTATTGCAGCTGAGCTGATATCCAGGTCATGGTATGACTATCAAGAGTTTTGTTTGACAAAACATCAAATTTCCGTATTGTATAACACAAATACAATAGGAAACGACGCTTTAGCAGACAACTCTTATTGGACTCCGATTTTTAGGTCACATACCGTAGTTGATGGTAACTTTGTTATATATTTTTTTGCCTTGATTTTGCACATTATCGTCAGATATATTATTTACGTGTTTATAGTTTCCTTTTATCTGTTCATTGTGCAACATGTGTAAAGATGCACTCTAGGCAGTGAAGTCAAATTGATATAAAAACTTACATTACTTGGTGACATTCATCCCCTCGTGCTGGTATATCTTACTTGTTCTTTTGAAACTATTATTTGATTTAACTATTCAAATCATTCTTAGGAATATTTTCTGACAAGTATTTTTTATTGTTTGTTAATGTTTATATCTTCAATTTCCATACAATGTAAATGCTTTACTTTGATTCATCTATTATTGCATATTAAATGTTGGTTGCACATATCCATTTTTGCGAAAAATAAAAAGAGACCTTGAAAAATTAGATTGTTCAGTTCAAAACAGGAATTCTGAAAAAAATAATCATCTGTTTCAAAGATTTAAAAATAAATATTCCTTAGAAACACAAAACGTCTCAGCTGCTCTTAAACATTTTTAACTGTCGGCACCCGTCCCCTTGTTCTAGTCAAGGGAACATTCGGTTATTATAATTATGTTTTATATTTACAGGAATAGTTACAGGAAAAGAAGTATGTCTTACCGTCTCAAAAAAGGAATCGAAATATTTTATTGTGGAAAATTGTACAGCTCAGTTTCCATTTCTATGTTCAGGAGTTCGTAAGTGTTTACTTTTTATTTTTATTTGTTGTCATGCTTGAAATTTTATGTTGATTTTTTTAATAGTTTATCCCTTTTCTTCTTGACACATTTGATGACTCGTAAAACTACACTACTTTGGATGATAAGTTGATGAACAAAACTCTTTTAACTATTGAAAATAAAGAAGCATTATCTCAAAATCAAGCTTTGTGGTGCGTATATTTCAGTTACAAAATGTAAGAAATACTTTTTCTAGTCGCAGTTTGATTTTTATTGTTTTAAATCATTAAAAAGATATTCTATTATGAATTTGAGGTCTTTGCTCTTTCCGTCTTCATCAAAAATCATAGTGATCTGCAGTGTTTTACTGTGTTTCTGATCGTTGAATGTTTTCATTGATATTTTAAGTATCTGACAAAATTTTTGCGAAAAATAAAAAGAGACCTTGAAAAATTAGATTGTTCAGTTCAAAACAGGAATTCTGAAAAAAAATAATCATCTGTTTCAAAGATTTAAAAATAAATATTCCTTAGAAACACAAAACGTCTCAGCTGCTCTTAAACATTTTTAACTGTCGGCACCCGTCCCCTTGTTCTAGTCAAGGGAACATTCGGTTATTATAATTATGTTTTATATTTACAGGAATAGTTACAGGAAAAGAAGTATGTCTTACCGTCTCAAAAAAGGAATCGAAATATTTTATTGTGGAAAATTGTACAGCTCAGTTTCCATTTCTATGTTCAGGAGTTCGTAAGTGTTTACTTTGTATTTTCATTTGTTGTCATGCTTGAAATTTTATGTTGATTTTTTTAATAGTTTATCCCTTTTCTTCTTGACACATTTGATGACTCGTAAAACTACACTACTTTGGATGATAAGTTGATGAACAAAACTCTTTTAACTATTGAAAATAAAGAAGCATTATCTCAAAATCAAGCTTTGTGGTGCGTATATTTCAGTTACAAAATGTAAGAAATACTTTTTCTAGTCGCAGTTTGATTTTTATTGTTTTAAATCATTAAAAAGATATTCTATTATGAATTTGAGGTCTTTGCTCTTTCCGTCTTCATCAAAAATCATAGTGATCTGCAGTGTTTTACTGTGTTTCTGGTCGTTGAATGTTTTCATTGATATTTTAAGTATCTGACAAAATTCAGGAAAAGAGTATAGCATTGCTTGAAGAAAATGATTTTCCATTGGTAAGCTACAGAAGTGTTATTTTTTTTCTTTTGATAAAATGTGGAGAACATATATTCTCTAATCGAGTTGGAGACTATTTACACAAAATAGGAAAAATAAGTTTTTAACGTCCTGAGACAGCAAACTAACGATAAAATATATAACAAATACATCAATGTTTGTTAATAGACAGGTGGCTATGCAATGTGTACATCTTTTCAAGATCTGTCAATAGTGGTTTGATTGGTTTCACATGTTTTTATTTTTCTCTCTCAGTTGTTTTGAGTTTTATTTTCCTTCCCCCCTTTCGGTTTGAATATTTTAAAAAATATTTATGAATCGTTTAATAATAGATACTTTTGCAATCTATGAATAATTATCGATTAGAGTATAAAGATATGAAAAATTGCTTATCATATTATTGCATCATTGAAATAGTTCTATATTTATATATACAGATAATTTTTCATCTATGGAAAAGCTAACAGCTTAATGGTGGTAAGGTTTTGTTACTTGCTCGGTCGGTTCTAATTTGACTACAAAAAAATCTATAGGAAACAGGTGAAACTGAAGATTTTGAGGGATTTTCATGAAATAGTTATGTAACTGATTCGGTTGGTGGCTTTTATTTTTGCGCTACTGACCTTAAAGACCAAGTGAGCTTTTTCACTACTGAGCTGCCGTCGTCATCGTTAGTAATCTGTTTACTTGAAAATATCTTTTCTGCTTAAACTACTCAGCTACACTGACCACGATATTTCTTTGTGTATCTTGCTTTGTCAGATGATCCAACTAGCCAATAAACATAATCGCCAAGCCAAGGTGGAACACAGAAAATAGGGATATAATGTAAATATTAAAATTGTTAATAGAAATGGGGATTATGCAAAAGAGACAACAACCCGACTAAAGAGCTGACAATAGCCGAAGTCTGGAATTATTTCAAAACTGTTAAAAGCACATCTGATAGATGCAAAATTGAACAAAATGAATCGAATTTGTCAGAGGGCTCCTTTAATTACACTTTGTCCTCAAATATTGATGTTTATTATTTCTTTTGTCATTTACCAATATGCGAAAAGTTGACGTCTTTACACTAGATCCATATTGGATGTTAGATGTGTATTGATTTCGTTATTTAGTGGTAGATGCATGATTTTTTTTAATTTACTGTTATTGGTTTCGAACTAGCTTTCAGTTACTACGAGTACTCTTAAATATGTTATAAGGGTCTGTTTTGTTGTTGGGATATACAAGTACCCGGTCTCGTCCATTCTGTTATAGCCAAATATGCTGAATGGGCTTTACTCTCATCATTGAAGGCCGTACGGTGACCTATATCTGTTAATTTCTGTGTCATTTGATCTCTTGTGAAGCATTGTCTCATTGGCAACTATAACAAATCTTCTTTTTTTATATAACTTACAAATAATTTTATTTTATATCTTGTAAACTAAAGTTTAAAAAGCAATAATGATAGGTAGATATTCGTGGTCAAATGTGACACAGATAATCTATCAAAGTCAACCGACTGATGTTGTGTCGGTAGAATTTTGGATGGAATGACTTTACCTTTATCACAACTTCAGTAGTAACCCTTTAAACAGTAACACTTTATCATGAAAAGCATGCTAGGAAACGCAAGCTCTCACACACTGAATCGGGGTGATGTTTAATTCATACGAAGTTTTATGTTTACCTCATTTTTTACCATTCTAGCTTCATCGTGTTTGTCGTAAAAATTTGTTATTTGTTATTTGCTGACCATCTATGTTGATTATCAGATGTAAGTCAAAATGGGATGCATATTTTACTGTGTCTGTGGTGTGTATCTTTCATTTCAATGTCGATTAGATAGATAGGTTAAGTAATTTCACCTAACTTTGAATTTGTTATACTCTATATTGCAGAATGTGGAATTAAAGGATGTTGCTTCCTTCTACTCATTCCTTATTACTCATTAGAAGCCCCCCTGTCTCAAGTTTAACTGTAGGAAAAAGTCTCAAGAAGAAGTTTTGTCCTTAAAAAAGGCCGATTTCTTGTTGAAAAACACTCTCCCTCAAAAACTATATGCAATCAAAACATTACGCATATAAATGTCAGTTTCGGAAAATGTTGTTCGGATTAATCATGGTATACTTTTTACATTTACCAATACCATACAAATTGCGACAAACAAACATAACATACTGGTTGCATTTGAAACCGGTACGGGAACTACGAGAACGTGTACTGTTCAGTAAGTGGAACATATCCTGGTTCAATCAAGATGAAATGTTGTCAAACAAATTATAAGGAAAGAGCCAAATAATTTTTATATTATATAGGTACCAGGGTTATAATTTAGTACGCCAGACGTGCTTTTCGTCTACATAAGACTCATCAGTGAAGCTCATATCGAAATATTTATTAAGCCAAACAAGTACAAAGTTGAAGAGCATTGAGGATCCAAAATTCCAAAAAGTTGTGCAAAATATTTTGTCCTGTGTGTATATGTAAAAAACTCTACTTTGTATTATGAATATAACATATCTTATATATTTTAAAAAGAGAAATACAGTCAATGTCACTACACAACGCAAAAGATTTCCTCGTTTCATTTTAATTCCTACATCTAGTAAGTCACTTTCCTTGTAACAACTATAATAGCTTAAGGATAATGCATGAAAAAATATCCATTCATTCTGTGAATACAAAATATAACAAAACACAAAAGAAAACGGACAACTCCAACTTATGAATCTTTTTTGTTAAAATTATAAATTACATCTTCTTTGGACATTTACTTACAATTTAATTTTGTGGTTTATAAAATATACACTGTTGTCTAAATATAATATGTGTTCTAACAGAGAGAATTGAAAAAAATAAAATCGAAAATAATAAAGGACACAACATTGACAAGGAAAACAGGCATAATTCTAGCAATTTGATATTTGAAGAAAAACGCTGATCATCTTTAAAAAGTAAAATCACCAAAATACTGAATTCCGAAAATTTTTTTAAAAGGAAGGTCCCTAATCAAATGTGGGAAAAAGCTCATACATATCAAACGAATTGATAACGACTGTCATATTCCTGAATTTGAACAGGCATTTTTCTTATGTAAAAAATGTTGGATTAAATCTGGTTTTGAAGCTAGCTAAACCTCTAAGCTGTATGACAGTCACATCAAATTCCATTATATTGACAACGTTGTGTAAACAAAACAAATAGACACAATATGTAGAAATGGCACAAATCGGGATAATACAGCAAATGACCCCCCCCCCCCCCCCAAAAAAAACAACAACAAAACACAGGTGCTCTAGAAAGGATAGCAGATACTGTTCCACCTGTGGCACCCGTCATGTTGCTCATGTTATTACTAAGCCGGTAAATAGTCTTTGTGTACATTTTTACTTAAATCAACTATAACACGACAAAACTCCTAACAAAAATTAAAAAATGCGTTTCCATTATTAAGATCTTTGAGTTCAAAAATATTTATTGCTGTTTTGAAGTAAAATGTGTCTTCAATTGTAGTTGTGGTAGCAGGTATTTTCTTGGTTATTATCCTGATATTAAGTATGGTTATTATCAGTATTAAAGCATTCAGACGGTAAGTATGTAACTATAAAAAAATGTAGTAGGGTTGCCATCTTCAAATGTAGTCTTGTATACACTGTGGTCTAGTTACTACAATCTTTAGTGAGTGTATTAAGATTTTTTCTTTCAATTTAACATTTTCTTTTTTTAACGTGTAACTCTTTGAACTAAATATATATATCACATTTTTTTCTCTCACTTAGCTCATTTGTTATTTTGGGAAATTAAACCAAAATAAAACAGCAATGGCTTACTACAAAATTATTTTACAGAATTCGCATTTATCAAGAAAAGTTACAGAAAGTTAATGAAATGTTACCCGGCACCGAATTTTCAAATTACACCGGAATAGAAGATACTAATGTAGATGTACATGATTCAGCATATAAAGAGCTCTCAGACAATGTGTCATCACTGCAAAAAAATATTCACGAAAGGAGAATGGATACATCAGAAGACACGGTTGATTACCAAGGTTATCTGATACCTGAACAGCACTACCATACTATTCCGGAAGTGGAAGTACATTACGCAGAATCAGACTTAGCACAAAGTAATCCAAATAAAGAAAATGTCGATAGTGATGACTATTTAGAACCTGTAATATGAAATTGTTAGGGTGTTCCGTGGATGATAATATGCATTTGATAACATATCATTGTTACAAATGATCAAATACAGAATCCATTATCATTTAGTTTTGAACACTGACAAACAGCTTTTGGTCAGGTTGACTACCATATATAGATATAATAAATTGATGCTAACAAAAGTTATTTTAAAAAAGATAAGACCTTGATTTCATACTGAAACTTTAAATAAAACAAGTAATCAGTATGCAGGATATTTTAAGCGACAACATATTTATTGAGTTTTGTGGTAGGATTTTCCAGAAGCTAGATCATTTAATTTCACATACATGTACAATCATGATGTTCTTTTCATTAAAACTCCAATCTTGTATGACTAGTTCATTTATCATATACGGGTGCGTATGGAATTTATATTTTAAGAGCTTGCAGCTGCTACTCAGACCTTGTACAACAATTTAACACCTTTTTGTGTCGGGTCTTCTATAGCTGGCTATACGGTATGAATTATACCCTTTTTGAAGGCCGAATCGTGACCTTAGATTTCAGATATCTTCTTCATTTGAACTCTGGTAGATAATTGTCTAAAATTATTATTTTTATAATACTTAAACTAAGCAACAAGCAACCAAAACACCAACAAATATTCTGTTAACTTTCATTACTATTTTGGAAATACCAGGCGAGAAATACCAAAGAGATGTTGATAAAAACTCAAACTAGCGAACAAAACAATATACTGATATATACTAAACGACTAACACTACCCAAAATTCGTAAACCCCTTATCACATTGTCTTTTCATCTTGACAATGTAGAATCGAACACTTTTTATGATAAAGGATTGACCATATCTAAATAATAAGATGATGTGGTGTGGAACAATGAAAAATGTGACAAATCTTCATAAGAGACAAAATAACAAAGAAACTAACTATGATAGGTAACCGCACAGCCTTCGACAATGATCAATAACTAAATATTAGCCCCCCCCCCCACCCCACCCCAACAAAATACGAAAAAAAACTAACATAAAACAATTTAAATGAAAAGACTAACGGCGTGATGTATGAACAAATCAATAAATAAAATCAAATATGATTAACAGGAAAAATAAACAATCACTAAATTTCTTGCTTTGAAATAGCACATACAGAATCTGACGGCATTAAATATGTTTGCAGCAGTCGCACATTTGACCTAAAATGAAAAATTACGAGGCAGTGCAACATAAAAAAACAAAATAAGAAGTAAAAGGTTCAAATCATTAGATCGATACAAATAACTCATCATAGATATCAGGATGAAGATTTTATATTTTCGCCAGACGCGCATTTCGTCTACAAAAGACTCATCATTGACGCTCGAATCAAAAAATGTTTAAAAGGCCAAATAAAGTACGAAGTTGAAGAGCATTGAGGACTAAAAATTCCTGAATGTTTTGCCAAATACAGCTAAGGTAATCTATTCCTGAGGTAGAAAAACCTTAGTATTTCAAAAACACAGAAGTGCTGACTACTGGGCTGTTGATACCCACGGGGACATAAATCTCCACCAGCATTGGCATCGACCCAGTTGTTGTCAAAACAACCAACAAAAGCACAAACATAGTACAGATCTAACAAAGGCTCACACTGAATGTTAGTTATTAGCCATTCACAACAATAGACAAGTGACTCTTATAAAATCAGTATAAAAGCGTTCAGATCATTATAAGCATTAAAAATAACTAACAAAATCAATCTGAGATTGTTCACATTTACTGCAAGATATTTATAAGCCTAATCAACTTATAAACTAGTAGTTCTAACGCCTGGATCACTCTATATATTTATAAAACTTTTCAAGATAAAAGACCAACGAAGTGGACATCTGATAGCAGGTTTTGCCTAGTTGACCAGTTTTTTTAGGCTTGATCTTTCTCTTACAGTTTTTCAAATATGAGGAAAAAAACACACAAAAAAAAACGTTACGGTAGGGCAACAGCTCCAATAAGAGATCAATAAGAGATCATCGATGGGTGTCCACCATGTTAATTTATTCGTAGATCTTATCATTTATGATAGCTTTTGACGGGCAATAGGTAGATTTCATCATTTTGAACATTTCTGCGTCGATCAGTTTTTCTTCTCTTTATGCTCCATTTATGGGCATTATGTTTTCTGGTATATGCGTCTATTCGTCCGTCCGTTCGTTCGTTCGTTCGCCTGTTTGTCTGTTCGTCTGTCCCGCTTAAGGCTGAAGTTTTTGGTCGAGGTAGTTTTTGATGAAGTTGAAGTCCAATCAACTTGAAACTTCGTACACATGTTCCCTGCGATATCATAATTCAAATTTAATGCCAAATTAGAGTTTTTACTCCAATTTCACGGTCGACTGAGCATAGGAAAAAATAATGCGGATGTAGCTCCGTGTACTATGGACACATTCTTGTTTATAGTAGTTTTTAAGAGAGAAGAGAACACTAGCATGTATTATCCCTATGTTTTATTTCATTTTATTCATATTGGTTGAGAAAATTTTTTCGATTGATTTACTAATAATGATGGTGAACAAATTTGGTTACATGTTGGCCGGTAGTTTTTGAGGAGGAGTTTTTGTAAATGTTAACTACAATAGTTATCAAAGGCACCAGGATTATAATTTTATACAATGACCGACAAAGACGGTGGACGGACGCCTAAAGATGTTATGTATCTAAGACGAAATATCAATCATTACATTAAAAAAAAAACCAACGGATTTCATGCGAGGACGTAATTAAGATTAAAAAAAAAAAAAAAAAGCAATGTTAATATATAGTTATTGATAGATTGTAGTGCCGTGAATATGCATATTTGTATAACAATAATATTTAGTATTTGTGTGGTTTGATATATGTCGATAAAATAGATACTGTAGGTAACTTGAGTAGCCCTATCTGTAGTTCAGTGATAGTGATGGATTTATTCAATAGGTCTCTTCGTAAACCGAGGAGCCATGGACATCGTCGCTATAATCAACCTGGTATGCTTCTATAAATGGCCTTGTCGAACATATCAATAAATCTCTTGGAATTCATCATATTCGCTCTAAACTGTATTCACTTCCACTTTTTAGAATGAACTCTCTATTGAAAGCGTGTGAAGAATGCCACACCACAGATAGTCGATCGCGATATATGAAGTATAAAATAGTTGCAATGGTGATGGATATTGCTAACCATAGATTATTCAGACCAGTTTTTGAACATTCTGAGGAACTGCAAAAACGTTCATTCTTCAATTTGAAGTTCACAAACAAGGGTCACGGTATTGATGCTATAAATATAAGTTATATTCTTCACCATAAAAGAATAAAAAGCAATATTCCTTCTTTATTTAAGGATCAATCTTCTCCTATAGTATCCTTTTCCTTCACCAACCCTGTTGCATCTAAAAGTTTTAATCACAAAAAAGTGTCGCAGATTCTAAATATTGATGACCTCAAAGCTAAGCCACCTGATTGTGTCTGTTCACATTCCCATTTCGTGTATAATCCTGCTGGCCATGTAATTTCTGGAGACCTAAACATAGTCAATAACTACAAGTTGAGACAACTTTTGTCCACGGGACCGAAATACAGAGAGCCACAGCCAATCAATTGGAAGCAGAACTTCAAACTACTAATGGATTCTGTTGAGGGTTATGCAAAAGCCTGGGCAAAAAGAGAAAAGGTTGAGATTGACACTCTTTCGGAGTGGGTAAAATCTATGAGGTTATTAATTCAGATAAGTGTAAGTAAGCTTAAAGGGTCAATGAGCACCGAAGCTCCTTCCATCTTTAAAGACCCTCATGTCATAGAGGAGTTGTCTTGCCACCATGACAAATATGTTGTCGTTCCAGTTGACAAATCCTCAAACAATATTGTTTTTGTTTACAAGAAACACTACATTGACTACCTGATTAAGGAACTGGGGATAAATAACACACTTGGAAATCCTACATATACACTAAGTACGCTTACGAAGCAGGAGATCCTGGAAAACCACAAATCGGTTCTAATCTCCTTTGGTGTTAATCCAAAGGATGAAGACCAGGATCTTCCATCCTTATACTAGCATTGGATTCCTTAGCTTCACAAGAATCCTAATAAGGAAAGGTACATTGCAGGTTCTTCCTAGTGTTCCACTAAACCCCTTTCTAAAGTTCCTACTGCCATACTCACTGCAGTCAAAGAAGAACTTCAGAAATATTCCGAAACGGCATATTCAAGAACTGGTGTTAATTAGATGTGGATACTGAAAAAATCAAAAGAGTTATTGGTGAATTTACAATCTCCAACATTAAAACCTTTGATTTTTCAACTCTTTATCCCACTATACCACATACTTAACATAATGCTCGACTGAAAGAACTCGTCAGCTTATGTTTTTTAACAAAAGGGGTACTAGACGTTTAAATATCTAGTTTTGGGCTGGAATTCAGGAAAAATATACCGACGAGGATATCACTGCCATGCTGGACTTTTTAATTGATAACATATTTGTTGAATTTGGAGGTTTGGTCTTCCAACAGACTATTGGAATCCCAATGGGTACCATTTGCGCTCCTCTACTTGCAGATTTGTTTTTATATTCCTATGAAGCAGAATTTATCCAAGGGCTTGTACAGAAAGGAGAAAAGAAATTAGCCCAGTCTTTTAATTTCACCTTTCGGTATATTGATGATGTACTGTCTCTTAATAATAATAGATTCAGTGATCACTTACATTTAATATATCCAAGTGAACTTGAAATTAAAGATACTACCGACACAGATAAATCTGCATCTTTTTCTCGAAAAGACTACTGATGGTAGGTTGATTACCAAAATTTATGACAAACGCGATGATTTTAATTTTTCTATAGTCAACTTTCCATTTCTGTGTAGCAACATCCCAGCGGCACCAGCATATGGAGTATATGTATCTCAATTCATACGTTACTCTAGAGCTAGCTCAATGTACGTTGATTTTGATAAACGAAGAATACTTCTTTCTCAAAGTTGCTAAGACAGGGCTATGAATCCATCAAATTAAGGTCATCACTCAAGAAATTTTACGGTCGCAATCATGAGCTGATTGGCCATTATGACAAAAGTGTGTCAGAAATCATATCTGATATTCTTCCTCAGTCATAATAACCTTACATCATTACCGAACTGAACATAGAAATAACACGACGGGTACCGTATACGGTGCAGGAAATGCTTTCTCTTCCGGATCACCTGATTTCACTCCCGGTTTAGTGGAGTTCGTGTTGTTTCTTAATTATTATTTATAACTGTTGATGTAAATGTCCTTTGGTTTTGATGGTTATTGTCTTTTTACTGATAACGAAAGAGTTTCACCTAGGTCTATGTGCATATATAACAAAGGACACTCTACACCTTTGCATAGAATTCTTTACATAAATTTCTTTGTGATCGTATTGCTGATCATTTTGTCTGTTTGGTTTCTCTCTATATTCTTTAGAATTGCTCAAAACACAAAAGAAGGTAATCAAAACTTTAAGGGTGAGTATTCCTCTTAAGTGTAGCAGTCCTCTTATTACAACGGTAAAAATTGACTTGTTTAACGATCTGCCATCTATTTATCTATTATCATTCTTATCATGTACAAAACGCCAAAAAAATGGTAAATATTGTGATTAAAGAGCACTAATCTCAATAAGGAGACTGAGGACTATTTTATCATTGGTCTTAATTGAAGATCTAATCTTTTTGTCCATTTTTGTTCAACTAATTTTCTATATGTTATAAATTTTCAGATACAAGACAAAAACGCAAAAAAAAATTGTAAATTCGTTATGACACGGCGCTTACTCGACCAGCGATTTCGCCGATAAGACATATTTGTGGATCTAGTATTGCTGCTCAGTTTTGCTAAATTCATTTTTTATATACATAATATAATTTTTCAGATACTAGTATAAGGCAAAAAGGCAATATTGATGGTTAAAATCGTCACCAAAGACCACTAACTCGACTGACAACTTCGATCAGTAGACTTAATTGTAAATATAATCCTACTGATCATTTTCGCAGTTTTTATTTCTCTGTATCAGTTATGTATTTCAAAGAAAAAGGCTAAGATAAAATAAAATCTTAAAATTTGTCGTTTAAGAGCAATTACTCCTATACAAAGTCCCCTGACAGTTTTGACACTGAGGACAAATGGTAGAGCTCAACTTTATGCCATGTCAGATTCTCACTTTTTAAAACGAATTTCCAAATAATGGGCAAAACCCAAATGTTATCTATGTCATATTTTAGTCATGTCGAGCATCTTGGTTGGCAGTCGGCGTCACCAGACACATTTTTTATGACTAAATACTCCAATTATGAGTCTGGCCAAGTTTAGTTAAATTTAGTCCAGTAGCTACAAAGGTGAAGATTATTGTTAGAAAAACAATCACGGCGACTACAGATTACGACGACAAGTGAAGAAAAATATTACTTTGCACTGTGCACTCAGCTAATAAAACCATATTACAGAGGTAAATTGGTTTCTTATTTGAATGAGAATGTTATAGTATAAAATTGAGAATGGAAATGGGGAATGTGCCAAAGAGACAACAACCCGACCATAGAGCAGACAACAGGAGAAGGTCATCAACAGGTCTTCAATGCATCGAGAAATTCCCGCACCCGGAGTCGTTCTTTAGCTGGCCCCACGACAAATATATACAAGTTCAGTGATAATGAACGCCATACTAAACTCCAAATTGTACAAAAGAAACTAAAAGTTAAAATAATACAAGACTAACAAAGGCCAGAGGCTCCTGACCTCCTACCTCTAGCCAATTCAGAAAAGTAAACGCATAACAATACGCACATTAAAATTCAGTTCAAGAGAAGTCAGAGTCTTATGTCAGAAGATTTAACCAAAGAAAATAAACAAAATGACAATAATACATGAATAACATCAGACTACTAGCAGTTAACTGACATGCCAGCTCCAGACTTCAAATAAACTGATTGAAAAATTATGTCTTCATCATACGAATATCAGGCACAATCCTCCCCGTGAGGGGTTTAGTATCATACATCATAACATATATTATTATTTACAATTATTTACAATATTTATATAGCGCATTATCTAATTAAAATTACCCTTAACATAAAACAATCAATGCAGTTAAAAAAAAGGTGTGAAACATCAAAACAATCAATGCAATAAGAATGAAATAAAATTTTGAAACACATATAAAAAAAAAAAAAAAGGAACAGAAAAGTTAAAAAATAAATAATCATAATTAAAAGGCATATTATACTACAACGAAAAGAACAAAGTTAAAAAGCCATTGTCAGTATAAAAAGTTACATGTAATCACTGAAAGCGAGTCTAAAATAATGGGTTTTAAAATGTTTCTTAGAAAGCTCGATTGAGTGTTCATGTCTTAGATGGCTAGGAAGGTTGTTCCAGAGACTCGCAGTAGCTTTGTCGAAACGTCTTTCTCCATAGATTTTGGTGCGTACACGAGGTTGTATAGCTGCATGGCATTTTCCGATCTAAGAGATTTTGATGGTTGATAGGCACTAATGAGTTCCTCAAGATAGACGAGCGCTAGGCCATGCAGGATTTTGAAAGTATACAAAAGAAGTTTATATTGTATTCGGTACTGCACCGGGGTCCAATCAAGAAAGAGACACAAGATCTGGTGTTATATGATCATGTTTCTTGGTACGTGTAACGAGCCTGGCTGCCGTATTCTGTACTCGCTTTAACTCATTGACTAAGCTGTTATTTACTCCATAAAGCAGAGCGTTACCGAAGTCTAGACGTGACGTGACGAGCGAGCAGACTAAAGTTTTACAGGCATCCTCAGTGATATATTGCCGAATTCGACCAATGTTCCTTATTTGGAAGAAGCACGATTTCGTGATGCCATTGACCTGCTTTTCCATGCTTAATGTTCTATCAAAATAAACACCAAGATTTTTTACCACAGAAGCATTGCTTTCTATTGATCCATCAAATAACAGATGACAATTCGAAAATTCCTTTACACGATTTTTTGGTGAAAATAAGATCAGTTCCGTTTTGTCTTGGTTCAGTTTCAGCATGTTTAAGCACATCCATAATTTACTAAGGGTGCTATAAACAGTTTCGTATAAAAACTAGGGTTATTCCCCAACTAAAAATAGACATGGAGGGAAGTCCCTTTTTATCAACATAATTGGTGAAAAAGTATCATGTTTTTTGTATTTGGTTGTAAAGATATGTTAATTAACTTCAATTAAAGCAGGTTGAATGATTAAAATAATTTAAAAAATTAGATTAAATATACATGTTTCGAGGGGAGACAACACTGTAAACAGTCTGTTTTTTTGGCAGTGAAAATTAAAAACTTATTTGCAGCCACTGTAGCTCTTTACGGAGCAGGCGAACGTACCCTGAAGCATGAATTTTTTGAAAGACCAGGTAAAAATCTATAAAATTCATACAACTTTCATTATGAAAAATGTGCAGGTATCATGTCTTCAGGGGTGTGCACATGACCTGATTTCAGGTTTTTTAAGCTTAAATTAGGCAATGTTTCCCCAATTTCTCTGGATAAAACTTTTTTATACTATTAAAAGTACACTTTTTTTTTATTCCATTATAAACTAGAGAACATTCTGATTCCAGTGATATCTAGTTTTATACAAGTATCTTTATTAATCAGTCCACCACTAAGGGTCACTTATACATGGTCCCTCAAAATATGACGACATAGAAAAAAAAATGTTGATTGCACCCTAATGTCAGCCAAACAAGTCTCTAGACGGGAAGATATGTTGTCCCAATTATCGAGTGGTTTGATAACTAGGTAGACTTGCGTGTCATCAACATACCCATGATAGCTAAAGTTGTGTCGCCGACATATTTCACTGATCGGTTTTGCAAAAATACAATACAATCGGGGTCCCAATACCGAACCTTGTGGAACGCCATATTTAATGTTAATTACATCTGACAATACGGAGCCAATTGCTACACGTTGAGTTCGACTTTCAAGATAGGATCTCATCCATAACAGCGCTGAGCCAGTTATGCCGTAAGAGTATTCTAACCGATTGATCAGGATTGGATGGTCGATAGTGTCGAATGCAGCGGATAGATCGGGCATAACAAGTACCGCACAACAGTTATTATCAAGTGCCAATACTATATCATGGTGAACCCGTAGTAGAGCCGTTTCTGTTGAATGCTGACTGCATGTTTTCGAAAAGTGAGTTTGCTTCAAGATGCTGTTCGAACCGAGTTTCACTCACCTTTTCCAAGATCTTTGAGGTGAAAGGCAAGTTCGAAACGGGACGATAGTTTTTTAACTCATCAGCGTCAAGACCGGGCTTTTTCAACAAAGGTCTTAAAACCGCTTTCTTGTAAAATGCAGGAACTGCCATTGAAGTGTTTACTATCTTGGTTATGATAGGAAGTAAGCTGTCGAGACATGATTTTAAGAGGTAAGTAGAAATTGGGTCGAGTTCGCATGACTTTACTGGAGCTCTCTTGATAATCTTTCGAACTTCTTCAGTTGACGCTGGTGAAAGCGAAGTAAGCGGATTTCCGTCGAATTTCACATCGGCTTCAAGAGCATTATCAACTGCTGTTGATGTTTTGTTCGAATTACTCAGGTTGTTGCGAATTGTGTCTATTTTCCTAACAAAGAATTCACCAAATCTATTGGATAGTGCATGTTCGTCCTGGTGTGATGGTAGTACAGTTTCTGCTTTATTTCCCATGAGAAGAACATAACCCGTGTCATGCCAACAACTGGTTTTTGAATAAATGTGTTTAGTTCCGATGCAAAGACCCTATAAGTGAATCAATATTAACGCCAAAATATGCAATCTTTAATGACCTGACAACAATATCGTAACTATATCCCTTTTTAATAAGTCTATTCAAAGGTTTTGTTAGCTTCTGGGATGAATACTGACATTTTTGTTTTTTATAAAGAATATTTCCATAAAATATAGGATGTGAAATACCTGAACGTATAAGAAGTCTGCATGTTGAGCTATATTTTCGAATAATGTCATTATACCGATGATAAAATTTAGTAAATGTTTTGACTAGTTTGTGATATCGAAAACCCTGGTGTGATAATTTTTCAGTAATACATACATTTCTCTCGTTAAAATTTAAAACATTGTTACATACACGAGCGAATCGTACAAGTTGAGATATATAAACAGCGTAAGATGGTGACAAGGGAACGTCACCATCTAAAAATGGATTATTAACGATAGGAAATGAAAAATCATCTCTTTTATCGTACATTTTAGTATTAAAAGGTTGCAGTCTTGTAATTGACTGCTACATAGGCTTACATGCAAAACAGCTGATCTTTGAAAATAAAAAAATAAAAAATGCTAGATAGAAAAAAAAATCCATGATCATATCATGTATGAACTCATGTGAAATTGTGATTTAATCGAAAAAAAAGTGGGTCATGCTACGAAGAATAAAAAGTTACGTAAACCTGAAGTCACAACATTTTTTCTACTTTCTGGTTGCTGTTTTTACTAGGCCGCACCACTTCCAGTAAACATGATATCCTTCTACTTTCCTGGATTGATATCCCCAAAAGATGAAAGATTTTTTTAAGTCTATATATATGTTTCAATTCAGCCTAAACCTATAATCAAACAGAAAAAATTGAGTTCAGAAAAAATTTAATAAAAAATGCACTATTTTGTTTCCCGCCATGTTTTGACATGCACCGGAAACTGGAGTTGTAATACAAGACTGGTATCTATAACAATAATGGCAGGTCTTTAAAAAATAAATCATTTTCAAAGTTTCATTAAGTAGCCATATTTGAACATAAAAAATGCTATTAGAAGAACTGTTTGGCTGTATTAATAAAAATAACCCCACTATTAAAGCAGTACCCCTTTCTGAAAACAGGCAAAATTTGGAAATTAGTCATGTCTATCAAATGATCTGTAAATCTCATTCTAGTCTATCTTTATGAATGTTTTCTTATTATTTGGATACTGTGAAGCTAGAAGAGTATTCTTATCTATTATTTTTACATTTTCCTTCTGTTTGATTGAAGCACATTCAATAGTTAACCCCTCCCCCCTTTTCAATGAAATCTACCCAAGTGGGTCTCTTGTTTAAGTCAAAATTGAAAAAATGCTCAAAACTTTTTCATATTGAAGACTTTTGCTACACTACAACTATCTGAACACAAGAAAGACCAAACCTTTCTCTTTTTTGACTATACTGGTCTTTATACATGCCTACTATATCATGGTTTTTAGACTGTACTTGACACACCAATGCATATAAAATTTGAAATAAAATTCAAGAAAAAACAAAATGAATACTGAAGTTGGTGTTTTTGGTAAGAATATTGATTATTTGTCACACCTAATCACAAAAATCCTTGTCAAGAAGGATAGTTTTAGAAAAATCCTACTTTTTAAATTTTTTTTAACCCAAATATAGAAATTTCAATTAACAATGCAGTGCCGCAGACAGGAAAAGAAGTATAGACTCATGAAAAATGAACATTTTTTGAAAATCTTTTCACCAAAAGTTCATTTTATACGTATTCTACCTAAATGTCAATAATTGAGCCATAAAAATATTAACCTTAAAGAAAAATATTACGTTTGTATGTATAGTTGCCTCTTCAACTTTGCACTAATTTTCAATAAAACTGTGCAACTAAATTTTTCATCACAAGAAGAAGATTTCATTGAAAAAAAAATCTTTCTATGTTCTTTTTAATTGAAAATCATGTAGGCGAGTGACTTATTTCAAAAAGAGACTTAGTTAACGACTTTAATGCACCCACCTAACACACGGCTGTATTATATATCATTCGAAAGCTAATAATCTGTACTTTCTGTTTTGCCCGGTCGTAAAAAAATCGTACGGTGCATTTTCTGTTAAATCAAGGTCAAAGGTCGTGTGTAAACATTCCAATTTTTGCAATTACTAAACAAAAAACCATTGTCTAACTCTTGTAGCTAAATTTTTTCCAAAAGATCATATAAACTTTATATAACATGATACATTATTTCCAAATCAAACAAAAAATAAGAGGTTAGATGCGCAATATGTCCCGAAAATTGAGATTCATCACAAATCCTAAAAAAAATGAAAAAAATTGTTCCAAAAGCAAAATATATCTTGGGGTATCGATATTTGTATTCTAAAAAAAGGATAAATGTATATGTTTTAGGTCAAGGAATATTTGTTTTTTAATTTTACGATGCAATTATTAATCATTGTTCATAGAACAGCCTTCTATTGAAGTGTTTGCAGTTGCCCAAAAATCTGCCATCTGCAAATAGAGATCATTTTGTTATTCTATGTTAAGATAGCACATCGCTAATTGTCAGTATCTGGGAGGAGAATGATTTTCCTTAATAAAAGAAGGGGTATTTAAAGTTCGAAAAGAATATATACGAGCTAATTGAGGTAAAAATATGTTTTTTTTACGAAGGGAAACTTATTTCCTTTTTGTAATCATGTTTAATTGCAAACATCACTTTGCGACTAAATCGTAGGCATCATTGAAATAAGTAGCCTTGTTTAGAAACACTTGGTTTTCTAAAGCGGGATGTAAACGAACTAAATATAATGCTGCTGCTTTTTATTTAGTTTAAAATCGTGTTAGACATATTAAATGTGTTTAGAAGTTTAATCTCTTTAATTATTTGAATGAAAGATTCTTCGAGTATTGTCAACATAAGCTTTAAAATACAAATGCAGGTCATTGTATTGTGTATGTAAAACACTTTAAGCTCTGACTTGTGAAATAAAAAAAAATTGAAAAAGTTGAATACCCTTCCTGGCCTCATAAGATCATTCGCTGTTTAAGGCAGTGATCGTTTTCTTGTTGTGTTGTGTTTTGTGGACTGTTGTTCGTCTCTTGGACTTTACTTTTATTTTGTTCATAGTTTTAATTAAGTTTGATTCGTGGTTTGATATGTTGATTGTTCCTTTGGTATTATTTTACTTTAATGACAATAACTTGCAGTAATACAAATTGACAAAAAAAATCGCCTCAAAGTAAAGTGAAAAAGATAAACACAATTAAAAAGTCAATTGTTAATGAACTATTGGAAGGTCTTTCCTTTTTTCTTTTATTGATAGCCTTTTTAGTTCAAAAATATATGGTTGCGAAGGACTTTTATGTTTATAACAAGTGGTTGTTAAGAACAAAAACATTCCTAAGGATAAAAATATTACTTCCAGTATTAAACATGTCATATGTACAAGTCATAGTCTTTCAAGTTTAAAAAATAAGTAATTGCTAAGGACTTATATGTCGTTGCTAGGGACAAAAATGTCATTTCCAGTATTACAAATTTCATATTTATGTTATTTATAGCCTTCTAAGTTCAAAAATGTATGGTTGCTAATGTGTTACATGTCCTTGCTAGGGACCTTAACCTCTGACCTTGACCTCATGTGATAGATCTTATTATGCTGAACATTTTTGCAATCAAAGTTTCTTTCTATCTCTAACCTATTTTGAGTTATAAGCAAAAAATCATCATTTCGGACCCGAAAAACAGTTTTTGTGCCCTAGGTCCATTATAATTGGTCCAATAACTTTGGATTTAACATAACAAATGTAGATCTTGCCAAGACACACATTTTCTCGGTTACATTTTATCAGCCATCTTTAACGGTAATTGAGTTAATCCGATAACAAGCTAAGGTCAAAATCTAGGTCATGACCTTGACCTTTGACCTTAGATCAATTTTCATGGTCACGTTAATTGATGATCATTAGTGAAGATGCTATGTGGCTACAACTTACAGTTTCTGAGTTTAAGTGACCAACCAGCATTGGTTAATTTTCAAAGTGGTATAACCCTGCCAATGAGTCGTTGAAACTTTTCGATCTAAATGTAACGAAGAACCAGGGTCATCTCCTGATAAAATCCAAAACTTCGTTTTTTTTCTACCTATTATGGTTACGGAGTTAGAATGATAACAAAGTTTTTGGTCTTAGGGGAGATATCCGCTATAAAGGAAATGTTACGGGGTCGTGCCCTCACCACAAGATAGGTTTTGGGCAACCGATACTAGATACCTAATATCATTTTAACATGTCGCGTACTTTTTTTGGGAAATGTCGTTAATGTTTGGCGGAAAGAATAATAATAATAATCAGAAAAAATACAATAAGGTCTTTCCTTTTAGTGAAAGGAAAGACCTCAATAAGACCAATATCTGCGATAATAACTTAATACTTTTTAATCTGCTCACGGTGATATATATATATATATATATATATATAACCTAACCGTTATCATGAGACATTTATCTACAATGATCTACAATTTTTTAAACTTTTACTACTTGAACAGTGACGAAATATATCAAAGGGACATCAAACTCATAATTAAAAACGAACTGACAAAGCCGGGCAAAAAACGAACAAGAAAAACAACAGTATACAAAACACAACATAAAAAACTTCAGATTGAGGAATACAAACCCCTTTCAAAATATTTGGGGTGAACTCAGGGGCTCCCAAAGGATAAGCAGATCATGTTCCACATGTGACACCCGTCTTGCGCTCATTTAATTCCTAACTCGATGCCAAGCCTTATTCCATAGGTGACCTTTAAGGCAAAGATGACGGTAGTTTACGTCAATTGGAACTTATCAGTCGTCATCCGGCAGAACAGATATTTCATAATTGTCAACCAACTCGTAGTGGCGTCCATAAAATTTTCGAAGGGATGATTTCAACTTTACATTTAAACTCTGGTTTAACCACCGTTTTTCTTCAAATGTCCTGTATGTTGTCGTTTGTTTTTGTAGCAGTTCAGTGTTTCTGTTATTCCGTCGTGTTCCTCCTCTTAAAGTTGATGCGTTTCCCACGGTTTTGGTTTGTGACCCGGATTTGTTTCAGTTACTAGTAGATGAATAAATGACTATTGGATAGCGGTATACTATAGTTGCTTTTACTTAATATCTTCATTGTGAGCAGTTACACACTATCACGAAAATCGTGAAAGTAAATGCAAGCTCTGGAATATTCTATCAAATTGGCGATAAATACTCCACTAGTAGATGCTGCGAAATCGCGTTATGTACAATTTGGCAAGTGTTTAAATAAAGAGTTTTATTTAATTTCGCGGGCACTATGTCGACTAAGCATGCAAAGACAAATTTAGGAAATACAAAACCATACATTTATATGTCATATCATAAATGTTTCCGACTTGTTTTTGTTTCAGAGATAGTTGAGGCTCAATGAAATCTGTCTCCCCTTTTAGTAGAATAGATATGCAGGCGTTGCTATAATGTTGCTTCATAGAAATGAAGAGTTTATAATTGGGTAGTAAGGAGTGTTTTATTGGTTGATTCATGCTCATCTCTTTTGTTCGTTAAACTTGTTCTCAACCAACCCTCTTCGTCAATATCAAGATACGTGATAGAGTAAACTGTATCTGTTGAGTCTTATATTTTTTTAATTTGAATGGAAAATACGAATCCAACATTGTCACAAATTTGGCACTATTCAGTGAGATGACATAATCCATATAGGGGAAAATGAAGTTTCAAGATAATGGTAGCGATTTTTGAGTCGTCATCAGAAGCTTTTGCATGAAGTCAACCTTCTATGAAAAATGAACTAGTCATTCAAGCCATTTAGGAAGTCTACTTGTAACTCGAATCGTTGCGTATTAATGGATTTATTTCTTCAAAATTATTCTTATTTAGTGAGTTAATGCATTTAAACAATGAACAACGCAATTTAAGCAATCAAGAAGTCAAGTTTTATAATGTGTTTATTGTTTTTTTAATTTTTTTTGAAATTTCAATTTTCATCAATTTCTTTCCTTTTTTATTTATTTTATTTTTTATGGTCCACATTAAATAATTAGAAGGTCTTTTCACTGCATCAATATTTATAACGAAACTACAAATCAAACAATTAGAAAAGTCGAAAGATGTTTATTTCAGTCTGGTAGTTACAATTCAGATTGCATTCTCTTAGTTTCGCCCCCTTTATTTCAAGCAATAGTAGGATTCGCACACATTTGTTTATTCCTTTTTTTATTTTCAATTTTTCAGATTCTTCAGAATTTGTTCATCAAATCTTATTTTGCCCACATTCAATGTTTAAATAGGAAAAAATGCTCCAAAGCTGTCTTTTTCGCAGATAGCGGTATTTTGGGCAACTGTATGAGTTGTTATGATTTACAGTTTGATTAGAAGTAAGCATAATTTAACAAAATTTATGATGTCAAAAACTTCTTTGATAGTTATTACAGGATTTTACTTAGTTTTAAGTGATTAGAAGTTGCATCAGAAAGAAAAAATTGGGTTTTTACACATTTTGTTAACTTTTACTCGAATTACAGGAAACTTGTGCTGCCTATCAAAAACACGCTTTAAATATTTAAAAATGCATTTGATTAATGACTGTTAATATCTCTGCTAAACGTATAAATTGTTTGTATATGTGAATTTAGTATATAAAAGTCATATTATGCAATCAAGCTTAAATCTTAGAAAATATGCTCTTATTCGTCCTTGGTGGTTTGATCTTGATTTGCCGGAAATTGCACCGTACGCTTTTTTACAACCGGCCAAACCGGAAAGTAAAGATGTGTAGCTTTCAAATGATATATAATTTGGCCGTGTGTTAGATTGAGCTCAGTATTATCAAAATATCCAGGAATTTGTTCGTTAACAGAATGATCGTTAAAAATACTAGCAATATTTACAAAATCAAAACCTTTATTGACATACTTTATTTTAATAAAATGTTTTTTATGATCTTCAGGACGATTAATTTTAGGAAACAGTGTAGAATAACAAAATGCCATTATACTTTGAACGATTGCTATAAAAAATTGTGTTGCAATCCTCTAAAATTTTATTTTATTTATTTATTTGGTAATGAACAGAGCTTTGTTAACAGATAATGTCTGCCATTGATTTTTGAAATAGAAATTAGGTCCGGAATATTGGTATGATTGGACCGAAATTTTCTTTGATTGCGATTTTTTCTACGACCATGAGAACGTTTTTTTTCGAACAGTTTTAGAAACAATATCCAAAATGTTAACAGAATCGATTCTTGATATATTGCCAATTCCCATGATATTATCAGTAAGACTGAGAGGGTAGACTGTCAGTAATTTTTTAATCCAATTTAATTCAATTATTTTCCGTGATCGTACAAACTTTGAATGAGATCCACCAGGCTGCTTATTTACAACTACCAAAGGTTGAACTGCTAAATATTTAATAGGATGATTGTGCTTCTTAAGGTGTTGATAAATGATACTTTTGAATTTATTGGGTCTTTTAAAACGATACACATGTTCTTGAGTGCGTTTAGATAAATATCGTCCAGTTTTATCTACGTACTGAATACCGCATCCCAGTTTGTTTCATGTGGGTAAATAAATAGTACTGTTGGGTTTTCAAGTTATATCAGTTTCAAATTTAAAAAAAAATGTGCGACCATTAAATGTGGACCTTATCGTATTGTTGGTGGAGAGACGGGGATATGTAAGTCATTTTTTGGCATGACACTTATCGATAGAAGGGTAACCACGATTTTTATTGTTAAAAATGTTAGCGATGGTCGTATTTTTAGATAAGCGATTAAGAAGATTGAGACGTGAATATACCCTTTGAACGAGTTTAGTATTTAATATTTATCCATTTCTAAGCTTCATATTTGTTTTTTGTTTGTGAATTATATTAGAAAGGAGCAAAGACTGGCGTCAAGTATATGAACCAGCATACAATAAATTATGTTATGTAAAAATGATAAATCTGTTCGGCTAAAGATGTCAAACGCTATCCGTATTAATTACCCGAAAAAGATAGGGTATATCAGGGTAGCGACTGACGTATGACTAAATAGTAGAATGGGGCTGAATATTGAAGCACTACTTTTTGATAAATATTCCTAAAGTAATGAACTAGAGAAGTTCTCGCTCGGATACACACTCCATAATCTAGTATATTATAAGAGCATAAACCTAAAGCATGGGGAGGCACTCTTCTGTCTTATCACAGCACTAAAGACAAACTCTGTAAAAAAATAAGTGTAACTGTGAGCTACTGCTCACTGATGATACCCCCGCCGCAAGTGGATAATGTCAATAGTGTAAAAATATGTAAGTGTTCGGTAAACAGGAAGTTGTCAAGTGATGATCTGAAAACGCATCACACGGTAAAGCTGACTTATATAAACCCTGAAACCAAATTTCAGAAATCCTGGCATTGTAGTTCCTGAGAAAAATGCGACTAAAAATGTTCAACTCGGCCATCATGTGTTAAATGATATAAGTGTTCGGTAAACAGGAAGTTGTCGAGTGATGAATCTGAAAATGCATCACACGGTATAGCTGACTTATATAAACCCTGAAACCAAATTTCAGAAATCCTGGCATTGTAATTCCTGAGAAAAATGTGACGAAAATATTCATGGGACGGACGGACTGACTGACAGACTGACGGACTGATGGACTGACGGACTGACAGACTGACGGACTGACGGAAGGACAGACAGAGGTAAAACAGTATACCTCCTTTTTTCAAAGCGGGGGTATAATAAAATTGAGAATGGAAATGGGGAATGTGCCAAAGAGACAACAACCTAACCAAAGAGCAGACAACAGCAGAAGGTCACCAACAGGTCTTCAATGCAACGAGAAATTCCCGAACACGGAGGCGTCCTTCAACTGGTCCCTAAACAAATATATACAAGTTCAGTGATAATGAACGCCATACTAAACTCCAAATTGTACACAAGAAACTAAAAGTTAAAATAATACAAGACTAACAAAGGCCAGAGGCTCCTGATTTGCGACAGGCGCAAATATGCGGCGGGGTTTGTGAGATCTCAACCCTCTCCCTATACCTCTAGCCAATGCAGAAAAGTAAACGCATAACAATACGCACATTAAAATTCAGTTCAAGAGAAGTCCGAGTCTGATTTCAGAACATGTCACCAAAGAAAATAAACAAAATGACAATAATACATAAATAACATCAGACTACTAGCAGTTAACTGACATGTCAGCTCCAGACTTTAATTAAACTGATTGAAAAATTATGTCTTCATCATATCATATAGTGTTTCTTTCTTAGTTGTAAAGTTAGTTTTGCCGCTTAACACATTGTTATTTCACTAGTTATTTCATTTCAAGTCATACCACATCTTCTTATTTCTATGAAGATAAGAAGGCGAACTTCTTCTAGACTTAGCAGTATATTATTGTTGGCAAGTTCAATGGGATGATTTCAAATCAAGAAGTCATTTAAATATTGATTATTGAGTTATACGACATTGTCAATAAACCAGAAAGTGAAATTAAAAAACCAAGCAAGATACAAAGTAAACTAGCGAAGTTTATGCCCCAAAGCATTATTTCAATCTTTTGATTAACATGTGAAACGAAGTCTAGTCTTAGTTCATCTCCACATCAAACTGAAAATTAAAAGATTACACACAATCTTTTTTTATCCTGTCAGAAATGACGAACAATTTATGAAGTAGATTTTCCAACTAGAGACAGTCCAAATTTAACCCTGGTAGCTATGATAAGTTTATATACAACTACTGGGTCGATGCCAGTACTGGTGGAGTTATTAAGTCCTCGAGGGAATCACCAATTCAGTAATCAGCACTTTGTGCTGACATGAATTATCATTGATATGGTCATATGTTTTAATAAACTGTTTACAAAATGTTTGAAATTTTGAAATAAATACTACGGCTTTTCTACCTCAGGGATGAATTACCTTGGCTGTATTTGGCAAAACTTTTAGGAATTTTGGTCCTGTTTGCTCTTCAACTTCGTATTTTATTTTTGCCTTTTTAATTTTTAGGGATTCGAGCGTCATTGATGAGTCTTTTGTAGACGGAAAACGCATCTGGCGTAAATACAAAATTTAATCCTGGTATCTATGATGACTTTATCTACCACCAGCAAAAGACATCAAGTGGCAGTAGGTTGATATGGTAAGTTGTAAGTATTTTGAACAGTATGTGTTTTTTATCATATACTTAATAAATAGAAAAATGAAATAAATAAATGCTCACAGTTCATTTAAGCTCACAATCTGCCTCCAAAAGAAGCATACATTTCTGTTAATGTCCTTTTTTTCTGTTGAACTAATAGGAGATTTAGAGGTAATATCGAAATAAAAAAAGAACTAAATTACAGAAATGGCTTAAATTTTACAATTATTTGGTTTGTGTACAGCTTATTGGAAAACAATAATAAAAAATAAATGTCACATATGAGTTAAAAAAAGATATTTTAGTTTAAATGCCCCAAAAAAATGCATTTTTGCACCAAAGAGAGATAATTTGGAGCTTTTTTCAATGATATAAACATTTTAAAGGTCATCTGGTGCAAAACCGAATCGTTTTGTTTTTTGGTTAAATTTTGTACCATATCATAAAGTTATAACTAATAATGTAACAAACAAAATTTGTAATGAGGAAACAAATGTTTATTTTTTTGTTGAAATTGTACTACCCACAAGTCTCCTTAATGACATCACGTACGAAAAAATTAGTTTCAACAGTTCGACCTCAAAATCAAATTGCATTAGATATTTAACCAAAAAGGCTAAACTAAAATCAATGATCAACTACAGGAAACCATTGATACTACAAAATGTCACAAAGGTTTTCAATACATGTTTAATGTAACCACCCCTCTTGTCACTCAAAGTTTGAGTTCTGTTAATAAACATTTAGTTTACCAAATTTAGATGTAATTGCTTTTTCCGGCGCAATGAGGTCATATATGAAGTCATGTTAGGAAATTATTGAAATATACTTCAACAAAATATATTCATTCATTTAACAAAAATGATTGATATAATGCAGCTATATATTTTGTTAACTATAATATCAGTTTCTGGTAAGTTATTTATTCAATCAATCCTTGTTTAAAGAGTTAACATTTTATTGATAGTAACATATATTTCCCTTTTATACTTGTTGCCTAGCAGTGAGTTATTTGCCATTCAAATTAGCAATCACTCATCTAATTTAGATGTTGACGGTTTTTCTTGAAACTGATCAACTATGTGTATTGTAAAACAGCAGTTATAACATAGAAAAAGTAAGAAAGCATGGTGCAATCGAAATCTATAAATCCATTAACAACAGACAACAGAGTTGTAAAATTGAAAATACCTAAACAATTTAACTAAGACAAAAGAGTCAACTTATATCTTGAAACATGACGGTTAAGCTTGATCTACTAAATGCACCGTTCGTGTTATTAATGACAGATTAAAACTTGTGGTAAGGAGGAAGTGATTGCAATGATAACTGAAACATACTTTTAATCATCTCTGAAAAACACATATTTCAATTAACTTAAGATTCATGCTTGAATAAATACCAAAGAGATATAAATGAATTTTTATTTTGATTGGCAAAATAAAGGCCACGGCTCACAAATTAATCAAACATTAATTTATCATCAATAAAGATGAAACATTAGCATGATCATGAGTCACAAATGATCAAAATTAACACATGAGCGTGGATCACTGTTGATCAGTTATAATATCAGAATGGATCACGATTGATCAATTAAAAACTTTAGCATGGATCACGATTGATCAATTATAACATTAGCATGGATCAAGAATGATCAATTAGAACCATCTGTACAAAAAAAGCAATTTATCATTACTGTCCAATACTGACATTGACTTTAAAAATACTGGCTCTGGGAACAGAAGCTCAGTAACGGATATTAGAGTCCATTATGTGAACATGGTGCAAGATTGTTGGCGTTGTGTCGCTTTCCCGCCAATGTTCTTCAGATAGTCCTTCAAGAAATTAGTTGGAAGTTAATAGAATGAAAAGTTCATTAATCCAACGCTTCTGTGTCAAAATATTTCAACATTTGTCCATTAGTTAAGGTGTACAAAGTTCAACCATAGAATCACGATCAAAATTTGAACGGAATATAGCGAATAAAATCTCATCTTGAGCCATCTTGGAATTTCTACACTTGGTGAGCAATGACGAATCATCATACAACATCGGGTGCATTTTTCTTACATTACATAGAAATATATTAATACAAAACCCAGAATTTACTCTGACGAAAAATGTCTGCCTTTTCTTCTTAAATCTCTGAACGCCAATGCAGGCGATATATTGACGTCACAGACGATATTGGTCCGCTAGGCCACATGACCCTAAATGAACGATGACCCTATTTTTTTATTTCATTTTTCTATTAAGTATAAGATAAAGTTCATTTATAGAAAAATATAGCGAAATCCTATTTTAAATTAAAAAAAAATGATTTAGACCCGCGAGCCCCCTTAATGAGAAAGAAGTTAAATTTCAGCCTGTAAAATTAAAGTTACCGGAATCTGTATCTCATAAAGCAGGTAAATGTTTTGGTTTATTAAAGTTATGGACAGTAATTCAATGTACAAATCATAGTTGTGTAATCTGAACATTATCTTTTATATTTTTGTTACTAGGAAGTTCAGTCTTCATTGGATTCCCAGAAAGTAACTGGACAACGAGTTCCCATGTGTGCACACCGCCATTGATAGAACAGATAAACATCTCTACCATATTTAATAACTCATCGAATTACATGGTTTATAAAAATGTAGAAAAAGCTTGGACAGGAACCGTTATTAAATACACAAAATGGGCTGCCTTTATAGGTATATTCCGTGTTTGAAATATATCTGTAGTATTTATCATTAAAAGATAATGCTGAACATAAAAATCATTTTTTTTAAATCCGAAAAAAATTAAGCAATTGGGTTTTAAAAAAAAAGAATACTTTGTTAAACAGTTTCATTGTATAATCAAATATTTTCTACTATTTTTTTTTATCAGAATTACTCCCTCCCTCTGTTATATTTTACAACTGCTTTTATTGTTCCGGTCCGAAAATGCATTTTTTTGCAAAGACAGTTTGATATAAAATATTGCAAGAAAGCAGATGAATCAATTTACTGCTTTATTTTACAGGGTGTGGCAAAAGTCTTTCGCCTTTAAATTCGGGTATAAGTGTACATACGGTTGAGGATTGTTTAAAACATTGCTCTGAATATCCAGTTGCTACCTCCTTTGTTATTAAGGTATGATTTTAAATTCAAACGCTAGAAGGTAAAAGAATAGTCTTCTCCAGCTTAGTTATTTTGTGCTGCACAGTATTTGTTCGATTCTTGGTATCCTTTTTATTTATCATTAACCAATATGGTATCTTTGCAATCACACCAGGTTATTTTATCTAGCAAATATGGTAGTCATAAGTTATCAAGTTCATGTTATATGTCGTTGCAATAATCAAATTTAAGAAAAATAATGTTCAAATCATGATTTGCTATTTAAGTGGCACTAGCTACGAGATATATGAAAAAAATCTAAAATGAGATGTTTTTTTTGTTTCGTAAAATAATTAATGAAAGTGAATAGTGTTATAATAATTCGATTTTAGCGTCCAGTATTGTTTAATTTTGTCAAGATAAACTAAGAGACATTACTGGTGAATTATTAACTTCCAAGTATATAGTTCGACCTCATTAAGTCCGTATTTATGCGAACGTCAATTCAACTCCTGAGCTAGAGATGGGTAACGTATGCTTCGTACGTGTTGAGTTTCAAGGAAAAGAAAGTCAACAGTGAAAGTGTAATGCACGAGTTCGTTTCTATTTCTATCTTTATTTATGTTTTATCGCTTATTTGACGATCTAATTACTCCGGAAGTCAACTCGATAAATAATAAGATGGCGTCTAGAATTAAATATACACGAAACGAAGTTACACATCCTCGAACCAATGCCCTGTAAATTGTATTTTTGTACTTTTTCAAATATGGATATATGTTTTTGTGTTACAAATGAAACATGAGGATTTGGGTCATATCGATAAACATAAATTTGACAGCTTATAACCCTTTACAGAAATCAATTGAATTGAAAATAAATCATGGTTTAAAATATAAGAATAAGTATCCAGATTGCTTTTAGATAAATTGTTAATTCTTTAGTTAATCTAATTATAAAACGTCTGTCGTTTGTGTTAGTCATTCTTTTATTCAACTCTTAAAAAGTGGTATCTCCTATTCATTGTTGTATTGCTTTACAATATTTTCTTTTGATTTCACAACCAATCGTGTTGAATTCTATTTTTGAAATTAAAAAATTGGATGAAGATTTATTAATAAAAGCAAAAGCAGTATACCACTGTTCAAAAGTCATAAATCGACCGATAGAAAACAAACTAAAACTGAAGGGAACATGTCAATTATTCAAAAAGAAAAACAACAAAACAAACGGCACACTAAAGTGCAACAAAATGCAAAAAACTACAACAAAAGCTACAATGCAACACACACAGAAATGAACTAAAAGATAACAAATGCCATTTTCCTGACTTGGTACGGAACAATTTGAAAAATGTTGAATTTCTATCCATTTGATGATTTAAGCCTTTTTCAACTGATTTTTGTAGTTCGTTCTTGTGTTGTAACTGTAACACCATTTTCAACGGTGAGAGGGAAAGGTCGAGATTCCATAAACATGTTTAACCCCGCCACATTATCTATGTATATGCCTGTCCAAAGTCAAGAGCCTGTAATTCAGTGTTTGACGTATGTCAATGGGTTACATATTTGTTTTTCGTTTATTTTTTGTACATAAATAAGACCGTTAGATTTCTCGTTTGAATTGTTTTATATTGTCATTTTGGGGCCTTTTATGGCTGACTATGCGGTATGGGCTTTGGTCATTGTTGAAGGCAGTACACTGACCTACAGTTGTTAGTTTCTGTGTCATGGTGGTCTCATTTGGAGATTTATCTCATTGGCAATCATACCGCATTATTTATTTATTTTTATTAATCCTGGTTTTGTGGAAAGCAAATCATCACCCTGTTATAACCATGTTAAATAAACCATCAACATGACAACATTGCACAGGATGCAGTAAATATAAATGCAAGAACATTCAAGACAGAGAAATATCTTCTTTATTGTACATATTATAAAAATGTATAGCTAAGATTCTGTTCCTTTCAGAGCTCTAGATGCTACTGCCTTAACAATAAACCCGAAACTAGTGGTACCTGCAGAACAAGCTGTACTAATGCCAGCAACACTCCTTGTAGTTCCGATCGTTCAGCTCTTGTGTTTAAATTTGTTAAAGGTAAACATTTGTATTATTGTAGATATTTGTGTTTTAATTTTCAACATTTTTGCCTGGAAAAGAGGGACAATAGACAACAGAGGGACAGTTAAACTCATAGATAGATTATAAACTTACAACGCCTTTGAAAAAGAAAAAGACAAACAGACAACTGATAGTACACAAGACACAATATAGAAAACTAAAGACTAAGCAATACGAACCCCATCAAAACTGATTGACCTCAGGTGCTCCGGAAGGATAAGCAAATTCTTCTTCACATGTGGCACCCATCGTATTGCTCATATTATTGCAAACCCGATACATTGTCTAATTCGTTAGGTCATGAAAAGGGGAGAGGATTGTTGTTACGACATAAGGAACATATCCAATATCATCTGTGAAACGGTTATTCTAAAAAGGTCAACCAACTGATGATAGCGTCCGTAAAATTTACGAAGGGATGATTTCAACTTCACCATTTAGAAAAACCTACAAGATAATTGAAAAGAAATTTATGTTGTTTTTCAAAGGCAACTTTTTTTTATTTGCAGATTTAAAAAACATTGAACCAGCTAATACGTATATTGAAAAAGAATGTATCACAACAACCAAAGAGAAAAGCAAGTTTATTATCCGTGACTGCAATGAAAAAAACTTATTTGGATGTAAAAATACGTCATGTAAGTTTACAAAGACTCTTGCCTTTGTTTGCTTGTATTATTTTTAATCTTAGTTTCTTGTGTACAATTTGGAGTTTAGTATGGCGTACTGAACTAGTATATATATTTGTTTAGTGGTCAGCTGAAGGACGCCTCCGGGTGCGTGAATTTCTCTCTGCATTGAAGACCTGTTGGGGACCTTCTGATGTTGTCTGCTCTATGTTCGGGTTGTTGTCTCTTTGACACATTCACCATTTCCATTCTCAATTTTATTAATCTATTATTAACCGTGGTCACATAGGTCTCATATGTCCAAGAGTTTGATAGTTATAGGCTTTCAATATTTTTGTGAATGTTTCTGATAAATGTATATCAAGAAAATCGTTCGAACGCAGCTTTGACAATACTTTGTATTTCCCTTTGTCATACAGCTACTTGTGTTTTCGTCAATTAAAGTAGATTTGGCTGTCAAATATTTGGTTTAGACAAATCCTGATGATGGTATTAAAACAACTTCAGACGCGACAAATAAAGTTTACGTATACGAAAAGTAGTAAGATATTATCATTAGTAAAGTAGCTTGTCAAAGTAACAATTTTATGATAAATGTGTCATTATATTATTTGTATGTGCGTGAAAGAAGTGCAACATTTAACCTCGATTTCTTTAAAAATGAGCAAAATATCTGTAAACAAATGTGTACTGTAAACAGTAGACTTTTAAAAGCATAGTACTGTCCTATGTCCGTCATAAAAAAAATTGTTTATAAATTACATTCATCGTATCATAATGTGAACGGGGTTGGTAATACAAATATATAAACGATTTTATTTTTCTTATTTTGGTTGATTATGAATTGCATGTGCGTCTGATAGTTTTATAATTATTATTGCAGCTGAGCTGATATCCAGGTCATGGTATGACTATCAAGAGTATTGTTTGACAAAACATCAAATTTCCGTATTGTATAACACAAATACAATAGGAAACGACGCTTTAGCAGACCACTCTTATTGGACTCCGATTTTTAGGTCACATACCGTAGTTGATGGTAACTTTGTTATATATTTTTTTGCCTTGATTTTGCACATTATCGTCAGATATATTATTTACGTGTTTATAGTTTCCTTTTATCTGTTCATTGTGCAACATGTGTAAAGATGCACTCTAGGCAGTGAAGTCAAATTGATATAAAAACTTACATTACTTGGTGACATTCATCCCCTCGTGCTGGTATATCTTACTTGTTCTTTTGAATCTATTATTTGATTTAACTATTCAAATCATTCTTAGGAATATTTTCTGACAAGTATTTTTTATTGTTTGTTAATGTTTATATCTTCAATTTCCATACAATGTAAATGCTTTACTTTGATTCATCTATTATTGCATATTAAATGTTGGTTGCACATATCCATTTTTGCGAAAAATAAAAAGAGACCTTGAAAAATTAGATTGTTCAGTTCAAAACGTCTCAGCTGCTCTTAAACATTTTTAACTGTCGGCACCCGTCCCCTTGTTCTAGTCAAGGGAACATTCGGTTATTATAATTATGTTTTATATTTACAGGAATAGTTACAGGAAAAGAAGTATGTCTTACCGTCTCAAAAAAGGAATCGAAATATTTTATTGTGGAAAATTGTACAGCTCAGTTTCCATTTCTATGTTCAGGAGTTCGTAAGTGTTTACTTTTTATTTTTATTTGTTGTCATGCTTTCAATTTTATGTTGATTTTTTTTATAGTTATTACAGATTTTATTTCTATACTTGACAAATTTTATGACCCGTAAAACTACTACGGATAATAATTTGATGAACAAAACTCTTTTTACTGTTTAAAAGCAAGAATCATAATCTCAAAGCCAAGCTTTGTGGTACGTATATTTCAAATACAAAAATGTCAGAAATAAAGTCTTTATGAATTGGAAAAAAAACGTATTTGGTGATGATTTACATGACAGAGCGATCAAAAGAAATGATTTTCTAGTCGCAGTTTTTATTTTTTGCCCACCAAAGGGTCAAGTGAGCTTTTCTAATCACTTTGCGTCCTTCGTCTGTCGTCGTCTTCTGTTAATGTTTTTAAAATCCTCTCTTCTGAAACTGTTTGGCCAAATTTAACCATACAAGATCACCTCCATCACTAGGGTATCTCGACATGGCTAAAAACAGACCATAGCGATAAAATACAGGTTTTGCTTTATATCTCTGAAACTGAAGCAATAAAAGCACATATGACATGTGATAAATATTAACATTAGGTTAAGATCTATCTTTCCTGAGATTTTCAGACGAATCAGACAAGCTGTTGTTGGGTTGCTGCTGCTGAATTATTTATTTTAAGGAAATTTTGCGGTTTTTGGTTATTAGCTTGAATATTATTATAGATAGAAATAAACTGTAAACAGCAATAATGTTCAGCAAAATAAGATCTACAAAAAAAGTCAATCACGACAAAATGGTCAATTGACTCGAACAGGAGTTATAGACCTTATACATGTTATAGTAAAATTTAACAATTTGTTTTAAACTTTTATAACATTTTACGAAAGTCTTTTCCGGAAACAATTGAGACAAATTTAACCAAACAGGGCCACAATCAGCATACGGGTATTTAGTTTTAAAAATGTGTCCGATGACCCTGTCTACCAACCAACATGGCAGACGTGGCTAAAAATAGATATTAGTGGAGAAATTCATTTTTTTACTTACATCTCTGAAGGAAAGCAAAAGTATAACGGTTGCATTATTTCATTAGTCAATACAAAAATATAGTAAATAAAAGTATCAGGTGAGCGACACAGGCTCATTCGAGCTTCTTTTTATAATTGTTTGTGAGGTCTTCAACAACTTGTAGAAAGTTTAAATAATTAGTCAGTACTGTTATGATATTCACCAGTAAACATTACATTCATAATTCAGGTCCTAGGCAGTTCATATAAATAGGTTGATTATATGTTGCTTTGTTGCCGTTCAGTTTCAACATTTTAGGCATATTTAAGACGAGTTATCACAGTCATTTTGATCTGTAGTGTTTTACTGTTTGTCCGATGGTTAAATGTATTCATTAATATTTGAATTACCACACCAAAATAAGGGAAAAAATATAAAATGGCTGAAAGGAAATGATTTTCCATTTTTAATCTATAGAAATGATTTTTCTCTTGATACATCAGAAATATATATATATTTGACTCCAAAGAGTTGGTGAACATAAATTCTCGATTCGAGTTGAAGACTAATTGCACCAAATAGAAAAGAATGTTGTTTTTGTCCTGAGACGGCAAACTAGCAATAAAATTTCTAACAAATATATTAATCCTTGTAAATAGACAAGTGGCTATGGAATGTTTATATCTTTTCAAGGTCTGTCAACAGTGGTTTAAATAGTATCGCAAGTTTTATTTCTTTTCTTGGGTGTTTTGAGTTTCATTCCTCCCTTGTTGTAAACAATTATGAAGCGTTTAATGACAGAAACTTCGGCGCATTATGGATAACTATCCATTAGAGGATAAAGATATGAACAATTGCAAGTCTCAGAATTGCACCATTGAAATAGTTCAAGGTTCACATATAAAGATCATTACTAATTAATTGAAAAACTTAGAGCTTAATGTTATTAAGTCATTTACGGTTTTGGTATACGTTCGATTGGTTCTAATGTGACACACAAACAGCTTCTTATAAAAAAAAAATTATTTTAAAATACTATTTAATTTAAACTATGTATATGTACAAGTTGCGATTTTTTTTTTAATCCTCTGCAAACGTGTTTATTTATTAATTAACAGTAATTAGTTTAATTAAACTAGTATAGAAAGCATCTAGTGGAACTTGTATTTTTAGAAAAGAAGAAAACGATATATAGGAGTACACCGCAAAATAGATATCCACGCTTCATCAATCTTCCATTAGGTGGTAAGTTGTACCCAATGTAAATATGTAGGAAATACATACCCAAGGAGTATCAATAACCATAAAAACAAAACCATAGCTAAAATAGATAAAAGCAAAAACACAACCAAAGGTCCGTACAGCACTACATTACAGAAAAAAATAACGATTGAATAATATAAACACCACTAAAACCTTAATAGACAAATAGATGCTGAATTAAGCTTTTATTTTGAAGATCACTATGGATAGAAAATTCAAATACATGTTTGGTTAATCAGGGCCAATACCAATTTATATGTAATAAACATAAAAAACAAAAAGAAGTTTAACCCCTCCGCATTTTTGCGCCTGTTCCAAGTCAGGAGCCCCTGGCCTTTGTTAGCCTTGTGTGATTTTTAGTTTTAGTTTCTTGTGTTAATTCAATTTTATTAAAGTTATTCATAAGAAGTTACCGATAGAATGACAACCATACAGACGAATAGATGGAGAAGTGGATTTATAATGTTAATTACATTAGGACGCAATTTGGAGGTGGGAGGGGGGAAGAGAAAATATGGGTCATGGAACTTGATTTCTTGTTAAAGACACAATTTTTGTCTTCCTGAAAATTCTTTTACAATAAATACATTCTTTCTCTTATATCGCTAAATGAAAAGATGGAGTCGAACAATCAAATATTCTGTTTTTGTAGAAACCGTTATTGAGAGGTTTAGCTAGCTATAACAAACAGACTTTATCCATCATTTTCTACATAAGAAAATGTTTGTCCCAAGTCAAGATCTGAGCGTTGTTATCCATTCGTTTGATGTGTTTGAGCATTTGATTTTGCCGTTAGTTATGGATTTTCTGTTTTGAATCCTCGGAGCTAGTATGTTTTTGTTTTTACTTTATAATAATACGAAACCTGGCATAATTTCCTTCATACGATTTTTACTCCTTTTCATTTAAAGACAAATAAATGAATCCTTGTAATGTGAATTCCTTGAGACTATACCAATATAGTCAGTAAAAGTACTCCTCAGTGTCAGTGTCTGGAGTGATATGGAATATAATTCTATTATCAAATGATTTGAAATCCTATTTTCAAAATACCGCTTAAAATTGCTTAACTTTTGTCGACGAATGCGTTTCTGAATGTCTTTGCTATTTTCCGCCTCTCTCCACTCTAGGAAGTAACGTAAAAATATATTAAAGATAGGATCACCATTTTTAATTTCATATCCCCTTCATGATTTTGTGTTTCTTTCTAAAACATGTCATTAGGAAGGTATCTGTAAATGCGTGTCAAAAAGAAACATGCATATATTTAGCTTTGGTTTTAATGTATTTTTTTGGTTCATTCATATAATAAATTTATCCGGTTTAATGGTGTATCTGTCCTTGTCAGTATGTAGCATCTTGACAGGTAATTGATATAGGAATATGTGGTATGAGTTCCAATGAGATAACTATCCATCCAAATCACAATTTGTAAAAGAAACCAGTATAGGCCAAAGTACGGTCTTCAACACAGATCCGTGGCTCTCATCGAATGTCAAGCTATAAAGGGCCCCAAAATTACAAGTGTTAAACCATTCAAGTTTGCAACTACCTTATTTTATTCTTTAATTTGAGTTTAGTGCGGTGACCTATAGTTGTTAATGTCTGTGTCATTTTGGTCTCTTGTGGACAGATGTGTCATTGGCAATCATACCACATCTTCTTTTTTATATAGATTATATATCTAATTTTAAGGAACGACTGGTGAACCTTGCCTCAGTTTTGCCTGAAGATGCATACTCCCTTAAATTGAAAAACAAATATCTTATGTTACGCTACAGAATATACAAATGTCGTTATTTAAAATTAATTTTGTTTCATGCCTTTAGGTTTGTCAGCAATTGTGTTTTATAATCACACGGTTTTTACGCTAAATCTCACTTACCAATTATATAAAATTTGTTTGGGTTGCTCGTTCAGTTTTGTCAATATAAACAGAACCAAGTTGGAGGGTTAGGTAGTTGTAAATCCAGGTTAAAACCACAAGTTCATTCTGAAAATGTATGTACCAAGTCAGGAATATGACAGCTATTTTCCATTGGTTTCTAAGGTTCGTAAATTCTAACAGTTTGATTTAGTCCGGTTCTGTGGAGTTTTTGAATATAATTAAGATTTCTTTTTACGCCAAACAAAAAATAACTGGTACTTATTCATGACTGTGTCCTAGAACTCTAATTAACATTAGTATGTACAATTAATAAGAATAAACAAGAAGAAGTGTTTTAAGTATCAATAAGACAACTCTTAATCAAAGTTACAATTATAGATCAAAGAACGGCCTTCAACACAGATTTTCGGCTCACACTAAAAAGCAAGCTATTAAAGGCCCTACAATGGCTTAGTGCTAAACAATTAAAACAGGGGGAAAAAACCGACCGAGTCTACATAAAAAAGAGGAACGAGAGACACTTATTTATATGCATTACACCAACAGACGAACCTTTAAATTAATCTGCTATTAAAAAAACCAAACATCAAATGTTTAGGTTAACCCTTTCATGCATTCGTGTTCTCACTGCGTATATTTTATATTAAAAACATGTTTAAGATTATGAAAACTTTAACAATATCAGTGGTGTTAACTAGGACAGTAATTCATTGTATTATATAATTGATGATACAATTTTTCGTTGTTTACGTGTATAGGCTTTGAGCATCATTTTGTTCCCAATTGAAAACCAACTTCATCAAAATATGAAATCCTACTGCATTTTAGAATATATTGAAAATCGATTTCTCATAATAACAACAAGACAAAATTCCGAAGAAAAAAACGCGTTTTCATTATTTCTTTCAGTTGAAAAACATTTATAGCTGCTTTAAAGTAAAATATGTTTTCTATTGTAGTTGTGGTAGCAGGCATTTTGTGTGTTATCATCCCGATATTAAGTATGGTTATTATCAGTGTTAAAGCATTCAGACGGTAAGTATCTTACTATAAAAAGAGATAGTAGGATTGTCATAATCATATGTAGTCCATTAGAACATACTCACCCCTTCTCGTCCAATGAAAAGTCAGTGTTTTGCCCTCTAATTTTCATAGTACATGGTTTTCCATGCACTATGAAATGCTATACATGAATGACTTTTCATTGTCAGTTAATTATGAAAGTGAACTCTTAATTGCTGCACTAATGAAGTGTACAATCCCCTAAGGCATTTTCCTTGGGAAAATAGCCAACTGATTAAAGGTGAAAGAGGAAAGATTAAAATAAAAACATTTTAATTTTGCAAAATTTCATGTATTTTCTAATGGTACACATATATAGAATACACAAAAAAAAATGGTAAGGATAAATAAAATAATATTAATATTTATTCAATTTATATACCTTACATTTGAGGGAATTATTTTCTTTTTCTTTCAAAAAAACAAAATGCCAGACTGCTGACATATAAAGCAAAGGATTGCTTTCGGAGAAACACAATACATTTAAATTTATCAATAAAAAGTGAGCATTTAATGTTGAATGGTCTGAATTTAAATATTCATACAGAGAGTTTTATATTTATTAAAAAAAAATCAAATTTCAAAAAGGGGATTTATATTACATTGTGTTGCTTTTTAAAATTAAAAAAAAATCTAAAGGTATATAGTATTAAATTTTACTTGAAGCAGAAGAAAAACAATTTATCCTTCACAAACTATGTCAGTGCTTTTTTATTTCATTCATTGAAATGATCATTACCTATGTTTCATATCTAGTTCATTATAAAAAAGTAAACTCTTATTTAGGTTTGAATATTACAATGGGAAAGGCAGTTTTGTAAGGTCACTCGAAAGTGTGAATATGTTCTAAATTGGTCAGACAATACTTGATCATGTTTAATGAAGATTTAAGCCCTTGGCTTCGCCTTGGGCTTAAATCTTCATAAAACATGACCAAGTATTGTCTAACCTATAAGTATACACTGTGGTTTTGTTACTACAATATTCTAGTGAGTGTATTAAGATTTTTTCTTTCAATTTAACATTTTTTTTTAACGTGTAACTCTTTGAACTAAATAAAGATATCATATTTTTTTTCTCACTTAGCTCTATTTTTTTTTTGAGGGAGGGGGGGGAATCAAACCAAAATAAAACAGCAATGGCTTACTACAAAATTATTTTACAGAATTCGCATTTATCAGAAAAAGTTACAGAAAGTTAATGAAATGTTACCTGGAACCGAATTTTCAAATTACACCGGAATAGAAGATGCTAACGTAGAGGTACACGATTCAGCATATAAAGAGCTCTCAGACAATGTGTCACCACTGCATAAACATATTCACGAAAGGAGAATGGATACATCAGAAGACACGGTTGATTACCAAGGTTATCTGGTACCTGAACAGCACTACCATACTATTCCGGAAGTGGAAGTACATTACGCAGAATCAAACTTAGCAGAAAGTAATCCAAACAAAGAAAATGTCGATAGTGATGACTATTTAGAACCTGTCATATGAAATTGTTAAGGTGTTCCGTGATGATAATATGCATTTGATAACATATCATTGTTACAAATAATCAAATACAGAATCCATTATTATTTAGTTTTGAACACTGACAAACAGCTTTTGGTCAAGTTTACTACTATAGAAATAATAAACTGATGCTAACAAAAGTTATTTTAAAAAAAGATAACGCCTTGATTTTATACTGAAACTTTAAATAAAACAAGTAATCAGTATGCAGGATATTTTAAGCGACAACATATTAATTGATTTTTGTGGTAGGATTTTCCAGAAGTTAGATAATTTAATTTCACATACATGTAAATTCATGATATTCTTTTCATTAAAACTCCAATCGTGTATGACTAGTTTATTTATCACATATGGATGCGTATGGAGTTTATATTTTAAGAGATTGTAGCTGCTACTCAGACCTTGTACAAAACTTAAACACCTTTTTGTGTCGGGCCTTCTATAGCTGGCTAAACTGTATGAATGATTCCCTTTTTTTGAATGCCGAATCGTGGCCTTAGATTGCTGATATCTTCTTCATTTGAACTCTGGTAGATAACTGTCTATCACTTTATTTTTATAGTACCTAAACTAAGCAACAAACCACCAAAACACCAACAAGTATTCTGTTAACATTCATATCTATTTTGGAAATACGAGGCGAGAAATACTAAAGTGATGTTGGTAAAAACTCAAACTAGCTAACAAAACAATATAGCGATATATATTAAACGACTAACACTACTCCCATTATAGTATGAATGAAGCCTCATGTTCTTTGGTAGGTTGAGTTAACTTTAACTGGACAGTGATACATTTTTGTAAATTCTATTTCTATAAACAGACATAGGATATATTTACTAATTAGGAATCATGCAATAGCAGTATGTTAATGGATACCTGTCTAACCCTTAGAAATTACTAAAATTCGTAAACCCCTTATCACGTTTTCTTTTCATCTTGAAATTTTAGAATTGAAACACTTTTTTATGATCAAGGATTGACCATATCAAAATAAAAAGATGATGTGGTGTTGTACAATAAAGATTGTGACAAATCTTCATAAGAGACAAAATAACACAGAAACTAACTATTATAGGTCACTGTAAAGCCTTCGACAGTGATCAATAACTAAATAATATTATCCCCCTCCCCCCCCCCAAAAAAAACACAAAAAAAACAACCCCGTAAATCAATTCATATGAAAAGACTAACGGCGTAATGTATGTACAAATCAATAAAAAAAAATATGATTTACAGGAAAAATAAACAATCACTAGATTTCTTTCTTTGTAATAGCACATACAGAATCAGACGGCATAGAATATGTTTGCAACAGTCGAACATTTGACCTAAAATGAAAACGTAAAGAGGCAGTGCAACATAAGAAAAAAATAGAAGTAAAAGGTTCAAATCATTAGATCGATACAAATAAACTCATCATAGATACCAGGATTAAGATTTTATATTTTCGCCAGACGCGCGTTTCGTCTACAAAAGACTCATCAGTGACGCTCGAATCAAAACATGTGTAAAAGGCCAAATAAAGTACGAAGTTGCAAAACCATCGAGGACAAAATTCCTAAAAGTTTTGTCAAATACAGATAAGGTAATTTATTCCTGAGGTAGAAAAACCTTAGTATTTTAAAAACACAGAAGTGCTGACTACTGGGCTGGTGATACCCTCGGGGAAATAAATCTCCACCAGCAGTGGCATCGACCCAGTTGATGTCAAAACAACTAACAAAAGCACAAACACATAGTACAGATCTGAGAATGCTCCCACTGAATGTTAGTTATAAGCCAGTTACAACAATAGACTAGTGACTCTTATGAAATCAGTTAAACGCGTTCAACAGGTGAGATCAATTATATATACTTTTGGAATCAGTGCGAAAGAAGGTATCATATGAGATCGCAATTTCTTTTCATTGATGGCTGCTTTTCAATTGATCAATTTGTTTTCTAAGATCTGCATTTTCAATAGACAAAGATTCATTTATTCATTTATTTCTTACATTTCTTTTTCTACCTGTTCTACTCTACAGTTGATCTTTTTGTCCATTGTAGACTCAAATTTTTGGAGATAGTTATCAAAAGTACCAGGATTATAATTTTATACGCCAGACGCGCGTTTCGTCTTCATAAGACTCATCAGTGACGCTCAGATCAAAATAGTTCAAAAAGCCAAATAAATACAAAGTTAAAAAATAAATTTCTCGATGCCACTGCTGGTGGACGTTTCGTCCCAGAGGGTATCACCAGCCCAGTAGTCAGCACTTCGGTGTTGACATGAATATCAATTATATGGTCATTTTTATAAATTTTCTGTTTACAAAACTTTGAATTTTTCGACAAACTAAGGATTTTCTTACCCCAGGAGTAGATTACCTTAGCAGTATTTGGCACAACTTTTTGGAATTTTGGGTCCTCAATGTTCTTTAACTTTGTATTTATTTGGCTTTTTGAACTATTTTGATCTGAGCGTCACTGATGAGTCTTATGAAGACGAAACGCGCGTCTGGCGTATAAAATTATAATCCTGGTACTTTTGATAACTATCTCCAAAAATTTGAGTCTACAATGGACAAAAAGATCAACTGTAGAGTAGAACAGGTAGAAAAAGAAATGTAAGAAATAAATGAATAAATGAATCTTTGTCTATTGAAAATGCAGATCTTAGAAAACAAATTGATCAATTGAAAAGCAGCCATCAATGAAAAGAAATTGCGATCTCATATGATACCTTCTTTCGCACTGATTCCAAAATAAAATTGAGAATGGAAATGGGGAATGTGTCAAAGAGACAACAACCCGACCAAATAAAAAACAACAGCAGAGGGTCACCAACAGGTCTTCAATGTAGCGAGAAATTCCTGCACCCGGAGGCGTCCTTCAGCTGGCCCCTAAACAAATATATACTAGTCCAGTGATAATGAAAGTATATATAATTGATCTCACCTGTTGAACGCGTTTAACTGATTTCATAAGAGTCACTAGTCTATTGTTGTAACTGGCTTATAACTAACATTCAGTGGGAGCATTCTCAGATCTGTACTATGTGTTTGTGCTTTTGTTAGTTGTTTTGACATCAACTGGGTCGACGCCACTGCTGGTGGAGATTTATTTCCCCGAGGGTATCACCAGCCCAGTAGTCAGCACTTCTGTGTTTTTAAAATACTAAGGTTTTTCTACCTCAGGAATAAATTACCTTATCTGTATTTGACAAAACTTTTAGGAATTTTGTCCTCGATGGTTTTGCAACTTCGTACTTTATTTGGCCTTTTACACATGTTTTGATTCGAGCGTCACTGATGAGTCTTTTGTAGACGAAACGCGCGTCTGGCGAAAATATAAAATCTTAATCCTGGTATCTATGATGAGTTTATTTGTATCGATCTAATGATTTGAACCTTTTACTTCTATTTTTTTCTTATGTTGCACTGCCTCTTTACGTTTTCATTTTAGGTCAAATGTTCGACTGTTGCAAACATATTCTATGCCGTCTGATTCTGTATGTGCTATTACAAAGAAAGAAATCTAGTGATTGTTTTTTTTTCCTGTAAATCATAATTTTTTTTTATTGATTTGTACATACATCACGCCGTTAGTCTTTTCATATGAATTGTTTTACGGGATTGTTTTTTTTTTGTGTGTTTTTTTTGGGGGGGAAGGGGGATAATATTATTTAGTTATTGATCATTGTCGAAGGCTTTACAGTGACCTATAATAGTTAGTTTCTGTGTTATTTTGTCTCTTATGAAGATTTGTCACAATCTTTATTGTACAACATCACATCATCTTTTTATTTTGATATGGTCAATCCTTGATCATAAAAAAGTGTTTCAATTCTAAAATTTCAAGATGAAAAGAAAACGCGATAAGGGGTTTACGAATTTTGGTAATTTCTAAGGGTTAGACAGGTATCCATTTACATACTGCTATTGCATGATTCCTAATTAGTAAATATATCCTATGTCTGTTTATAGAAATAGAATTTACAAAAATGTATCACTGTCCAGTTAAAGTTAACTCAACCTACCAAAGAACATGAGGCTTCATTCATACTATAATGGGAGTAGTGTTAGTCGTTTAATATATATCGCTATATTGTTTTGTTAGCTAGTTTGAGTTTTTACCAACATCACTTTAGTATTTCTCGCCTCGTATTTCCAAAATAGATATGAATGTTAACAGAATACTTGTTGGTGTTTTGGTGGTTTGTTGCTTAGTTTAGGTACTATAAAAATAAAGTGATAGACAGTTATCTACCAGAGTTCAAATGAAGAAGATATCAGCAATCTAAGGCCACGATTCGGCATTCAAAAAAAGGGAATCATTTATACAGTTTAGACAGCTATAGAAGGCCCGACACAAAAAGGTGTTTCATTTTTGTACAAGGTCTGAGTAGCAGCTGCAAGCTCTTAAAATATAAACTACATACGCATCCATATGTGATAAATAAACTAGTCATACACGATTGGAGTTTTAATGAAAAGAATATCATGAATTTACATGTATGTGAAATAAAATGATCTAACTTCTGGAAAATCCTACCACAAAAATCAATTAATATGTTGTCGCTTAAAATATCCTGCATACTGATTACTTGTTATATTTAAAGTTTCAGTATAAAATCAAGGCGTTATCTTTTTTTAAAATAACTTTTGTTAGCATCAGTTTATTATTTCTATATTAGTAAACTTGACCAAAAGCTGTTTGTAAGTGTTCAAAACTAAATAATAATGGATTCTGTATTTGATTATTTGTAACAATGATATGTTATCAAATGCATATTATCATCACGGAACACCTTAACAATTTCATATGACAGGTTCTAAATAGTCATCACTATCGACATTTTCTTTGTTTGGATTACTTTCTGCTAAGTTTGATTCTGCGTAATGTACTTCCACTTCCGGAATAGTATGGTAGTGCTGTTCAGGTACCAGATAACCTTGGTAATCAACCGTGTCTTCTGATGTATCCATTCTCCTTTCGTGAATATGTTTATGCAGTGGTGACACATTGTCTGAGAGCTCTTTATATGCTGAATCGTGTACCTCTACGTTAGCAACTTCTATTCCGGTGTAATTTGAAAATTCGGTTCCAGGTAACATTTCATTAACTTTCTGTAACTTTTCCTGATAAATGCGAATTCTGTAAAATAATTTTGTAGTAAGCCATTGCTGTTTTATTTTGGTTTGATTCACACCCCCTCCCCCCCCCCCCAAAAAAAAATAGAGCTAAGTGAGAAAAATAATGTGATATCTTTATTTAGTTCAAAGAGTTACACGTTAAAAAAAAATTGTTAAATTGAAAGAAAAAATCTTAATACACTCACTAGAATATTGTAGTAACAAAACCACAGTGTATACTGGACTACATATGAATATATGACAATCCTACTATCTCTTTTTATAGAAAGATACTTACCGTCTGAATGCTTTAACACTGATAATAACCATACTTAATATCAGGATAATAACACACAAAATGCCTGCTACCACAACTACAATAGAAAACATATTTTACTTTAAAGCAGCAATAAATGTTTTTTAACTGAAAGAAATAATAAAACGCGTTTTTTTCTTCGGAATTTTGTCTTGTTGTTATTACCAAAAAATCGATTTTCAATATATTCTAAAATGCAGTAGGATTTCATATTTTGATGAAGTTGGTTTTCAATTGGGAACAAAATGATGCTCAAAGCCTATACACGTAAACAACGAAAAATTGTATCATCAATTATATGATACAATGAATTACTGTCCTAGTTAACACCACTGATATTGTTAAAGTTTTCATAATCTTAAACATGTTTTTAATATAAAATATACGCAGTGAGAACACGAATGCATAAAAGGGTTAACCTAACGTTTCTCCCACATTTGATGTTTGGTTTTTTTAATAGCAGATTAATTTAAAGGTTCGTCTGTTGGTGTAATGCATATAAATAAGTGTCTCTCGTTCCTCTTTTTTATGTAGACTCGGCCGGTTTTTTTCCCTGTTTTAATTGTTTAGCACTAAGCCATTGTAGGGCCTTTAATAGCTTGCTTTTTAGTGTGAGCCGAAAATCTGTGTTGAAGGCCGTCCTTTGATCTATAATTGTAACTTTGATTAAGAGTTGTCTTATTGATACTTAAAACACTTCTTCTTGTTTATTCTTATTAATTGTACATACTAATGTTAATTAGAGTTCTAGGACACAGTCATGATTAAGTACCGGTTATTTTTTGTTTGCCGTAAAAAGAAATCTTAGTATATTCAAAAACGCCACAGAACCGGACTAAATCAAACTGTAAGAATTTACGAAGCTTAGAAACCAATGGAAAATAACTGTCATATTCCTGACTTGGTACATACATTTTCAGAAGGAACGTGTGGTTTTAACCTGGATTTACAACTACCTAACCCTCCAACTCGGTTCTGTTTATATTGACAAAACTGAACGAGCAACCCAAACAAATTTTATATTATTGGTAAGTGAGATCTAGCGTAAAAACCGTGTGATTATAAAACACAATTGCACTTAAACAGGTCGAGAAATCTAGATTTTCTGACGTCAGAATATATTTGCATAGTAATTTCCAAAACACAAGGCCAATATGGCCTAGAAAAACTGACCAATCGACTCAATGAACTACAATGCATTGTGGGCTACTACGAGTAAACTACTACTTAAAACACGTGGAATTAGTGGGAAAACAGTCAATTAATATATTGTCTGGGACTCTCATTACCAAAGTTTTTATTCTGCAAATATATTTAATGTAAAATATATAACGTAATCTTCAATTAGCATGCTCAGATTAAAAAAAATATTGTTTATTGGCTTCACGAATCGACTTTCTTTTTCGCCTTGCAAAAGTAGTTGAACCGGTTTTGTGCATTGTTATGAATTGAACCTGCATTAATTTCACGACATGACACAGTGAAATATCCAATGAAGTGACCACTGTCCAGTAAAAAAATCATTTGAGCTCTTTTAAACATGTATAATGTCATTGCAAAATCATTTCTGCCTGGAAAAACACGAAACTTTCATTGAAACACTTCTTTCTGTACTGAATGTGTATTTATTTTTTTATCAGGACCTGAACTAAAAGTAAGAACATCATAATATTCAGTATTCTAAAAAGAAGTGTTATGAAAGCGGCAGGGGCGGGTCCAGCCATTTTAAAAGGAGGGTCCTAACCCTGGACAAAAGGGGAGGGGGTTCCAACTACATGTCCCCATCCAAATGCACTGATCGTCCAAAAAAAGGGAGTCCATCTCCCGGAACCCCCGCCCCCTGGATCCGCCACTGAGCGGGTACGGTATATAGTTCAATACATTTTTTATAGTTTCATCCATCGATAATATCCGTTTGTTGCTAATTTTATCACAAAATATACCTCAGAGGTTTTTTATCGTTCATCTGCTGTCCTGTTGACATATGTAAAATATCTCCAATATTAAAAGTCTCTGGATCATAGTGGGTGCCATATTACCTATTATTTTTTTTCTAAAACGTGCTTTGTATATAGAAATAAGAAGATGAGGTATGAGTGCCAAATGAGACATCTTTCCAACAAAGACATAATTTGTAAAGTAAGCAGTCAAAGGTCCAATGCTGAAAAGTAAGCTATTAATGACCCAAAAATTACTTGTGTAAAACGATCCAAACAAAAAAAAAAGAAAAAAAAAAGGTCCAATTAAGTATATAAAAGGACAAGAAATCTATCCCATCAACAAAAAATTGTATAGGAGCCTGTATTTCAGTGGTTGTCGTTTGTTTATGTGTTACATATTTGTTTTTCGTTCATTTTTTTTTTTATATAATTAAGGCCGTTAGTTTTCTCGTTTAAATTGTTTTACATTGTCATATCGGGGACTTTTATAGCTGACTATGCGGTATGGGCTTTGCTCATTGTTGAAGGCCGTACGGTGATCTATAAATGTTAATTTCTGTGTCATTTTGGTCACTTGTGGACAGCTGTCTCATTGGCAATCATACCACATCTTTTTTATTATAGACCCAACGCTGCAACTTTCACAAAACATATCAAATTTTCCACCTTGTCGCACATACATATGCATAAAATCATTACAGCTTATTTCCTAATGCATGTGGAGCAAAACTTTGGTTAGCTTGCTTGCTTTGTTTGTATATTGTACAAAATATAAAATATACAAGTTAAAATATGCCTATATATATATATATATTGTTTAAAGATGTCAATCTTATTTTCAAAGCTTGTATAAACAATTATACAAACAAAGCAAGCAAGCCAACCAAAGTTTTACTTTGCAGGTTTAAGAAATCAGCTGTAATGATTTTATTCAGTTTGGCAAATGTCCGAGCCCGTTAAAAAAAGAACTGAAACTACAGTTGCTTACTTCACTACCTTCAACAAAAAGGGAACAGTTTAGAAGTCCCATATACTGAAATGTGAACAACAAAAATACTTATAGATTTTGTTAACACTGCCATGTATGTAAATATTTCTCCGCCTTTTTTACGAACACAAAATTCAAGGATCCCACATTTGCCTTTAATTATCTATACGAACATTGCTGTACTCTTGAATATCAGCACTTTATACGGCTTGCTTTACACCAGTAAGTTTGTCTCATGGGTAATTGTGTTTTTTCGCTGTTGTTTCGTTGCTTCTGGTGGACAAATACATGAAATCTTTGTGCCATCATCAAACATGTTAATGGCTATATATCGGGTAATTCAAACCCTTTTTTCTTCGCATAGAAACAACTCTTCGTTAATCTGAGCATGGAAGTAATACTTTATATCACGAACTATAAATGAGGATACACAAAATGAAAAACTATGCGAAATTGTGAATCCCGCATTGCACGAACAAATGTGTTGTATTTCAGTAAATAACACATGTTCTTGGTTGATTGTAAACACGTAGTAGTCCATCATGCATTGTGACTCATTTAGTGGATTGGTCAAAAACCTAGGTAAAAATAAATTGCGTCACATGTAAATAAACAATTACATGTGCGAGAACATAAGTATGCTAATTTATGCATTTCCATATAAGGTAGTGGTCCTGACCTGTTAAAGGTCCCGTCATTATGTTATTGTTCTATTATATGTCATCATGTTATTGTTTTATTACAAATTTGAAAATACTTTGAACGACAAACGACAAAATTATTTTACTCGCGTAGTGGTATAAAACATATGTGTATTCTTAAAAGTTCAAAAGAACTTCTGGATAGTTTTAAATCTCTGTCTCTTTCTAAAATTAGTTCTAACATAACTTTTGATTTTTAAACCCTGTATACCTCCATTCCCCATGTGAAATTTTAGCATGTTTTAAAATTCTTTGAACGACAAAATTTCTTCCTTTGTGACGTTTACATTTTCTGGTGTCAAACACGCGAAGCAATGAATTAGGTTTTTACCTTTTTATAGATGCTTTTTGTGCTTTTTTGTTAAATATTTGTTTGTTTTGAGATTGTGACATAGTAATGATTGCTGTACCCACATTGTGGCTATTTAACTATTATGTCAGTTTTGTTCACGCATCGTTGTAAAAATTGATGCGACTGTCATACAAGCCAGAAGTTTAGAGCTTTAACCAGGTTCAATCCACCAATTTCTACATTTGAAAATGCCTGTACTAAGTCAGGAATATGACAGTTGTTGTCCATTTGTTTGATGTGTTTTATTATTTGATTTTGCCATTTGATTATGAACTTTTCGTTTTGAATTTTCCTCGGAGCTCAGTATTTTACTGGCTTAAAAATAATATGAGCAACACGAATGGTGCAGCAGGTGAAGCAGGATCTGATTACCTTTCCAGAACACCTGTGATCGACCTCCGTTTTTTGTGGGGGTTTGTTTTGCTGTAGTACCCCTATGTGGGACATTTTTACCTGTTGTGTCTGTTTGTTTTGTTTACACATCGTTGTCAATCTAATGGAATTTGATGTGACTGTCATACAACTCAGAGGTTTAGATAGCTTCAAAAACAGAATTAATCCAACATTTTTTTACATAAGAAAATGCCTGTACCAAGTCAGGAATATGACAGTTGTTATCCATTCGTTTGATGTGTATGAACTTTTTTCCCTATTTGATTAGGGACCTCCCTTTTCGATTTTTTTTCGGCGTTCAGTATTTTTGTGATTTTACTTTTTAATGATGATCTCTGTTTTTCTTCAAATACCAAACTGCTAGAATTATGCCTTTTATTCTTTCTGTTAGAACCAATGTTCTATTTAGACAACAGTCTATATTTAATAAACCACAACTTTAAATTGTAAGTAAATGTCCAAAGTTGATATTTTAACAAAGGTTCATAAGTTGGAGTTGTCCGTTGTCTTTTGTGCTTTGTTATATTTTGTAGTCAAAGAATGAAGAGATGTTTTTTCTTTCATTATTCTTAAGCTATCAAAGTTGATACAAGGAAAATAACTTACTAGATGTAGGAACTAAAATGAAACGAGGAAATCTTTTGCTTTGTGTAGTGACATTGATTATTTTACTCTTTTCTAAAATGTATAAGTAATGTTATATTCATAATACATAGTTCAGTTTTATACATACAGGACAAAATAATATGAAAATTATTTGGCTCATTTCCTTATAATTTGTTTGACAACATCTTATCTTGATTGAACCAGGATATGTTCCACTTACTGAACAGTACACGTTCTCGTTATTCCCGTACCGGTTCTAAATGCAACCAGTATGCTATATTTGTTTGTATCGAAACGTATAGTATTGGTAAATATAAATAGTATACATACGATTGATCCGAACAAAATTTCCGAAACAGACTTCATTTCGATGCATGATGTTTTGATTCAATATATTTTTTGAGGAAGGGTGTTTTTCAACAAGAAATCTATCATTTTTAGGACAAATCTTCTCCTTGAGACTTTTTGCTATAGTTAAACTTTAGTCAGGGGCTTCTAATGATATATAAGGAATGAGTAGAAGGAAGCAACATCCTTTAATTCCACATTCTGCAATATAGAGTATACCCTGTCAATAGCAAATTCAAAGTTAGGTGAAATTACTTAACCTATCTATCTAATCGACATTGAAATGAAAGATACCACAGATACAGTTAAATCTGCATCATATTTTGACTTACATCTAATAATCAACAAAGATGGTCGACAAATAACAAAATTTTACGACAAACACGACGATGCTAGAATGGTAAAATTGAAGTGAACATAAAACTGCGTTTGAATTAAACATCACCCCGATTCAGAGTTCAAAGTTAGGTGAAATTACTTAACCTATCTATCTAATCGACATTAAAATGAAAGATACCACAGATACAGTTAAATCAGCATCATATTTTGACTTACATCTAATAATCAACAAAGATGGTCGACAAATAACAAAATTTTACGACAAACACGACGATGCTAGAATGGTAAAATTGAAGTGAACATAAAACTGCGTTTGAATTAAACATCACCCCGATTCAGAGTGATAGAGCTTGCGTTTACTAGTGTGCTTTCCATGATATAGTGTTACTGTTTAAAGGCTTATTTCTGAAGAAGTAGTAAACTTGAAGTAATTCCATCTAAAATCCTACCGACACATCATCAGTCGGTTGACTTTGATGAATTATCTGTGTCACATGTGACCATGAATATCTACCTATTATTATTGCTTTTTAAACTTTAGTTAACATCATAAGCGAAAACACACAAAACTATTTGTAAGTTACATAAAAAAAAAAGATTTCGTATTCAATTATGAGTTAAGCCCATACAGCATATTCAGCTATAACAGAATGGACGAGACCGGGTTCTTGTATATCCGAACAACAAAAAAACCCTTATAACATATTTGAGAGAACTCGTAGTTACTGATAGCTAGTTCAAAACAAATAACAGTAAATAAAACAAAATCATGCATCTACCACTTAATTATAAAATCAATACACATCCAACATGCATTGGATCTAGTGTTAAGACGTCAACTTTTCGCATATTGGCAAAAGACAAACGAAATAGTAAACATCAACATTTGAGGACAAATTGTAATTACTAGAGCCCTCTGATAAATTTGATTCGTTCTGTTCAATTTTGCATCTATCAGATGTGCTTTTAACAGTTTTGAAATAATTCCAGACTCCGGCTGTCGTCTGCTCTTTAGTCGGGTTGTTGTCTCTTTGACATATTCCCCATTTCTATTAACAATTTTGATATTTACATTATATCCCTATTTTCTGTGTTCCACCTTGGTTTGGCGATTATGTTTGTTGGCTAGTTTGGATCATCTGACAAAGCGAGATATCTAAAGAAATATCGTGGTCAGCGTTTCAAATGGCAGAGTAGTTTTAGAAGAGAAAATATTTTTCAAGTAGACAGACTACTATTGATGACGACGGCAGCTTAGTGGTGAGAAAAGCTCACTTGGCCTTTTAGGTCAGTTGAGCAAAAATAAAAGCCGCCATCCGAATCAGTTATTATAACTATTTCATGAAAATCCTCCAATATCTTTATTTCCACCTGTTTCCTATAGATTTCTTTGGGGTCAAATTAGAACCGATCTAGCAAGTAACAAAACTTTAAAACCATTAAGCTGTTAGCTTTTCCATATTTGAAAAAATATCTGTATATATGAATATAGAACTATTTCATTGATGCAATAATATGACAAGCAATTTTTCATATCTTTATTCTCTAATCGATAGTCATTCATAGTATGCAAAAGTATCTTTTATTAAACGTTTCATAAATATTTAATATTTTAACCGATAGGAGGAAAAGAAATTAAAACTCAATACAACTGAAAGATGAAAAAAACAACATGTGAAACCAATTAAACCACTATTGACAGATCTTGAAAAGATGTCCACATTGCATAGCCACCTGTCTATTAAAAAGCCTGTACCAAGTCAGGAATATGACAGTTCTTGTCCATTCGTTTTTTTATGCGTGTTTTTTTTTTTGATTTTGCCATGTCATAATGGACTTTCCGAATTGATTTTCCTCTAAGTTCAGTATTTTTGTGATTTTACTTTTTGTAACTTCATTGATATATTTGTTATAAATTTTATCGTTAGTTTGCTGTCTCGGGACTTAAAAAACTTAGTTTTCCTATTTTGTGCAAATAGTCTCCAACTCGATTAGAGAATATATGTTCTCCACATTTTATTAAGAGAAAAAACAACACCTCTGTAGCTTACCAACGGAAAATCATTTTCATCAGCAACGCTATACGTTTTTCCGAAATTTTGTCAGACACTTAAAATATCGATGAAATACAGTAAAACACTGCAGATCACAATGACTTTTGATAAAGACAGAAAGACGAAACCCTTACAATAAACGTTTCATTTAAATATTTTTTTTGTGTAAAACTAGTACTGAGCAACAATTAAGTAACATTTAATCAACCAAATAATTTATTAGCCTAGGACATGAAATAGGTGACTTGAAGGTAAAGTTTTTTGGTGAATATTACAACAGTACTGACAAATATTTTGTTCTTGCCACAAAATATTTTATGACCTCACACACAACTATAGAAAAGAAAACTGCGACTAGAAAAAATATTTCTTACATTTTGTAGTTGAAATATACGTACCATAAAGCTTCACTTGGAGAATATGCTTCTTTTTACAACAGTTAAAAGAGTTTTGTTCATCAAATTATCATCCAAAGTTGTGTAGTTTTACGAGTCAAGTAGAAAAATGGTCAACAATAAAAACATCAATATAAAATTTCAAGCACGACAACGCAAAAAACAAAAAGTAAATACTTACGAACTCTTGAACATAGGAATGGAAACTGAGATGTACAATTTTCCACAATAAAATATCTCGATTCCTTTTTTGAGATGGTAAGACATACTTCCTTTCCCGTAACTATTCCTGTAAATATAAAACATAATTATAATAACCGAATGTTCCCTTGACTAGAACAAGAGGACAGGTGCCGACAGTTATAAAGGATCTGAAGATTAAGAGCAGCTGAGACGTTTTGTGTTTCAAATGAAGATTTATTTTTACAGCTTTGAAATAGATGATTCTTTTTTAGAATTCCTGTTTTGAACTGAACAAACTAATTTTGCAAGGTTTCTTTTTATTTATCCCAAAGAAGTATATGTACAGTCAACATTTAATATACAATAATAGAAGTATCAAAGTAAAGCATTTATATTGTATGGAAATTGGGGACAACAACAACAAACAATAAAAAATACTTGTCACAAAATATTCATGTAAATGATTTGAAAAGTTATATCAAATAAGTCTCAAAAGAATAAGTAAGATATACCAGCACGAGGGGGTAATGCAAGTTTTTATATCAATTTGACTTCACTGCCTAGAGTGCATCTTTACACATGTTGCACAATGAACAGATAAGAGGAAACTATAAACACGTAAATAATATATCTCACGATAGTGTGCAAAATCAAGGCAAAAAACAAAAAAAAAGTTACCATCAACTACGGTATGTGACCTAAAAATCGGAGTCCAATAAGATTTGCCTGCTATAGCGTCGTTTCCTATTGTATTTGTTTTATACAATACGGCAATTTGATGTTGTGTCAAACAATGCTCTTGATAGTCATACCATGACCTGGATATCAACTCAGCTGCAATAATTATTATAAAACTATCAGACGCACATCCAATTAATAATCAGCCAAAATAAGACAAATACAATCGTCAATATATTTGTATTACCAACCCCGTTCAAATTATGATACGATAAATGTAATTTAAAATTAACATTTTAATAGCAGTATCATGACTTTAAAGTCTACTGTTTAACGTACAAATTTTTTTACAGATATTTTACTCATTTTTATTGAAATCCAGGTAAAATGTTGCACTTCTTTTATGCACATACCAAAAAATAATGACACTTTTATCATAAAATGTTGCTTTGACAAGTTACTTTACTAATGATAATATCTTGCTACTTTTCGTATACAGAAACTATATTTGTCGAGTCTGAAGTTCTTTTTAATACCATCATCAGGATTTATCTAAACCAAATCTTTACTAATAGACGAATACGCAATGAGCTATATGACAAAGGGAAATACAAAGTATTCTCTTAGCTGCGTCCGAACGATTTTCTTGATTTACTTTTATCAGATTTATCAGAAACATTCACAAAAAAAAAATGAACCTATAACTATCGAACTCTTGGACACGTGCGACCTATGTGACCACGGTAAATAATAGATTAAACTTACATGATGTATTTTCACATCCAAATACGTTTTTTGCATTGCAGTCACGGATAAAAAACTTGGTTTTGTCTTTGGTTGTTGTGATACATTCTTTTTCAATGTACGTATTAGCTGGTTCAATGTTTTTTAAATCTGCAAATACAAAAATTTTGCCTTTGAAAAACAACATTAATTTCTTTTCAGTTATCCTGTAGGTTTTCTAAATAGTGTAATTGAAATCCTCCCTTCGTAAATTTTAAGGACGCTATAACGAGTTGGTTGACCGTTATGGAATAACCGTTTCACAGATGATAGAAGAAGAAGAAGAATTGTTTATTATAGTGCAACCTGAATATAAAGTATATCGTTACATTAAATACATAATATAAAACTCCAGCCAGCCAAACAGGCTTATGATGATATCGGATATGTTTCTTTTGGCGTAACTACAATCCGCTTCTCTTTTCACGACCTACCGAATGCGACAATTTACCAGGTTTGCAATAATATCAGCAACACGGGTACCACATGTACAGAAGGATCTGCTTATCCTTCCGGAGCACTTGCGATCACTCCCAGTTTTGATGGGGTATTTGTTGCTTAGTCTTTAGTTTTCTATATTGTGTCTTGTATCCTTTTATTTGTCTGTTTGTCTTTTCTTTTTTAGCAATGATGTTTTAAGTTTATAATCGATCTATGAGATTAACTGTTACTCTGTAATCTTTCGTCCGTCTTTTTCAGTGTCGAGTAAAATTGACAAAAATGTTGAAAATTAAAACAAGAATAACTACAATAATACAAATGTTTACCTTTAACAAATATAAACACAAGAGCTGAACGATCCGAACTACAAGGAGTGTCGCTGGCATTAGTACATTTTGTTCTGCAGGTACCGCTAATTTCGGGTTTATTGTTAAGGCAGTAGCACCTAGAGCTCTGAAAAGGACAGAATCTGAGTAATACATTTTTATAATATATGCAATGAAGAAGAGATTACTCTGTTTTGAATGTTCTTGCATTTATATGTACTGCATCCTGCCATGTAATGTTGTCATTTTGGTGGTATAATTAACATTGCTATATGAAAGCGCGATGTTGTGCCTGCCACAAAGCCAGGATCAATATAAAGAAGAAGATATTGTATGATTACCAATGAGATAAATCTCCACAATAGACCACAATGACAAAGAAACTAACAACTATAACTCACCGTACGACCTTCAACAATGAGCAAAGCCCATACCGCATAGTCCGCCATAAAAGGCCCGAAATGACAATGTAAAACAATTCAAACGAGAAACCTAACGGCCTTATATATGAAAAAAAGTGAACGAAAAACAAATATGTAGCACATAAACAAACGTCAACCACTGAATTACAGGCTCCTGACTTTGGACAGGCATATACATAGAGAATGTGGCGGGGTTAAACATGTTAGCGGAATCCCTAACCTGGGACAGTGGTGTAACAGTTACAACATAAAAACGAACTATAAAAATCAGTTGAAAAAGGCTTAACTCATCAAATGGATAGAAATACATTTTCCAAATTATCCCCTACCAAGTCAGGAAAACGGCATTTGTTATTTTTTAGTTCGTTTCTGTGTGTGTTGCATTGTAGTTTGTTTTGTTGCACTTCCGTGTGTCTGTTGTTTTGTTGTTTTTCTCTTTGAATAATTGACATGTTTCCCTCATTTTAAGTTTGTAACCAGGATATGTTTTCTATCAGTCGATTTATGACTTTTGAACAGTCTTCTTCCAATGTCTTAATTTCAAAAATAGAATTCAACACGATTGGTTGTGAAAGAAAGAAAATAAAAACATTGTAAAGCTATAGAACAATGAATAGCAGATTCCACTGTTAAAGTGTTGAATAAAACAATAACTAACAAAAAAGAAAGACGTTTCATGGTCAAAATTACTAAAGATTCAACAATTTATCCAAAAGCAATCTGGATATTTATTCTTATATTTTAAACAATGATTTATTTTCAATTCAATTCTTTAAAGGGGCACTAGCTGTCAAATTCATGTTCATCGGTGTGACCCAAATCTTCATGTTTCATTTATAGCACAGAAACATGTATTCATATTTAAACAAGTAAAAGATTAAGAATTTACAGGGATATGTAACTTCGTTTCGTGTATATTTAAGTATAGACGCCATCTCATTATTTATCGAGTCGATCACCGGAGTTCTCCGATCGTGAAATAAGAGATAAAAACATAAATATAGTTCGAAATATATAAGCGAGCTCGTGCATTACACTTTCACTGTCGACATTCTTTTCCTTTAAACTCAACACGTACGATGCATGCGTTATCCATCTCTAGCTAAGGGGTTAAATTGACTTGGAAGTTAATAATTCATTAGTAATGTTTCTTAGCTTAACTTGACAAAATTGAACAATACTGGACGCTAAAAGCGAATAACTATTACACTATTTCACTTTCATAAATTATTTTACCAAAAAAAAACCTTCCCATTTTAGATTTTTTCATATATATCTGGTAGCTAGTGCCCCTTTAATAGCAAATCATGATTTGAACATTATTTTTCTTAAATTTGATCATTGCAACGACATATAACATGAACTTGATAACATATGATTCCCATATTCGCTAGATAAAATAACCTGGAGTGATTACAAAGATAACATATTGTTTAATGATAAATAAAAAGGATACCAAGAATCGAACAAATACTGTGCTGCACAAAATAACTAAGCTGGAAAAGACTATTCTTTTACCTTTTAGCGTTTGAATTTGAAAACATACCTTTATAACAAAGTAGGTAGCAACTGAATAATCAGAGCAATGTTTTAAACAATCCTCAACATTATTTACACTTATCCCTGGATCTATAGGAGAAAGACTTCTGCCACACCCTGTCAAATAAAGCATTAAATTGATTCATCAGCTTTCTTGTAATGTTTTATATCAAACTGTCTCTTTGCAAGCAAAATTCATTTTCGGATCGGAATCAGTTTTAAAAAATTATAGAGGGAGTGCTTCTGATAAAAAAAAATCCATTCTTCATTTGTAGAAAATATTTGATTATATATACAATAACACTGTTCAACAAAGTGTTCTTTTTTTTAACTCAATTGCTTAAATTTTTCGGATTTAGAAAAATGATTTTTATGTTCAGCATCATCTTTTAATGAAAATTACTACAAATATAATTCAGACACGGAACATACCTATAAAGGCAGCCCATTTTGTGTATTTAATTACGGTTCCTGTCCAAGCCTTTTCTACATTTTTATAAACCATATGATTCGATGAGTTATTAAATATGGTAGAGATGTTTATCTGTTCGATCACTGGAAGTGAGCACACATCGGAACTCGTTGTCCAGTTACTTTCTGGGAATCCAATGAAGACTGAACATCCTAGCAACAAAAAATAAAAAAAAATAATGTACTATTACACTTACATGATTTGTACATTGGATTACTATCAATACATTTAATAAATCAAAGTATTAACTTACTTTATGAGATTCAGATTCCGGTTACTTTAATTTCACAGGATGTGTTTTAATTATTTACTGCTTAAATTAGTTTCCATTCGTCCCGCAAAATTTTAGCAGAACTATAAACATATAACTGCTATTCCAAATTATAGATAATTCCATTTAATGTTTCGTTTTGGTTTTTTTTAATATTGGCGTTGGGTTTTTTTGAACAGTTTTTGGGTGCTTGTACATATTTAGTATGAAGAATATGAACGTAATTTATAAATTGTTGTTTTCATTAATTACACCTAGTGGAAGTGAAACAAATATGAATCAACTAATAAATACTTTTCTGGTATAAATGAATTAAAAATAGATAAAGAATGCATAAATGTTAATGTAACTGTGTCTGCTTCTTGAACACATAGCAATCTTCATTAAAAGGTAATAATGAAGTGCATAACTTACCAGATATTGAGATTATATCAATCAGAATATATAGCTTCAATGCATTATCCATTTTTGCTGAATGAATTGATATATAAAAAACGTATTCTAATGAAGTATATCTGAATTATTTCCTCATACGAACTTGGCACTTAGGAAACATCATTTACACAACATTTTGTAATTCTTTTATTTATATTGTGTATACTGCTTGCGAATGTTAAACAGTTATAAACAGAATACACGATATTTGTATTAATTTGGTGTTGTTAATAGTTCTATAGTTAGGCAAAAACAAAATGAGAGATTTCCTCTTTGTATACTCAATCAAAGACTTGCGCATAACAATAATTCTTGAGTATTATTTCTATTTATTTCTTGTCGATAGAATGGACCGTTAATGGATTCTGTAAATGGTAGTTTATTGGAAAGGAATTTTCAGAAAAAAACGAAGATCAAGAAAACCCATATAAGAGTCTTTCTTTTAATACTTTTGTTTTCCAGATCTTTCATTTGTTGTGATATGGATGAATTTATTCTAACTTATTTTTTATGTAACTTTTTTTTATTTTGATAAAACTTACCGTCAAATCTATAGTTGACAGTCGTAACTAAGGAGAGACCCGCCATTTTTAATTTATTAGATCAACAAATGTTCGATTACTCCAATAGTATGATGACTATCACAAATAAAACAATACTTAGCTCAAACCCGCCGTTTTGGTATGATTTTATCGAAATTTGAATCGTAGAGGTAACGTAATAGCCTTCAATTTGTAATTTTTCATTTTCAAGACATCACGTTTAAGCCCCGGTCCCACTAGACCAAGTTTGCACCAAGCTCACCGCGATCTAAATAAATTTAGATCGTGGTGAGGTCGCAGTATGAGCGACATGAAAATGTAAATTGTCGTTGCTTTCACGATGCTACTACGTCCTCATTACGTTTCTACAACGATCCCGCTACGATTATACCACGTGCTCATCGCGCTTATTCTACGACCTCACTACGCTTATCAAGATCTTTCCACGCTCTTCACGTTTTTACTATGACCAAACCACGAGTTATCCGATTGCAACACGATCTTACCACGCTACTACTGCGATTATAATAGTTCTTACAACGATTATTAGTACACTACGTTCATACCGCGATCTTTCTACGTTCGCAGCAATAACGTCAATACCATGTTCCATATCAATGTTCCATTCCTTCCTTGCCACCCAAATCTACTAGAACACGTGGGCATGGTTGTAGGGGTTGAATCAGATGTAGAAGCAGAATGAGTTCTGATAATTACGAATCATGATCAAACAGATATATCGGACCGACGATTGCAACCTTAATTGCAATCTATTGCTGGTCCATAAAGCTCAAATGACGCCGATATTTTAGTGAGCGATAACAGAGATGACACAGATGTGTCAATAGATATAGGAAGATGTGGTATGAGTGCCAATGAGACAACTCTCCATCCAAGTATTATCTTATAAAAAAAAAACCATTACAGTTCAAGGTACGGCCTTCAACACGAAGCCTTAGCTCACACCGAACAGCAAACTATAAAGGACCCAAAACAACATAGTGTAAAACCATTTAAACGTGAAAACCAACGGTCTAATTTATATATGAACGAGAAGCATGGTTGAGCCGTTAAAGCAAATGGAAACAAAATTTAGGGAGCATTTTTATATATTTTATGTAAAAATGTCAATGAAATTGATGATCGTAGTATGAACGTAGTCAAGGTCGTAAGAAAATCGTGATGAGGACGATAAGGGCGTGCTAGAATCATACTATGGTCGTGAACAATGTGGTATAGTCGTAATGGAAGCGCAGTTGAGTCGCGGTGAGAACGCGATGGTCGTAGTCAGGTCGTAATTACGTCGCGGTGAGAACGTGATGGTCGTAGTGAGGTCGTAATAACGTCGCGTTGAGATCGCAGTATTTCCGAACAGAATAACGCTTTCGCCACCCTCTCGCTACGATGGTACAGCGACCTTTGCGAAATTACCACGATCTTAGTGCGCTCTCACTACGCTTCTTCTACGACCTTATTTCGCCACGACCGCACCACGATTGTTTTGAACATGTTCGAAGTTGGCCACGCTCATCACGATCTTGGAGACCTCACCACGACCGTGATACGACCTTACTGCGATCCACGATCGTACTACAATCACCAAAATTGGCATTTTTTTCACAGATCGTAGTGCGATCATGGCCTAGTGGGACTGCGGTATTAGGTAGCAATACACAGTTAGGAAAAAAACTTGAAATTGACACTCATAATTTTTAAACACCCTCTTTCTCCCCCTGTCTAACAAAGAAGGCTTTATATGCGTGTTATACATGTATATACTTGTAGAAAGAGAATCTTCCATAGATTTGATTTCTAATGGTCATAAGGGTGAAATATAATCCCTTTTGAGTGTAACCATGGCAACAATCTGCATTTCTTAGATATAAAATATAGCAAAAAAGGGGGGTGAACATGTCACAAAAGTATATATATATAGGTTTATATCTATCAAGCGGTCCAAAAAAAATCATATGTCTTCCTGCTCGTTTTTCCATAAAATTGAATTGAAAAGATCGAGCGCAAAATCTTTGTTGATAAACACTACAATAATTTATGGACCTATGAACGGTACGGATAGAAAAATACGGACTGTCAATCATTGAAATGGCCTATAAAACATGTTAAAATCATTCAAATGTTCATATAAACCCACTAAGAAGGCTATATTATTCTTCAATTATCTAAAAATCAATTTTATTGTACAAAAACTTTCATATTTAAAAAATTCACAGGGGCCATAATGCGAAACTAAACATCTAACTGTGTATTGCTACCTTAAGGATTAACATTTTTTTTCCCAATTCCACTTTAAATGGATTTCTGTTTTCTACTAGTTAAAACGAGCATTTTCGCCTGCTTGTTTTGAAAATCGGTTCAGAAATAAATATTTTATGAAAGTTAGCAGTTGACACTGAAATGCAACAAAAAAGTGATTTTATGAAACATGCCATGTCAAAGTACATTTTCTCCTTTTTTAGTCAATTTTCTAAAACTATACCTTCTAAGCCTGTCTTTCCTTGTTTAAAAACCTAAAATAACCTTAACAGTAGACAACTTTTACAAGTTAAAGCTATTTTAAAGCTCTAGAATGTCAATTTTGTTGTGTATTACCATACCAAGGCCTTGGTTAAAATTTAGTCAATACTGAATTTATTTATAACAGCGGGGAAAAAATTGGGCTTAATTCATGCTAAATTGTGACTTTATACTTGCTAAAATAATAAATTTGATTTAGTCGCATGAAAAAATATTAAGCGTTCCCTTCTAAGGTTTCTACATAACGCGCAATCTTCTTTCCCAAGGGGTAGCCAATAAAGTATCAATTAATAACGGAACCAAGTCTTTGCGTCAAAATGTCTATATTGGTTGCTAAGGACAATAAACAACAAAACTAACATATATTGTCATACTAAAGGTTGTTTCTCCCTTAAAATTGTATCTATAACCTAAATATCAATAGTTTTGTGGTATGTTTGTCTAAAAAAAAGGCAATAATTTGCTTTGTAAAATGCCATAAGGTAGCAATACACATTTAGGAAAAAAACTTGAAATTGACACTCATAATTTTTAAACACCCTCTTTCTCCCCCTGTCTAACAAAGAAGGCTTTATATGCGTGTTATACATGTATATACTTGTAGAAAGAGAATCTTCCATAGATTTGATTTCTAATGGTCATAAGGGTGAAATATAATCCCTTTTGAGTGTAACCATGGCAACAATCTGCATTTCTTAGATACAAAATATAGCAAAAAAGGGGGGTGAACATGTCACAAAAGTCTCCAAAATTTGGTCTAAAGAAAAATTTCAATGAATTACAGTGATACCTTTCCTGAATCCATAGGTTTATATCTATCAAGCGGTCCAAAAAAAATCATATGTCTTCCTGCTCGTTTTTCCATAAAATTGAATTGAAAAGATCGAGCGCAAAATCTTTGTTGATAAACACTACAATAATTTATGGACCTATGAACGGTACGGATAGAAAAATACGGACTGTCAATCATTGAAATGGCCTATAAAACATGTTAAAATCATTCAAATGTTCATATAAACCCACTAAGAAGGCTATATTATTCTTCAATTATCTAAAAATCAATTTTATTGTACAAAAACTTTCATATTTAAAAAATTCACAGGGGCCATAATGCGAAACTAAACATCTAACTGTGTATTGCTACCTTAAGGATTAACATTTTTTTTCCCAATTCCACTTTAAATGGATTTCTGTTTTCTACTAGTTAAAACGAGCATTTTCGCCTGCTTGTTTTGAAAATCGGTTCAGAAATAAATATTTTATGAAAGTTAGCAGTTGACACTGAAATGCAACAAAAAAGTGATTTTATGAAACATGCCATGTCAAAGTACATTTTCTCCTTTTTTAGTCAATTTTCTAAAACTATACCTTCTAAGCCTGTCTTTCCTTGTTTAAAAACCTAAAATAACCTTAACAGTAGACAACTTTTACAAGTTAAAGCTATTTTAAAGCTCTAGAATGTCAATTTTGTTGTGTATTACCATACCAAGGCCTTGGTTAAAATTTAGTCAATACTGAATTTATTTATAACAGCGGGGAAAAAATTGGGCTTAATTCATGCTAAATTGTGACTTTATACTTGCTAAAATAATAAATTTGATTTAGTCGCATGAAAAAAATATTAAGCGTTCCCTTCTACGGTTTCTACATAACGCGCAATCTTCTTTCCCAAGGGGTAGCCAATAAAGTATCAATTAATAACGGAACCAAGTCTTTGCGTCAAAATGTCTATATTGGTTGCTAAGGACAATAAACAACAAAACTAACATATATTGTCATACTAAAGGTTGTTTCTCCCTTAAAATTGTATCTATAACCTAAATATCAATAGTTTTGTGGTATGTTTGTCTAAAAAAAAGGCAATAATTTGCTTTGTAAAATGCCATAAGGTAGCAATACACAGTTAGGAAAAAAACTTGAAATTGACACTCATAATTTTTAAACACCCTCTTTCTCCCCCTGTCTAACAAAGAAGGCTTTATATGCGTGTTATACATGTATATACTTGTAGAAAGAGAATCTTCCATAGATTTGATTTCTAATGGTCATAAGGGTGAAATATAATCCCTTTTGAGTGTAACCATGGCAACAATCTGCATTTCTTAGATACAAAATATAGCAAAAAAGGGGAGTGAACATGTCACAAAAGTCTCCAAAATTTGGTCTAAAGAAAAATTTCAATGAATTACAGTGATACCTTTCCTGAATCCATAGGTTTATATCTATCAAGCGGTCCAAAAAAAATCATATGTCTTCCTGCTCGTTTTTCCATAAAATTGAATTGAAAAGATCGAGCGCAAAATCTTTGTTGATAAACACTACAATAATTTATGGACCTATGAACGGTACGGATAGAAAAATACGGACTGTCAATCATTGAAATGGCCTATAAAACATGTTAAAATCATTCAAATGTTCATATAAACCCACTAAGAAGGCTATATTATTCTTCAATTATCTAAAAATCAATTTTATTGTACAAAAACTTTCATATTTAAAAAATTCACAGGGGCCATAATGCGAAACTAAACATCTAACTGTGTATTGCTACCTTAAGGATTAACATTTTTTTTCCCAATTCCACTTTAAATGGATTTCTGTTTTCTACTAGTTAAAACGAGCATTTTCGCCTGCTTGTTTTGAAAATCGGTTCAGAAATAAATATTTTATGAAAGTTAGCAGTTGACACTGAAATGCAACAAAAAAGTGATTTTATGAAACATGCCATGTCAAAGTACATTTTCTCCTTTTTTAGTCAATTTTCTAAAACTATACCTTCTAAGCCTGTCTTTCCTTGTTTAAAAACCTAAAATAACCTTAACAGTAGACAACTTTTACAAGTTAAAGCTATTTTAAAGCTCTAGAATGTCAATTTTGTTGTGTATTACCATACCAAGGCCTTGGTTAAAATTTAGTCAATACTGAATTTATTTATAACAGCGGGGAAAAAATTGGGCTTAATTCATGCTAAATTGTGACTTTATACTTGCTAAAATAATAAATTTGATTTAGTCGCATGAAAAAATATTAAGCGTTCCCTTCTAAGGTTTCTACATAACGCGCAATCTTCTTTCCCAAGGGGTAGCCAATAAAGTATCAATTAATAACGGAACCAAGTCTTTGCGTCAAAATGTCTATATTGGTTGCTAAGGACAATAAACAACAAAACTAACATATATTGTCATACTAAAGGTTGTTTCTCCCTTAAAATTGTATCTATAACCTAAATATCAATAGTTTTGTGGTATGTTTGTCTAAAAAAAAGGCAATAATTTGCTTTGTAAAATGCCATAAGGTAGCAATACACAGTTAGGAAAAAAACTTGAAATTGACACTCATAATTTTTAAACACCCTCTTTCTCCCCCTGTCTAACAAAGAAGGCTTTATATGTGTGTTATACATGTATATACTTGTAGAAAGAGAATCTTCCATAGATTTGATTTCTAATGGTCATAAGGGTGAAATATAATCCCTTTTGAGTGTAACCATGGCAACAATCTGCATTTCTTAGATACAAAATATAGCAAAAAAGGGGGGTGAACATGTCACAAAAGTCTCCAAAATTTGGTCTAAAGAAAAATTTCAATGAATTAAAGTGATACCTTTCCTGAATCCATAGGTTTATATCTATCAAGCGGTCCAAAAAAAATCATATGTCTTCCTGCTCGTTTTTCCATAAAATTGAATTGAAAAGATCGAGCGCAAAATCTTTGTTGATAAACACTACAATAATTTATGGACCTATGAACGGTACGGATAGAAAAATACGGACTGTCAATCATTGAAATGGCCTATAAAACATGTTAAAATCATTCAAATGTTCATATAAACCCACTAAGAAGGCTATATTATTCTTCAATTATCTAAAAATCAATTTTATTGTACAAAAACTTTCATATTTAAAAAATTCACAGGGGCCATAATGCGAAACTAAACATCTAACTGTGTATTGCTACCTTAAGGATTAACATTTTTTTTCCCAATTCCACTTTAAATGGATTTCTGTTTTCTACTAGTTAAAACGAGCATTTTCGCCTGCTTGTTTTGAAAATCGGTTCAGAAATAAATATTTTATGAAAGTTAGCAGTTGACACTGAAATGCAACAAAAAAGTGATTTTATGAAACATGCCATGTCAAAGTACATTTTCTCCTTTTTTAGTCAATTTTCTAAAACTATACCTTCTAAGCCTGTCTTTCCTTGTTTAAAAACCTAAAATAACCTTAACAGTAGACAACTTTTACAAGTTAAAGCTATTTTAAAGCTCTAGAATGTCAATTTTGTTGTGTATTACCATACCAAGGCCTTGGTTAAAATTTAGTCAATACTGAATTTATTTATAACAGCGGGGAAAAAATTGGGCTTAATTCATGCTAAATTGTGACTTTATACTTGCTAAAATAATAAATTTGATTTAGTCGCATGAAAACATATTAAGCGTTCCCTTCTAAGGTTTCTACATAACGCGCAATCTTCTTTCCCAAGGGGTAGCCAATAAAGTATCAATTAATAACGGAACCAAGTCTTTGCGTCAAAATGTCTATATTGGTTGCTAAGGACAATAAACAACAAAACTAACATATATTGTCATACTAAAGGTTGTTTCTCCCTTAAAATTGTATCTATAACCTAAATATCAATAGTTTTGTGGTATGTTTGTCTAAAAAAAAGGCAATAATTTGCTTTGTAAAATGCCATAAGGTAGCAATACACAGTTAGGAAAAAAACTTGAAATTGACACTCATAATTTTTAAACACCCTCTTTCTCCCCCTGTCTAACAAAGAAGGCTTTATATGCGTGTTATACATGTATATACTTGTAGAAAGAGAATCTTCCATAGATTTGATTTCTAATGGTCATAAGGGTGAAATATAATCCCTTTTGAGTGTAACCATGGCAACAATCTGCATTTCTTAGATACAAAATATAGCAAAAAAGGGGGGTGAACATGTCACAAAAGTCTCCAAAATTTGGTCTAAAGAAAAATTTCAATGAATTACAGTGATACCTTTCCTGAATCCATAGGTTTATATCTATCAAGCGGTCCAAAAAAAATCATATGTCTTCCTGCTCGTTTTTCCATAAAATTGAATTGAAAAGATCGAGCGCAAAATCTTTGTTGATAAACACTACAATAATTTATGGACCTATGAACGGTACGGATAGAAAAATACGGACTGTCAATCATTGAAATGGCCTATAAAACATGTTAAAATCATTCAAATGTTCATATAAACCCACTAAGAAGGCTATATTATTCTTCAATTATCTAAAAATCAATTTTATTGTACAAAAACTTTCATATTTAAAAAATTCACAGGGGCCATAATGCGAAACTAAACATCTAACTGTGTATTGCTACCTTAAGGATTAACATTTTTTTTCCCAATTCCACTTTAAATGGATTTCTGTTTTCTACTAGTTAAAACGAGCATTTTCGCCTGCTTGTTTTGAAAATCGGTTCAGAAATAAATATTTTATGAAAGTTAGCAGTTGACACTGAAATGCAACAAAAAAGTGATTTTATGAAACATGCAATGTCAAAGTACATTTTCTCCTTTTTTAGTCAATTTTCTAAAACTATACCTTCTAAGCCTGTCTTTCCTTGTTTAAAAACCTAAAATAACCTTAACAGTAGACAACTTTTACAAGTTAAAGCTATTTTAAAGCTCTAGAATGTCAATTTTGTTGTGTATTACCATACCGAGGCCTTGGTTAAAATTTAGTCAATACTGAATTTATTTATAACAGCGGGGAAAAAATTGGGCTTAATTCATGCTAAATTGTGACTTTATACTTGCTAAAATAATAAATTTGATTTAGTCGCATGAAAACATATTAAGCGTTCCCTTCTAAGGTTTCTACATAACGCGCAATCTTCTTTCCCAAGGGGTAGCCAATAAAGTATCAATTAATAACGGAACCAAGTCTTTGCGTCAAAATGTCTATATTGGTTGCTAAGGACAATAAACAACAAAACTAACATATATTGTCATACTAAAGGTTGTTTCTCCCTTAAAATTGTATCTATAACCTAAATATCAATAGTTTTGTGGTATGTTTGTCTAAAAAAAAGGCAATAATTTGCTTTGTAAAATGCCATAAGGTAGCAATACACAGTTAGGAAAAAAACTTGAAATTGACACTCATAATTTTTAAACACCCTCTTTCTCCCCCTGTCTAACAAAGAAGGCTTTATATGCGTGTTATACATGTATATACTTGTAGAAAGAGAATCTTCCATAGATTTGATTTCTAATGGTCATAAGGGTGAAATATAATCCCTTTTGAGTGTAACCATGGCAACAATCTGCATTTCTTAGATACAAAATATAGCAAAAAAGGGGGGTGAACATGTCACAAAAGTCTCCAAAATTTGGTCTAAAGAAAAATTTCAATGAATTACAGTGATACCTTTCCTGAATCCATAGGTTTATATCTATCAAGCGGTCCAAAAAAAATCATATGTCTTCCTGCTCGTTTTTCCATAAAATTGAATTGAAAAGATCGAGCGCAAAATCTTTGTTGATAAACACTACAATAATTTATGGACCTATGAACGGTACGGATAGAAAAATACGGACTGTCAATCATTGAAATGGCCTATAAAACATGTTAAAATCATTCAAATGTTCATATAAACCCACTAAGAAGGCTATATTATTCTTCAATTATCTAAAAATCAATTTTATTGTACAAAAACTTTCATATTTAAAAAATTCACAGGGGCCATAATGCGAAACTAAACTTCTAACTGTGTATTGCTACCTTAGCCATCACATCTTAGCGCCAAAAACATACATGAAGTTTCTCGGAATTTTTTTTTCTTCAAATTTATACATTTTTACAAGTTCTAACGTATCTTTTTCTCTTTGTAATGCATGCTAATCTGAAAAAAACGTACTGCAGTTGATGAGTTGTCATCCTCCATTTTGATTTTACCATCACAAATTCCGTTTTGTGATCTCCACAACGCGTCGCCATTATAAATGCTTTTGCGACTGTCAAATAGCAAATTGATTTTGGAACTCTTCAACTACAGTACTGTTCTTCTTTAATTTTCCTATTTTAGTTCGGTATAACTTCTTTGGCAGTTCTACAGGATTGAATTGGTTTTTTAATAAGATACAGTTCATCCGATAAAATTATAGTATATTTGTCCCCTTCCTACTGAACAATGAAAATTTGTCAAAAAGTATTCACAATAATGTCTATAACATATAGTTGTCAAATATCTGTTTGATAATATCAATGGTTAATGCAAATTTCAAAAATTATAGCACTAAAATTGCAGAATAATACCGAATTTCATATATTTGACGTTTCCAAACGTTATGTTTACGGACAACGTCATTTATGTTCTTTTTCAATACTTCAAAATTTATATTTAAAAGGAGATTTTAACGCCGTTATTTATTTAACAGCTCGACCCGACAGCACAGGAGGCTTTTTTATTACACTTAAAACGCAAATGTACAATTTGCTCTCATCGACCGATGCAATAACATATAAAGACAGTCTATATAAGAAAAGTATTCCATAATTTGAGGACCAAATCTTTACATTTATACAGATTATATATACTATTCACTTTATAACATATGTACTTTCCTCTGGTTTAATGGTAAACGATATTGTACTGTAGGAAAGGCGAACCTTTGAATGACAATTCTTTACTATATATAATATTATAATTAAGCGCTAATGGAACCTCAAATTTAAAAAAAGAGATGCATATGTTTTAGTGGAAAGTTTTCATTATAAAACCTATGTACATATACTTTTTTCTGAAGATTTTTTTTTTAAATTGCTTGCTTCCAATAAACAATTCGCCGACATATTTTCCGTATGCAAAGTGACCGTAGTGTGACCCGTCTCGTAAAAATCCGGTGATAGCAATACTCATGGATCTCTCATTGAAATAACCTATTATCGTATTGTACTTGTTATACACGTGCTCAATATCCATCATTCTTTGTTGATTGTTTACTATAAGAAGACAATTGGTAAACTTCGGCTTCAAAACACAACAAATAATTAGGCGCCATATTTTCACATCATAACATACAAAGCGAAAAAAAATTGACGATTATACGATATGTTTACGTAAAACATGATAAAATCGTGCACAGAAGACCAAGTTTATGATAAATACATGCATTTGTTAAATAATTGAATAAACATTATTTTTCACCGGTCACTCATTTCATATGACGTTTAATTTTAGCATGACGTTATCATGATTTATTTTACATAAACAGGTAAAAAATTCCTGTTTGTCTAATCAAATTGAAGATAAACATGTTTTGAATTGAACACGCGTGCTTCACGTAAACAATACACGTGTTTTCGGTTAACCTTTATAAAATATATATATAGAAGTCTATAAAAAAGACCAACCAGCAAATTTACTATGTACCGGATCGTCTAAAATAGGCGATACTATGCAGATAAGGAAAAAATTATATCAGTCTAAAGATTTGCACAACGGTACTGATATAAGATGTTATAATACGAAAATGTTATTATAACATCTTATATCAGTACCGTTGTGCAAATCTTTAGACTGATATATATATGATATGTATATCCGATGGATACATCTGTTGTAGGGTTGTCACTGACTCAGAGTACTTATAAATATAATTATTTTCTGTGACTGTATCTTACATTAATTTGTAGGATCCTTTACTATAGATAATTTAGCTGATCTGTAACAATAACATCTTCATGCCTTATATATCATGTACTGCAGTACGCCGCTAGATTAAAACTGACGTGGAAAGGTAACACACGGCCAGCGAAAGCTCTTTTTTTGAGAGCCCAGGTGGTCGTGTGGTCTAGCGGGACGGCTGCAGTGCAGGCGATTTGGTGTCACGATATCACAGTAGCATGGGTTCGAATCCCGGCGAGGAAAGAACCAAAAATTTCCGAAAGCAAATTTACAGATCTAACATTGTTGGGTTGATGTTTAGACGAGTTGTATATACATTATGTACACAGCCATGTATCACCATCATTGATGGCGATCCGATGGATACATCTGTTGTAGAGTTGTCACTGACTCAGACGTACTTATAAATATAATTATTTTCTGTGACTGTATATTACATTAATTTGTAGGATCCTTTACTATAGATAATTTAGCTGATCTGTAACAATAACATCTTCATGCCTTATATATCATGTACTGTAGTACGCCGCTAGATTAAAACTGACGAGGAAAGGTAACACACGGCCAGCGAAAGCTCTTTTTTGAGAGCCCAGGTGGTCGTGTGGTCTAGCGGGACGGCTGCAGTGCAGGCGATTTGGTGTCACGATATCACAGTAGCATGTGTTCGAATCCCGGCGAGGGAAGAACCAAAAATTTGCGAACGCAAATTTACAGATCTAACATGGTTGGGTTGATGTTTAGACGAGTTGTATATACATTATGTACACAGCCATGTATCACCATCATTGATGGCGATCCGATGGATACATCTGTTGTAGAGTTGTCACTGACTCAGACGTACTTATAAATATAATTATTTTCTGTGACTGTATATTACATTAATTTGTAGGATCCTTTACTATAGATAATTTAGCTGATCTGTAACAATAACATCTTCATGCCTTATATATCATGTACTGTAGTACGCCGCTAGATTAAAACTGACGAGGAAAGGTAACACACGGCCAGCGAAAGCTCTTTTTAGAGAGCCCAGGTGGTCGTGTGGTCTAGCGGGACGGCTGCAGTGCAGGCGATTTGGTGTCACGATATCACAGTAGCATGTGTTCGAATCCCGGCGAGGGAAGAACCAAAAATTTGCGAAAGCAAATTTACAGATCTAACATTGTTGGGTTGATGTTTAGACGAGTTGTATATACATTATGTACACAGCCATGTATCACCATCATTGATGGCGATCCGATGGATACATCTGTTGTAGAGTTGTCACTGACTCAGACGTACTTATAAATATAATTATTTTCTGTGACTGTATATTACATTAATTTGTAGGATCCTTTACTATAGATAATTTAGCTGATCTGTAACAATAACATCTTCATGCCTTATATATCATGTACTGTAGTACGCCGCTAGATTAAAACTGACGAGGAAAGGTAACACACGGCCACCGAAAGCTCTTTTTAGAGAGCCCAGGTGGTCGTGTGGTCTAGCGGGACGGCTGCAGTGCAGGCGATTTGGTGTCCCGATATCACAGTAGCATGTGTTCGAATCCCGGCGAGGGAAGAACCAAAAATTTGCGAAAGCAAATTTACAGATCTAACATTGTTGGGTTGATGTTCAGACGAGTTGTATAAACATTATGTACACAGCCATGTATCACCATCATTGATGGCGATCCGATGGATACATCTGTTGTAGAGTTGTCACTGACTCCGACGTACTTATAAATATAATTATTTTCTGTGACTGTATATTACATTAATTTGTAGGATTCTTTACTATAGATAATTTAGCTGATCTGTAACAATAGCATCTTCATGCCTTATATATCATGTACTGTAGTACGCCGCTAGATTAAAACTGACGAGGAAAGGTAACACACGGCCACCGAAAGCTCTTTTTTGAGAGCCCAGGTGGTCGTGTGGTCTAGCGGGACGGCTGCAGTGCAGGCGATTTGGTGTCACGATATCACAGTAGCATGGGTTCGAATCCCGGCGAGGGAAGAACCAAAAATTTGCGAAAGCAAATTTACAGATCTAACATTGTTGGGTTGATGTTTAGACGAGTTGTATATATATATATATATATATATATATATATATATATATATATACAACTCGTCTATAGATATATATATAGAGTCTATAAGAATCTACCAACCAGTAAACTTAATAGGTATTGGATCATCAAAATTGACAATACAACACAAACAGGAAAAATTATATTATATATATAATTCATCTGTCACTATGCGTAACAAAATATGCCGCCATAATGAATAATTCCTTTTTGACACTATTTCCACACTTGTACATTCTATTCATTACTTTTTTACTACGTCTTGTCATGTTGATGCCGCTTCTATATGTGATTTGTTTCTTGATCTTTTTGATTTGCATTTGTCTTATTGAATGGGAAACGATAATGTGGTTAATTTCCACCATTAAAATAACTCTATAATTCTAACTCATAGCCACCCTATATGAACCTAGAATGAAACAAGCATGCATCCAGTTTTATATCAGTTGTAAGAATGTATGAAAAATGTAAATAGAAGTGTTAGTGACCACTTATCATGAAGAAGAAAGTGTGTATTTCAAGATTTCTGCAGTATTTCGTTTTACACATTTACTTGTGAATTAAAAAGTCTGTCAAGAAAATATGTTTTGGGTATTCTTAGAAGTTTGATTTTTTCAAGTATTCTATAAGACATTATAACAAATTAGTTGGATGTAATCAAATTGAAAACACAACTCAGATTTGAAACTGCTTGACAATAACGGAGTAAAGGTTGTAATGTTGCAGAAATGTCATATACTTATTTGTGTGTGTACATACTGCACTTAATGAAAGGTGTGAAAAATAATAATCTGTATATAACTTTATCCTGATGTTCAGTGGTTGTCGTTTGTTGGTGTTATTCACAAATATTTTTCTCGTTTCTGTTTTTACCTTTATAGATAAGACCTTCAGGTTCCTGTTCGAATGGTTTTACACTAGTCATCTTTGGGGCCCTTTATAGCTTGATTTTCGGTGAGGCCAAGACCAAGACCGTACTTTGACCTATAATGCTTTACTTTTACAATTATGATTTGGATGGAGAGTTGTCTCATTGGCACCCATATCACATATTCTTGTATCTATTATCTACTCTATCATGTACCCTTTGTTTTTAAAAAATAAACAAATTCATCCTTATCTGTCTGTAAGTATTACTTATTAAGGTTAATTCATAAATTACAGCGTTCGACATTCACCGGGGGAATTTATATTTGAGCCTAGGTTAGACAATACGGATATATCGTAACAGATATGTTAAGGTGAAACCAGTTGAGCAAACACCAAAAATATCGATAGAAGCCACGGTTGGGCATCTTGAACTTATGTTTGCTATCATTTTACACAATCAATCAAGGACATCTGAACCTAGTAATGTTTCATCCATGGATTTGCAATTGGTAATAAAAACGAAATTAAAATAAACGAAGCATACTTCCGCCAGGTACTAAGTGAATCGAAATAAATTAAATTTTTACCAATAAAATGTAAATGTTTACTTGTATTTCCCAAGTTTTAAGTGCCTTTATTTGTCAATTAATGAAGTGATTCCTGTTATCAAAGCTATAATGTGAGTTCACTTTATTATTTGAAGGTCTATAATTGTATCTAGACAAAGTGCTTCGCCATCTGCTTTCTGTGATACATTTTCACCAGATAAAAATCTCAACGCATTACAACGAGAGTAGTATGACTGATAGCACAAGTAGAGAATGAAATGCTTACTCCTATGGGACATCATAATTTACCTCCAGTTTTCCTGGGATTAATGTTGCTAAAAATTTAGTCTTTTTGTGTCGTTTTTATGGTCCTGTTGTTTTGTTTATGAAAATCAGATATCAGCTTATACATTTTTAAGTATTCTAAATATTATATAATAGCAACAGTTACAAGAAAAGACATGATAATAATAGACACACCTAGTTGTGTAGCAAGATTCATTACACAAGGGGAAAAAATAGGATGTCTTAATTTTTTTTTTCTTTTTTGAAAAACTTATGAAATTTGAAACGTTTAGTTCCTTTTCAAATTGATTCATTGAGTCCAGCATTATTTAAACTATTTTATTACATTACTATATTTGGTATTTTTTTTATATGATAACAATATGTTTGATGACAAATTATTTGTAAAAGTATGGTTCAAAGTCCGAGAGAACTTTGGCAATCCGACAATTTAACGAGTGTTTCACCAAGTTGAATTGTGTTAATTTTAGCTGTTTACAAATCCTAACTGCCATTTTGCATTTAATGTTATTTCCATTTAAAACTGTTTTTATCTAGCACATTTGTATAATTTTCCAGAATATCTTGTACCGGTGTCTCTTGAATTATTAGTTGATTTGTGTCAAATTTTAGCTGTTTAGAAATCCTAAATGCCATTTTGCATTTAATGTTATTTCATTTTAAACGTTTTTATCTAGCACATTTGTATAATTTTCAAGAATATCTTGTACCGGTGTCTCTTGAATTATTTTCGGTTCAAATAGCAATGCTCCCCTCATACCGGAATCGTGGACTCTTCAGGGAATAAATATACCTCTATCGTTCAAAGAGTTCATCCTTGTAGACTTTTTGAATCAATAATTTTCAATAAAGCAACCGCGAACATGAAGGTCGTCTGTTATTTTGTTTGTTTACCTAGGCCTTGTCTAATGATTGTGTAAAAAAAAAAGAAGTAGACCCGATTTTAATTACGCAAAACGTACGTGCTAAAAGGTCTTGTGATTCCTGTCCGTCTCTTCCTTAATTACAAAATGATAAAAATCAATCGTATATGTTTTCATTTATTGGTCAATTATCATTGAATTGAGATTAGTAGTGGAAGTCAAAGTTAAAAGAAAAAAGATGATTGTAGACTTTTTTATTTTGGTTTTCATATTATTTTTTTACTTCGCCCTAGAAACTATATGCTTGTCTCAAATTGCAGATATGAAAACAAGAAAATTTACTCTAGTGGAGTGCTATATAAAAATATCATTTATTAGAGATATCTACTTTTCTCCCCCAAAAAGTATGGCACACCACCATAAACGACCTAATGTGGTTTGTATTGAGTCAAATTAGGTATATGTATGCTATTTCAAAACTTCAAAGAAAAAATCCGAAGGACTCCAATTAGAAATTTGAGCACCCTATTGTTAGAATAACATCAATTTCAGACATGGTGGAGAGGTAGTTCAAATCGTTTTGATGTCTTTACAGGTTAGTATAATATCATAGCCTTTCAAGACGTCATACTTATTTGTACTAGATGGAGAGAAAAACCCTTCACAACAAAAATATAAACAAAAAAACAAAACAAACCTGTGACACTTTTGCATTGATTGGTACCAAATTTGTTAAATATGAAACCAGTAATTACTCCGCATTTTCTTTCTGAAACACTGAATTTTTATACATAAAAAAAAAAACCCACAATAACATAAAATCCTAGGTAGCGATGTGAATGTATGTGTTAATTAAGAAAGTTGGTATACTTTAGATATCAACATAAAGCTGAGTATTAGGTACAACAAAATGTATAAATATGCAATTGAACGTTTAAGCAAAATTTCATGTTTAAAAAATAATGTAAGAAGATACAGAAAGAGGACAAAAATAAAACATCTGTCCAAACAAAACTTCATAGACACTTATAATTGAGCAAAAAAACCGAGTCCCATTCTAAAATTATCTCAGAATTATATGATAAAAAGCTATAATATTCGACTTCTGCATTCAATTTTATATCTATATATGGTGCAGAATTTTTTAAGGTGTCTTCTATTCCTTCTGACATTTTTTGAGAGAAAGTAAAACCTAAGATTAGAATCATTGTCGAATCTAAAACTACATAATAAAAAATTGTAATTAAAAAAGAACACGACATTGTTTTTTTATTTTATCATCTTTATAGTCCTATTTCGAAAAGGTTATGCATTTATTTTCTTCTATTGTTCTTGGTTGTATCATTCAGTAGCAGTGAATGAATTAAAGTGTAATATTTTTATGATCACGAGTTTCAAGTAGAAAATCTGACACTTGTTAAACTGTCATTTAAACTCGCGTATGGTAAATGTATAAAATATTAAAAAAAAAAAAGAAGATGTGGTATGATTGCCAATGAGACAACTATCCACAAAAGACCAAAATACACAGACATTAACAGCTATAGGTCACCGTACGGCCTTCAACGATTAGCAAAGCCCATACCGCATAGTCAGCTATAAAAGTCCCCGATAAGACAATGTAAAACAATTCAAATGAGAAAACTAACGGCCTTATTTATGTAAAAAAAATGAACGAAAAACAAATATGTAACACAAACAAACAACAACCACTGAATTACAGGCTCCTGACTTGGGACAGGCACATACATAAATAATGTGGCGGGGTTAAACATGTTAGCGGGATCCCAACCCTCCCCTTAACCTGGGACAGTGGTATAACAGTACAACATAAGAAAAAGTTCATTCTTTAATAGGTTGAACAAGATACAAAAACATAAGTTCTATTTTTTTTCTAATTTTAAAACCAATGTCATTTAATTTTCATAACCTGTACAAGAATACTGCTAAATTCATCTCTATTGCCTATGTTTTATAAATGCTGTTATGTGCTTCAGTTTAATTGAGTTAGGGAGCTGACATGTCAGTGAATTCTAATTGTCATTTTCATATTTATGTATCATTGTCATTTTGCTTAGTTTCTTTTGTTACATATATGTCATCGGACTCTGACTTCTCTTTAACTTATTTTAAATGTGCGTGTTGCTATGTGTTTCTTTCCGAGGTGACATTTTGCACTTCTCAGTGTGATGAAACATACCAAATAAAATGAGCAAGTACTAAAACAAACTGACAATGCCATTTCAAAAATCTAAAAACCACCTAAATTTGTATAAATGAAGGTGAGAAATTTAATGAAGATCATCGAACGATTCACATTAGTATATGTTTTGTCTAGATAGTTTGTCATAACAGAAAAAAAATGTTATAGATAAAAAAAAACGAGGCAAAATGATCTTAAACACTTGTTCAATGTCCATAATCACATTGCAAAATCAAATAACAAAACACATCAAAAACAAATGGACAAAAACTGTCGTATTCCTGACTTGGTACATGCATTGTTAAATGTGCCTGTCCCAAGTCAGGAGCTTGTTATTCAGTGGTTGTCGTTTGTTTATGATGTTTTTCGTTCATTTTGTTTTATAAAAATAAGGCCGTTAGTTTTCTCGATTGAATTGTTTTACATTGTCATTTCGGGGCCTTTTATAGCTGACTATGCAGTATGGGCTTTGCTTATTGTTGAAGCCGTACGGTGACCTATAGTTGTTAATTTCTTTGTCATTTTGGTGTCTTGTTGACGGTTGTTTCATTGGCAATCATACAACATCTTTTTTATATGATAAATAAAATAGTCAAAATATGGGTACATCAGTAATCATCGTGTTACAATATTAAAAGGAAAAATTTAACAGAATATAAAAACATCTATCAATGGTGGATTGGACCTGGTTTTATAGCTAGCTAAACCTCTAACTTGTAACTAGTTATAAATGAAAACATTATCGTTTCTTTACATGATACGTTATATGTGGGATTGCTTATTTACCTCGTTTGTACTCTTTGGAACTTCCATGTTTAAAATGTCAAGTTTGAACTTCGAAATGTCAAGTTGGATGTGTGAAAATTCAACTTGAAAGAAAAAAATGTCAAATGTTTTGTTTAAGGTGGTTTTTAGATTTTTTGAAATGGCATTGTCAGTTTGTTTTAGTACTTGCTCATTTTCTTTGGTATGTTTTATCACACTGAGAAGTGCAAAATGTCACCTCGAAAAGAAACACATAGCAACAAGCACAGTTAAACTAAGTTAAAGAGAAGTCAGAGTCCGATGACATATATGTAACAAAAGAAACTAAGCAAAATGACAATGATACATAAATAAAAAAATGACAACTAGAATTCACTGAGGCTTTTATATATAATGTGCGCAATGAGTAATTATCATTGATGAAGGCCGTACGGTGTTATATAATTGTTTACTCTCAACAGTATGTGGTATCTCTTTGGAGATTTGTCTCTTTGATAATATTACCACACCACATCTTTTTTTGATATTGTCTTTCCTAGTCTTTCAAATAGAGTTTTGATAATAACATTTAACATTGGGCAAGTGTATGTGAATTAAAAGCAAGTGATCTACGTTTTATTGCGATGACAGCCGGTTACTGCTAAGAGACCGTTACTAATCCGCTATTGCATGATCAATTACTAGTCAATATATGTCTTATTTGCGTTCTCTTCTTTATAGAAGCACATTTGTAACATGACGGGTTAATAAAGATTTGTGTACCCTTCCGAAGTACATGAGACCACCGTAAGGTCATGGTAGTATTCGTGTTACTCGTTAAATAGTTTTCTCTGTGGTGTTTGAAATCTTGTTCGTCTATTCATCGACTTTTGCACTGGTGTTGTTAATTTCACTCGGCTGATGAATTTTTAATGTCTCATTGGCATCTTTCGTCTTTTGTTTTTAAACAAAATGTAATGCCTGTCTAAGATAACATGTATTGGGGTTTCAGTCGTTTATTGCTTATTAATCAACTTATGTACTATTTAAATAAAGAGATGAAACAACTATCCGTCAGTATTGAATGATTTAGATATATTTATCAACAATATAAGGTCACGATACGGCCTTCAACAATGGGAAAATCCATACAGATTAGATTTATAGAATGCCCGACATGAAAAATCTGAAACTTTTTTCAAAGTCTGAGTAGCAGCTGCAAGCTCTCAAACATGGTATTTGTTGAGATGCCCGACGCTCGAAGATTGTTGATAAGGTGCGGAAGATATATAATTTAAAATGTGTTTCTCATTGATTCTGGTACAAAGATAACGGCTGCGGACAAACTCAATGTACACGTAGATGTAAAATGAGGAGTTGGAAGTTTTACAGGTGTTCTGTTTTTATTCTCTAGAACAGCAATGATCAAGTTTATCTGACCGTCTTGTTTTAACAAGTGTCTGACAAAATTTCGACTCAAAGGAAAATATTAAAAAGTCAACTATGAAAGGCAATTATCTTGTGCCAGAGGAATGCCGACAATCTGCTGAAAATTCTATCACAAACTTCGATAAATACGTTGTAAATGCGAAAATTGAGCATAGTGACCAGTTGCTCTTCTGTGTAGTATGTTTTATCCTCTGTTTTATTCAAAATATGCCTGAATGTATTAAAAAACAATAAACAATATACCTGGTATACAGCTACCTAGATTCATTAGTATAGGAAAATACAAAGCGCTACTCATCCACAAAGACCAAATTGTAGTAAATCCTTATGCTAAATGTAACAAGTGTTTACAGACGGGACACAAACAGGAGTCCTGTGACAATGACTGGGTATGTAACTCCTGTGGCAAATCAGGTCATAAAGCCAAAGAATGTCAACAACCGATGGACGATCCAACAGCAGATCAAGATCAGAATGCTGATTCGATTGTTACTGATAGTGTACCTGAAGCTGCTAACATTGATAACGCTAAAGATGAAACTAAAGATAAGCAACCCACAAGTGAAAGTAGTGATGATTCAAATGATGACAGCGAAGATGATGACCAACAATTGGTAGTCCACAAAGAACCTGAACAAATTACTGCGATCAGTGAGCAGACAAACAAAAGAGACAAAAAGACAAATGGAAAAAAATCAAACAAAAATAAATCAAACAAACAAAATCTTCCCAAGTCAGCTTCTGGACCCTTGGATCACTATATGAACTTTAAAGATCCGAAAACTCCAAGCCAATCAACGGGGAAAAGGCAAGCAACAACGCCGACTGATGAATTACACAAAAGAGTAGTCGAGCCGACAAAACAGAAGACAAATCCCTAACCAGTGTCCTAGTTAACTTTAATGTACAGTAGTGTGATTTTCAATGCACAGTTTTTGTGCTTGTGTATATATGTTAGTAATATTTTTATCTTATCTGAAAAATGTGAAAAAAATAATTCATTGTGTGATACAATATTAGAGTGTATACACTCTGTAAAGAAAAATATATTAAATGTTGATATGAAATATTTTATTTATATGAATATCATGAAAACAAATGAATATGATCAAATAGTTGATTCATTGAAAGTTATTATCATCTTTTTATTAACCATGAATCAATTCAAAACACCTGTAAATCCCAATCTGAATGGTGTCAGTTTGATTGGTAAATTGACTAACTTTAGCTGCCTTCCATATCACTTAGTTGATGAAATCACTTCTTTGAAATATAAAATCCATGTTAATAAATGTGTCAATTCCTCACATACATGTACTAGGAATAACTTTAAAACTGCTCAAGATCTGCCATATACATTATCTCACTTAGTTCACCAGGATACAGATAGTATCAATTTCAACGATTGGCATATTAAAAACACCACTATTGCTTTAGGTATCCAAAAACTGAAAATTAGTTCCTCCTATATAGTTCACATATTTTTTGTACAAGCTACGTCCACATCCATGGTAACTACCACTCTAAAATACCTGAAAAGAATTGATACATATGTAAATAAAAGTTATGTGTTTGTTCTTTTACAAAATAGCTTATATCAAACACTCACATCAATAAACAACTATTTAAGTAGGTCAATCAATGTAATCATTAATGTAAACATGTATCTGCAACTATTTTTAATTGTTCAAAAATACTTTCTCTTTTTAATTTACATTATCGTCATACATGTGACATACCTAACTAAAAACAGTATAACTACAGTTATATTCATATGCATGCTGACCCGATTCCAAAAACCCCTAAATTTCTGGGTTTTCACCGTATCTAAAAATAGATTACTCGATAAAACAATTCAGAGATCAAAGAGAATCATGATAGAATCTTTCCTGATTATTGGAAAAGTGAACAGTGATTTGAATGATACATTTGTATATTTAAATACAATTAGGCTTTGTTATTCCTGTATGAGATACATAGTATTGATATGTAAACAAACAAAATTTAGCTCGAAAAGGGTTAACATAATCAAACCCGTTATTTATGTTATGTTATACTGTTATAATAGTAATTTATTGCAAATATATTTTTTTATAATGATATTTTTATTACTATATTGTGTCTTTGAAAATAAGAAGTTAGCCGTGCATTTAACCTTGTGTATATACAAACATGTAAATAATGTAATAAGACATGTTGTTCTAATAATAGTCTCATTAACATGTACTAATAAGTGGGTTATTACATATTATGAGAACCAGAATTGTACAGCTATATTTAATGTATAAAATTGAATATTCCTTAGGTAAAAACAATGAGTGACAATATACATCTTATATCCTTAAACTGTCAAGGTTTAGGACAGAAAGAGAAAAGAGAGAGATTATATTTATGGAATAAACATCAAAAATGTAATATATTATTTATACAAGAATCCCATCTAATAGAGAAAAATGAACATATTATTAATAGTGAAGTAAAAGGTAAATTTTTTCATAGCTATGGAAGTTCCCAATCAAGAGGCGTTTCAATAATGATTAAAGACAGTTTAAATTATAAACTAATAAATGAAGTTAAAGATAATGATGGCAGAATTATTTTGCTCAACATTGAAGTTAACGATAACATTTTTACCTTAATAAATGTATATGCCCCAAACATTCATACTAACAGAAATAAATTTTTCAAAAAGGTAAATAACATCATAGAAAATAATCGATTAGGTATTTTAATTTTAGGAGGGGACATGAATGAAACCCTATTAAAAATAGATAGGAAATCAAATAGCTCTCATAAATACTATAAACCAGTAAATAGCCTTAAACAGCTCATTAAAAAACACAAATTAATAGATATATGGAGGGAAATAAATCCAAACAAAATTCAATTTACATGGAGAAGGAAAAACAATACGAATATAACAAGCAGAATAGATTTCTTTTTGATCAGTCCAGATATAAGGCCACATGTAATCAATTCTGATATAAGACCTGCTATGATATCATACACTGATCACCAAGCCATTTCGTTAAAAATAAGACAAAATCACCATGGCAGAGGAAGAGGTTTCTTTAAAATAAATAATAGTATTCTAATAGATGATAATTATAAAAACCATATAAACAATCTTATTCTAAAATATAAAGAAAAGGCACTTACCAGAGATTCAAGAGATATATGGGATATCTTCAAATCTGAAGTAAGGGACATAACTGTTATGTATTGTAAATACAAGTCATCTGAAAAGAAAAATAAAATAAAAGAATTAGAAATGAACTTACAAAGATTAAATAATAAAATTAATCCTTCAAAAGAAACTAAAGATGAAATAGAAAAAATTGAAAAGAATCTAGAAAATCTTTATAAAGATAAAGTTAAAGGTGCACAAGTAAGATCTCGAGTCAAATGGTTAGAAGAAGGGGAAAAAAACACAAAATTCTTTTTAGGTTTAGAAAAATCAAGACAAACAAAAAAAAATATTTCGGCATTGAAAGATAAGCAAGACAAAATTATAACAGAACCATCAGAAATTTTAAATTTAGAAAAATGTTACTATGAAAATTTATATAAAAGTACAAATCCAGATGTTAATAATATTAAGCAATATGTTGAAGAAACAAAAATAGATCATAAATTAAGTGATGACGAGAAAAGCTCTCTAGGCGGCAGCATCTCAATAGAAGAATGCACAGAAGCCATTTTTAATATGAAACTAAACAAATCACCAGGTATAGATGGTCTAAGTGTTGAATTCTATCGCACATTCTGGGATAATATAAAAGAACTAGCTGTAGAAGTTTTCAATAGGTGTTACGAGAAAGAAGAATTAACAACATTACAAAAAATAGGAATAGTATCTTTATTGTACAAAAAAAATGACCCACTATCCCTAGACAATTATAGACCTATAACTTTACTAAATGTAGACACCAAATTAATAGCCTATACTTTAGCCCAACGGTTAAAACCTGTTTTATCAAAAATAATAAATAGTGATCAGAATGGATATGTAAAAAATAGGTACATTGGTTTTAATATCCGACAGATTCAAGATATCATAGACTACTCTGAAACTTTTAATATAGATGGTGCTTTGTTATTTATAGATTTTTCAAAAGCTTTTGACTCGTTAGAATGGTCATTTATGTATGAAGCTCTTTTAAAATTTGGTCTCCCGCAGTCGTTTATTAAATGGGTTAAAACTTTATATAATGGTGTCAAAGGTTGTATGCTAAATAATGGGTGGATTTCTGAAACCTATAACATTTTTCGTGGTATTAGACAAGGGTGTCCCTTGAGTTCGATAATTTTTGTTATAGCTGTAGAGATTCTGGCATGTAGAATAAGACAAGATACAGGTATTAAAGGATTTCAAATCAAACTTGATTCTAAAACACATAGTCTTAAAATATCACAACTTGCATTCTTAAATCAAAACAAGAAATAAGCCTGGCATTAAATTTAATTGAAGAATTTGGAACTCTTTCTGGTCTAAAACTTAATAAGTCAAAAACTGAAGGAATATGGCTAGGTAAATTAAAACATTCTAAAGATAAATATGAAAACATTAGTTGGAATAAAAGCCCCATTAAAAGTTTAGGTGTATATTTTGGAACTAATAAAATTGAATGCCATAAATTAAACACAGAAAATATTTTGAGGAAGTCAGAAAAAGCAATTTCAAATTGGAAGAAAAGAAAGCTTACAATGATTGGACGAATAACAGTAATAAAAACATTAATTATACCAAACGTAACCTTTTTAGCATCAGTAACTAATTTATCGAGAGACTTTCTAACACAATTTAAAAAATTAATATTTAACTATATATGGCAAAACAAAAATGAGAAAATCAAGAGATCTACTCTATGTAATGATTATCAGGATGGAGGTTTAAAAATGATTGATATAGATAGTTATATAACATCAATTTATATATCTTGGGTTAAAAGGTTAACAACAGAAGAATTTTCAAATTGGAAGGTTATACCCTTATATTACTTTAACAAATTTGGAGCAAACTTTGCTCTATTTAACATGAACCCTGAAAATATATATGACATACCAAATTTAAAAAAAATTATGCCAGAATTTTATTTTGAAATTTTAAAAAGTTGGTATAAAGTACATAATAGTTCAAAGATAAGCAAGGGGTTAAATTTCAAATGTATAAGACAGCAATTTATTTGGGGTAATCAATCAATTAAATTAAATGGTAAAAGTCTTGTTTTTCCAAACTGGATAGAAAGTGACATTCTTTTTATTAATGATATCATAGATAAACAAGGAAATATCTCCCAAAAAGTAATCTTAAATAAATTGAAAGAAAAATCAAACTGGATAGCAGAACTTTCTAAACTGAAATCTGCAATTAAAAAGGAATGGAAACTCATGTTAAAATCAAATCAATCAATTTCAACTAAAGTTCAAATAGATAGAAATCTTTACTTAGAAACAAAAAACAAAGCCAAATCAATTTGCATTAAAAAATTAAAACCTAAAGATATATATAATTATATCAAAGGTATAGAGAGTGACACACCTATTGGTTTCATAAAATGGAAAAAAAATTTCAATCTAAATTCCTCAAATCAATTACATGATATATTAAACTTTACATTTCACCAGTTAATTGATAACAAACTAAAAATGTTTAGGTGGAAATTGATCAATTATATATTGCCATGTAAGCAACTGCTTCATCAATGGAAAATAATGAAGGATAATCAATGTCATATATGTCACCAAGAAGACAATTATAATCATTTTTTCAAAGAGTGTGAATTTTTACAAGAATTTTGGATTAAAGTTGGGTCATTACTAGATAAAATAAAAATAGGTACACATATTTTATCAATGCAAAATTTAATACTTGGATACAAAATTCATGACAGTTCATATTTTGATATTAATGTGTTGTTAACAATTGTTTTATTTGCTGTTTACAAAAGCAATTATGCATCAGAGTTAAAACACAAGTACATAGATGTATACAGGGTTTTTAAATTAGAATTCTTAGAATGGTATGAAAATAGTATACTCTTAGAAAGAAAATGTAGTAAATTTTTGAAAGAAACATTTAAATATATATAATTCACAACAATGTAATTCAATAGCTGAGGCGTACAAGTATTTATGATTGAGTAGTTGTGTGACAGAGAGTGTGTGTGTGTGTGCTAGTTTTGTGACCAAGTTTGTGTGTAGGCACATGTGTGTGTGTCTGTTTATGTGAAAGTTAAGACATTACACTCCATGTACTCGCAGAGCAATATTATGTTTTTCATTTATGTTTTATGTATACTGTTTCTCTGTTTACACGAAACGATTGTCAATACTTTATACAAAGTATAAAAAAAGTCTCATTCTTTATCCATCATGTCCATGTTTTGACCATGTTAACTTTATACCATCAGAATGTCATCAATGTTTGATACTCATAATAGGCTAATGCATCAAGTTTCTCAGTATTCTGTAGCGCATTCAAGTAATCGTTAAAGAATACAAAACAGTTATTTCATTAAATTTAAAACTTACCAAATTAATTAAGAATATTCCAACATACAAGAATGAATAAAACGCACGTGTTCAAGATACATAATAAACATCTATACCACGTGATATACAATTAAAATAAGTAGAAAAACGTAAACAGAGAGAACGTATGTTTTCCGGATTTTATTGCTATGCAGTTTTTGTAAACTATATAGATTGTAATAATATATTAACCACTTATAATAAGTTTATCTTGTGAATCCCCTGGTTCATTTGATAATTCACACACAGGGATAAACCTATCTGGGATAGTTGTACCTTTTAGGGTATTTGCTAACAACCAATAGTGCAATAAACTGAATAATTATTAAAAAAAAAAAAAAATGGTAGAAATGATATGATTTTAATAGCCTTTTTCAGAGAGTGATTTATATTATGACAAAAGCCGATGGAACATGTTTTGACAGTACTTATTTTGTTAATACTCTTTAAGCATGCATCAATACTGTAATAATACAAAGAATTTTTTTCATATAATGTACCGTAACTTTTTAAAATCTTAACATTATGGACTCTTGTGTTCAAAACCATTTTTTCCTAAGTTGTTAAATCTAACTTTTTTCTGTTATGGGCAATTTACTAGTATCAGTTAATTTTCTTTTATGCTAGCTTACTTGACCCACAACTGGGTTTTTTTTTGTAAAATAATAAAAAATAAATGATTCTGTAATTCAAATTTTTTATTATGATATAATAAAAATCGAAATTATTATTCACGAAACTCAATTTTTATATCATATTATAGGTTCTAAATAGTCATCTTTATCGAAATGTTCTTTATATGAATTTCTTTTTTCTACGTCTGCTGTTGCGTAGTGTACTTCCACATCCGGAATAGTATGGTAGTGCTGTTCCGGTACCAAATAACCTTGGTAATCCAACGTGTCTTCTGATGTATCCATTATCTCTTCATGACGGTTTGCTGTAGGTTGTAAAACGTTTTCAGACAATTCTTTATATCCAGAATCATTCAGCTCTTCGTTAGTATCTTCTATTCCTGTGTAATTTGAAAATTCGGTACCAGGTAACCTTTCATTAACACTCTTTAAAATTTCTTGATACATTCGTATTCTGCAAAAGTATGATTGTAGTAAGTCATTGGTACCTTATTTTATGTTAATTTCCTTAAATAACAACTAGAATGAAGTTAAAAAAAAGTTTTATTTTGATAAACAATGGAAAAGTTGAAATAAAAAAGAAAATACAACTTCACGAATTATAAGGTAGTGATTACTAAACATCAGAAAAATACCATTTAAGTGACACACAACACTGTAAAATAGGGCAAAGATAGCACATGTGTAAGCTTCTCAATATGTAATCCCAGATGAATTATTGTTCGTTTATTAACTTGACATACTTACTTTCGAAATGCTTTGATACTGATTATAATCATTGCAGATATCAGGATAAAAACAAGCAAACTGACTGCTACTATAACTAAAATAAAATAAACATTTTACTTAATAACAGCAATAAATGAAATTATTTTAAAATTTAAACACAAAGTGTTACTCTTTTAGGAATTTTGTTTTGTTGTAATGATAAAAGACTGATTATTGATGAATTTAGCACTACAGTGGGTTTTCTTATTTCTACGTGAAAGCCAATTGTACAATTGTTAAACAAAATGCCTTACACCTATATGGTTAAAAAGTAAAATCACAAAATTACTGATATCCGAGAAAAAGAAAAGTATCTAATCAAATGAACAAATCAAAAGCTCGAACACATAAAACGGATGGATAACAACTCTCACATTCCTGACTACTTGGTACAGATATTTTCTTATGTAGAAAATGGTTGATTGAAACTGGTTTTATAGCTAGCTAAACCTCTCACTTGTATGACAGTCGCATTATATTTACAACGATGCGTGAACAAAACAAAAAGATATAATAGAAGAAAATGTCAACAATATGGGCACAGCAGTCAACATCGTGTTATAAACAATATGAATCATCATTAGTAGAAAACAATAAATTACTGTAGACACCATATTCATACTCATAATTGAGAGCGTTTTTTTTTATTAAAAAATTATATTGGTTTTAAATATATATATTATAGGCTGCTACACTTATCTTCGAAGGCTGCTAAACTTGAATAATAAAAGCAACAGTGGTATACAGTTGCTCAACGTTCGTGAAGATTTGTCTCTTTGGCAATAATACCACATCTTTTCTTTTTATATATTTATAGAAACTAGATGTCTTATCAATTTGCAGAAATCTCCAAAACAATATTGTCAGCGTGTTATAAAAAATAAATTATAATGTAGGTGCTATTTGAACGGTTTGTATTTTATAATACGTTAACAATATTGTTTTCGACATTTCTGCGAATTGATAAGACAAGATAAAGATAAATCTACTCAGGATTGTGACGTCTGATTTGTAGTAACATAGACAGAGATACAATGGCTAGAAGATTGGAGCTTTGAAGCCTTGTTGAGCCCTTCCATCCCGAAAAAACAATAAGAATTAGTCTCTTCTTATGTATTAGCCATTAATATACCACTGGATTCAGTTAATTGGTTTATATGGTTGTTAATTCAATTCTGCCGCTAACGTCTTTTGAAAAAAAATCAAGTTTATTTCTATCATTACACTAACTAGATTTCGTTCTTTTTGAAATCATTTGTTTTGATTTTTTTTTTAGTTATTACTCTTAAACCCAACCAATTAGTTGTTTGCATTGTATTCGATTATGATTCTTTAATCCCCCTTTGCCATTTCGTATACATGTGCATAACAACTTACCAGCTATAGGAAGAGTTATGAAGCGTGGACTTTTATTGAATGTACTGTTCTCGATTGCGTTCCTTTTTTCTAAAAATATAAGAAATACTTTAAAAACACTTAATATACATTTTTCATGGATATAATATATGAAGAATGTTGAGTTCATTAGCTATCTTATATTGTCCATTCTTTACACTAACATCTGTTCCCTTACTTGTGAGTTTAAATCTTATTTTGAACAAATTTCTAATCATATTTCGTGCATTTAATGTTCAATGAAATCCCAAAAGTTATGTATATATTTATGTTTATAAAAAAAAATGTTCCGTTCCACATTATTTTTGTAGATAATTGATGAGAAGCTATTTTTGGGTTATTCAAAGTAACTATTGGTATGCAATAATATAGGGTTATTGCATGAATATTGGGGAATATTGTCCCGAGTAGAATTTTATATTGCACGAGCTTGCGAGTGCAATATATGTTCTACGAGGGACAATATTCACCAATATTCATGCAATAACCCTTTTATTGTATAGCAATATAATATCTAAAAGTAAAAATTGGTTTAAACTAAGATTTTGTCGTTGATGACGTCATGAATTTTGAAGATTTATTGCACTAGTGCAATATTAGAATTTATTGCACGCTAACTTTTGGTTACTTTCTGTGGGAAATATTATATTGCTATACAATAATATGCTTTTTCCTTGTGTATGGGAGATAATTTGCTACTGTCAGTTCAGAAAATGTCATTTACGGTTTCATAAGTTAAGATAGCTTATTTCCCACTGATTCCGAAATTATATGGATTTTATATACTTTTTCTTCAAATAAAGGAGATGAAATGCTACTTCCGGTTTAAAGAAGGCGAAATCCGGTGTTAAGGTTATTGTATGTCTGATTTGAAAAATATATAGTGTATGAGTATTGGTTCCTTGAGTGAGTTCTCTGCCGGTTTAAAATTAAAACCGAGGAAAACAAATCAAATATAAAGAGTCCTCGAGCTCGCGACAAAGTAAAGCTTCATTTTTTGTTTACGAGAATACATAGACATATAACAAGATGTAATATGATTTCCAATGAGACAAATTTCTACAAGAGAACAATTGACACATGTATTAAAACTAAAGGTCAACGTACGGCCTTCTAAAACGCCTGACATGACAAAATGTAACTGTTTTACGGACAGAATAATGAACAAAAAACAAATATTATATAAAGAAACAAACGACAACCACTGACCAATGGTCCTGACTTGGAAAATGCACTTACAGAAGGTTGCGCGAAGTTAAACTAGTTTGAACGCGCCAGCTCTTCCCTAACATTGAATAGTGGTGTAACAGTACAACATAAATACAAACTGTATATAATAATCAGATGAAAATGACTGAACTCATTAATTGGACAAAAAGTAAACATAATTTAATAAAAAAAAAAAAAAAACACACAGAGAGGACGAAGCAAGGTACTTATACATCCCAGCCACAAAAATACACAGAGAGTACTCTCAGTTAAGTTTGAAGCCAATAACAACTAAGAAATTAAAATAAAACATCTCAGACTAAAATATTGATCAGTACACATCCACCATCTAAATGATTTAGTGTAAAGACGGACCATAAATGTGTATGTGTATGGTAATATAATGTATAGTTTGAATTTGATCTACTGATTACAAAAACAATAGTAATAACAAGTTTGTTATTGCTAAAATGTCCCTGATACTTGATCGTAATATTTCTGACATACAATGGTACGACATAATGACCGAAAAAACGTTAGTTTGTATTTGCAAACATTACACTCGTAGAACAGATAAAAAATAAAAGAATTATAATTTTGGACGCTACACGCTGGTTTCGTAGAATCAATTAAAATTAAATGCCAAAACAGTTGTGCAAAAAAGATCTATGTCAATATAGTCCTTGATTAGCAAAAAATTAATGGGTTGAATTATTCAACATTTTGTAAACAATAGATTTACATTAAAGGAATATGTCAACGAAAATTCATGTCAGAACAAACACAAAGTACAGACTACTGAACTGTAATATCCTCTGGCTGAAACGTCTACAAGCAGAATGTTGTTGGGGATACCAATCAACTCACCCTAAATATTTGATATTAGATGAGCTTGGTGTTTTAAAGTCTCAGTGAAATTTGTCTACTTCAACTCCCCCTCCCCCAATTTCTAGGTGTTTTTTTTATAACTAAATACATGCTGTGTACATTAGAATTCTATAATACATTTTAGCAGCAATACATACTTGCAGGAAATACTTCTGTTGAATTTAAATGATTGTTTTATATCCAATATCTCAAATGGATTTCAGTTTCATAAAAAAATTCATTTCGCTAATACAAATACTCTCACACTACTACATAGTCATGATTTACAATTGATATATTTAAGTAAATATCATAAGTATACATAATTGTGAACTTTTTTCTTTATATACATTTAAAGTCATAGAGAATTAAATTAAAAGGAATATAAAAGTCCTGTTCCGTAGAATATCTGCATATTAATTACTGATTTGAATGATTATTTCCAGATACAACACACTTTTATTTTGATTTCGTAAGGGTCATTGCTAGCTTATGGCAGTGTTTAAATGGTTAATTGATGATGAACAAAAAAATAATTAAATAAATTGGATTAGCAGTCCCTAGAAATGGACTACATAAGACTAACAGTAATTACGCTTTACATACAAAAGTGGAGCTTAACATTTCGAAACATGGTAGGAAATTCAAAAAGAACTTACGATTTCCTGAACACAAGAATGGGAACCTAGATGTACAATTTTCCACAGTTAAGTAATTGTTCGTTTCCACTGTCGACACTGCAAGACACGATTCTCTATCTTCTTTGGTAAGTTTACCTGCACATATGAAAATATTATTATCACCGCATTTTTATATGCAATGAGCCACACGACAGATGAGCTATGGAAAAAATAATTATAATCATGATTCCTGTCTTATACTGAACACTCTATTTATGTTATATTCCTTCATATTCACCAGAAAAATATTATCGGTCAGAATGGTGCATTAAATAGTAAAAAGATTAATTTTAATATACTTGAATATCATTGGCATCACAACAACTGTAATAAAAACTAAAAAATTTCCAAAAGATGAATCCAAGAAAATATATTTTCTTATGATAATTAATGGCAGCACTGACAACCATTGGAATATGATTGACAGAAAAATGTCGAAGCGTGATTTGAACATTTTATTCACAATAGATTGAGAAACAAATAACTAATAATTGGTTTGAATTCGTTATCCACAGTAGATTTAGAAAGAACAAGAAAAAAAGAATGATATGCATTGTTTATTCACAGAAGATTGAGAAAGAAAAATACAGAAGAATAATTTGAGTACTTTATTCCCATTGTATTCAAAGGAATAAGTAATCTTAAACATCATGAATGAATCCATCTTATCTTTGTTTGTCAGATTAATTTGTATGTGTGTTTGAATGTTTAAGTTAGTTGTGTTTGTACGTCTATGGTTAAGGCTGCAGATCATAATCAATTCACTCTGTTCGTGGTGTAGAATGATACTTCCTAGGAAATACATGGGATTTTTACTGCCAGAGTTAATTTGTTACTCTTTTTGTTTTTGAAAAGGTGACTGTATAATTTGTGGTCCTGCTCGTTGCATACATATGTAAATAAGTGAAACAAAATTAACTGTTGACAGTGAAAGTAGTGAACTGGCCAGTGGGATGAAATTAGCCGTATTCATTTATTTATGAAACAAATCTGAGAGAAAATGGCGTTATCAGTAAGGCATATGGATTTTTTTCCATTGTGACGTTAATTGATACCGTTTTTCAAAAAAAAATAAAAAATAAGGCATTACGCGAAAACCAGCATATTTTATTATAATTGATATCGTCTATCAGCTGTTTATTTCATGTCTAAACCGGTTTAAAATAAAAAGCAATAGTAGAATATCGTAGTTCAATAGTAATAAAAAAAATCTGGAGTACAAACTTAATTTGAGATAAAAAAAAAATAACTATAAGAGGAAAAAAACGAACAGAAACAATAAAAGTCAAATAAAAAAATACCGATCTCCGAGGAACGGCAACAAATACAAACCATATTCCTGATTTACATGACATTATTTTTTAAATATTAATTTTTCTATAAAGCATAGTAACCAATAAATAAAAAATGAAAAAGGCGCCATATTTACACAGTTTTGGCTGTTGGTTCCTAACTACTTACTTTTTGAAAAGTTTATTTAAATTCTAAATTTCAATGAATCAACTGTAAAAAAAAAAAAACAACAAATCTTGTTGACGTCTTTTTCATATTTATTTGTATGTTTGTTTTAATTTTAAATTTAGTTATGTTTGTTAGTATGTGTATATGCTTAAACAGATTTTGACTGCTTGCTCCCTGTATTTGTCACGTTACCCAAATATGTTCAATTTAGTTGCCCTCCCAAATGTGTGTTTATAACTGAACCATAAACTACTGTCATGAAAGGTTTGGCTAGCTGAAACATGATATATAGCAAACAGGTCAGATTAGAAATAAGTAACTTCCTTAGTAACATATCAGACAATAGTATGCAAGACAAGACAACACATATATAACAAAATTACCAGTAACAACTGTATGTGTTCTAAAAATCGGAGTCCAATAATATGTTTCTGCAGTAGCCTTTTTTGGTAGTGTATCTTTTCTGTACAGTATGAAACTATTCTCTTCCAAACATTTCTCTTGATATGCATACCAAGATAGTTTTATTATTACAACTACAATAAGCATTAAAGAATCAGAAGTATATACAATGTATCAGACTATCAAACAAATTTTAAATGCAATCATATTGATACATTTATTATCAACTCCGTACAAGTTATGATACGATGATGTGCTTTACAAATAATAGTATGTAAGACAGAAACAAAACTTGAGTGCCATATCTTTAAAAACCTATAAAACTGACTCACTAACACTATGTAATACTTTTAATTGAAGGCGCGTTAAGCTGTGTCGCGTATTTATGCACATATACAGATAAATTCCAAATTACACCACATCTATCATGAAACAATTACTTTTAAATGTTACTTACAAATGATATTACCTTGCCATATCCATAAATGAAAATTCGTCAATACAAACTCATCGCATTTAAAATTCTTTTCAGGGTCGTAGTCTAGTCAATTTAGTGATCAACCTGCACCTTATTGCAAAACATATTTTTTCTCTGAAAAACAAGTCTGTTACTATTTATGAACAACATACTAAAACTATATTAAAATATATATTGCGGAAAGTGTTGAAACTCATGTAATAAAAGTAAGGTTATATGAGTTGCCTCCCCTTATTTGAAAAAATTGAAAAAAATTAATTTATACAAAAAATGTTCTGCATTTTTTAAAACTATTGTAGCAATACTATTAGTTACATAGTGTGCTAGTGACCTAATACGGTATATATGGGGTCAGTAAATTCCATATGGGGTGAGAGCGAAGCTCGAATCCCCATATTGAATTTACTGACCCCATATATACCGTATTACGTCACTAGCACATTATGTAACGAATTTATCTTACCGACTATCTAAACGTGTAAAATTTAGACTTGTGATCTATCAAAATGAGGAAGCCAGTCTTCAATACTGTTAGAATTAAGAAACTACTTCCATTGATCCTACAAGAATAGCCAACGATAACAACTTGTTGGGTTAAATCTGTTTAATGAATTTATTTCAATCTTAAAAAATCAATTTCTTCGTCTGTTGAAACCCTTCAGATTTTTCTCAGTTCCGTTTTATATTTATTAAGTGACGTTACACCATTACTAACCGTGTATGAAATAATCCCGAACTTCCTACTACCTAATATGGAATATAAAGGGACGTAACTATAGTACTATCCGTGTATGAAATAAGCCCCGCCTCCCTACTAACTTAAATCAAATATACACGGTCTTCACACGGACGCTTTTAACCAATCACATTCCTAGAAATGTATAGGAGGTAAGATAAAATACAATACATAATTATCTCAACTCAAAAGAATATTATTACAAATGCATCACTTTCCTGTCTTAAAATTTGTATATTTGAATAAAGATATAGACCGAGATTGTGTTCTGCTATTATACAATTCAAGAATTTAATTCTTCCCCACAGTATTGGTAAACATGTAATCTATAAAGCTAAACATTTATATTCTTAAAGCATGAGGTGTATTCTTTTAGATATTTTTCTGTTTTATTTCAAATGAGTTAAGAAGGTCACAGGTGCAAAAAAAATCGGCAAATATTTAAACATTTTTTTTTTTCATTACAACTTTTATTTACTACACTTTTAGTTGTTACTTTATGATATGGTACAAAAAATCAACCAAAAACATCAATTTGATTTGGCCACAGATGATTTTTAAAATGTTTATATCATTGAAAAAGCTCGTAATTATCTGCCTTTGTTGAAAAAATGCCATTATTTTGCATTAAAATGATTTTTTTTTTAACTTATTTGTGACCTAGATTTTTTTTTTCAAACAAGCTGTACTTCAATTAACTATTGTAAAATTTTTGCGATTTCTGTAATTTAGTTCTTTTTTTATTTCGATATTACCTTTTTTCTCCTATTAGTTCAACAGAAAAAAATAATAAACAAAAATGCATGCTTATTTTGAAGGCAGATTGTGAACTTAAATCAACGGTGACCACATATTTTTGTTTTATGTTTCTACTAGTTAGAAGATAAGTTTATTTATAGAAAAAAAAGCGAAATCCTATATGAGAATACTTATACACGCGAGCCCCCTTAAATACAGGCCAGTCAGTACATTCCGTAAACAGAAAACGGCGTCTTTAACATTGATATTTCTTTATTAGAGTATAATTATGAATAAAGAGAGATTTGAGGTTTTCAAAGTCAATGAGAGGGCAACCCAAACTATTAACAAAAACCAGTAGACATAATTTCAAATTAGATAGACTATCTAACCGCTATCTCTAGTCATAAGTCTCCTATTTGTTTACAGTTCTTAGGCTTAAGATGATTACCTTTTATTAAATGTTTTCAATGGGATATCTTAAAATAGTTATCAACGTAACCAGGATTATTAAAGAAGGAACTTGGTAATGCATTTCTTTGTATATAAATGCATATATAACTTTGACCATAATATTTTCATACAGCAGACATCCCAAGTAAGTTCTTTATTATTATCATTTAATAAATGTGTCAGACCACCACATACAGGTTTATAGCATACACACATAAAGTGGTGATACTATCAACACTTCCAACAGAAAGTGATCCCATCAATTATTCAACAGTCTTTAACTTAGTTATCTCATTTTCCACATCCACAATTGGACCACTTTGGTACAATTACTAGTTAAATTCAAGCTCTTAAGAGTTGTTTCATTAACCCTCATACCTCATATTCTTATATCTATATCTTGAGGTAAACTTATCATCATATTGACACAATTTTCCTGGAAACTGTCTTAAACAATATCAGATCTATATTTTATGCTAGTTCAGTGACCTAGTATATGTTCCCAAATTTAAAAACCTTATATATCTGAAATTAAATGTGGAAATTGATAGAGCTTGGTTAATAAAATTGGTCTGTGTAACTGTGGCGTATGCAATTCGAATTTTGATAAAGTAGCTAATGAAAAAATACACAAAAAGGACTACAATCAATGACAATGCAAGGACACTAGAAAAAAACTCTTCTCAGTAATTAACATGACAATTTCAAAGTCAGAAACTAAACTGATGTACAGTTATTTTTTAACACAATCAATTCTTTGGTTATTATATCTAAACGTATAATTACTATACATACATAACAGAAACATAGGATAAAAGAGCAAATGCACTTCTTAAAACTGAGTTTTACTGTGTGTTTATTTATTCTACATTGTCTAGAGAAACTAGCGGAGGGTTGAGTTCTCACACAACATGTTTCAACCCAGCAACATTATTGCACCTATCCCAAGTGAGGAACCTCTACCCGTTGTTTGTCTTGTGTGTTTATTTTATAACTTTGGTTCATTTGTATGTATTTGAGTTTCAAAGATGGTGTCCATTTTGCCGAACTAGTGTACACAATAATTAAGGGGTCAGCTGAAGCCCACCTTTGTTTGCCGGATTTACTTGCTATGTTAAAGACCCATTATAGTGGCTTAATGTTCTCTTGGACATATTCCCTGTTTCCATTCTACATTTTAGGTTTTTATAAATCAGACTGGAACTAACCAAGATTTTTTATGCCCCACTATTAGGGATATTGTGTTTTTCGGTCTGTGCGTCCTTTTCTTCGTCCGTCTGTCCCGCTTCGATTTAAGTTTTTGTTAAAGTTTTTGGTCAAGGTAGATTTCGATGAAGTTGAAGTTTAATCAACCTGCAACTTAGTAAACATGTTCCCTATGATAATTGTAATGCCAAAATTAGAGTTTTTATCCCAATTTCAGTGTCCACTGAACATAGAAAATGATAGTGCGGGTGAGGCATCCGTGTATTATGGACACATTCTTATTTTATAATTAGTTCGTAACATAAAATATTTCACACAACAAATTGGATATTATTGATATCCATAACAAGAGGAATGGTCATATGCATATAGACATAAGATACTATAGTATGACTATAAAGATCCCAACTTAAAAGTTTTGATCATGAATAATCGAGCTGTTTTTTTTCCATTTTCACATTTTTCTCCACAAATCGCATTTTACAAACGAATAACAATTTGGTTAAATACTACTAATTATGTGAATTCTTAAGATAAACATCAGATAGTATTTTATATGTTATATTTAGATCCCGATTCAAAAGTTTTTGATTGAATTTTCTGTCTTAAAACATATATTCAACCAAAATTATTACCCAAATATTAATAATTGATACATACAGGACTTCACAAAATAAACATAAAATAGTTTGTTCTTTTTTCTATATAGATCATATTTCAAAAATTTTAACAATTAACGGAGATTTTCTACGTTTCCAGTTTTGACGTTTTTTCACTAAAAAAAATCACTCAATTCACCTCAAAACTACTTCAATATGAAAAATAATAAGTAGAGGACATCATAATAGTCTTTTAAGATACCATTTCCTGTCTTCAACAAGCTTTAGGTAAAACGAATGTAACATTAAATAACAATTATTCTTCTTTACCAGTTTTCGTCAACTTTTCTCTAAAAACCACATGTTTTACCCCAAAAATAATCGTTACCGCAATTTATATCAATGTGCAGTTTAAGTATGTTGTTAGTATACGTCTATATTATAATTTGCACCAAAAAAAACTTGTGTCATAATTTATTGGATGTTGAGTAATTTTAGAGCTAAATTGACTAGGCTGTCGATCAAAACACAATATTTGATGTCAAAAGACGTATAAAGACAGGGTTTGCCTAACAAATGACGATAGAAAGTATTACTAAGTTCATCGTAGATCAACCTTGAGTAATGAAGTTGGACCTAAGTTTAATAATAGTTTTTCAATTAATCGATAGATAGTTTAGGAAAGGTATGTCATTAACTTTGTAAGTACTGAAGCTCTGACGACTGGTCTAATAATGCAATCGGTGACTTATAGTTCACAAGCACCATAGAGGAGACTGGTATTTTACATTTAAAGGAAAACTTATAAATATGGTGCGTCAAATTTTAATTTACCTTTACCAATAACAATCACAAAAATTTGAAAACCAAGAGTGATCAAGATTCTTGAATACGAAAGGTTATATAACTTAATAATAATAATAAAATAAATCTCACATGTATTGTTGCTACATCCATATAAATAGTTTTCATTGCAGTCACTGACAACATACTTGCTTTTGTCTTGGGTTGTTGTAAGACACTCGTTTTCTATGTACTTTTGTGTTGGGTTCGTGTTTAAATCTGCAAATAAGATAAAACAACATTTAATTATTTTCAAAGGTGTTGTCGATTTTGAGTATCGAGTAAAATTGAGAAAAATTAAAAAGAGTAAAACGGTAATCGAATAGAAGTGATTGCTATGCAACTTCAATCATATTGATGTTTACCTTCAACAAATGTAAACACCAGGGCTGACCGACCGGAACTACAAGGAGTGTGGCTGGCGTTGGTACATGGCCTCCTGCAGTCATTTATATCACCGTTGATTTCAGGTTTATAAGTAAGGCAGTAGCAGGTAGTGTCCTAAAAAACAATGTTTTAACTTACAAACTCAAATGTAACCCAATCGTTGTGAAAGAAAGAAAATAATGACTTCGGAAAGTCATAAAAATGGATAAACGATCGATACTACTCTTAAAAAGTAAACAGTTACTAGTAACAAATTACGTTTAGCCTACAGATTGGGCGATTTATCCAAAATTAATCTGCGAAGCGTTTGATATATATTAAACAGTGACCAATTGTCATTTTAAATGTTGTTCTTCAATAGCTATTCATATTTTTAATATATATATATTTTTTAATCTAAGCATTGAAACGGCATATATCATGCAGTTGATTACATGTGCTCTTATATTCACAAGATAGAATAAATAAAGGCAACAGTAGTATACCGCTGTTCGAAACACATAAATCGATAGAAAATAACAAATCCGGTTACAAGCTAAAACTGACGGAAACGCATTAAATATAAGAGGAGAACAATTACACAACATTAAAATGTAACACACATAGAAACGAAGTAAGCATTAGGCAAAATTCGATGAGAATAACAAATATAATATCAGAACTAAATACATGAATAACTGTATTTAGAAATGGTCACTTATTATTCCAGATGGGGTTTTAAATATACTATAAACAGCAGCAGTTGCCCTTTTCTAGATTTCGACATTTTAATTTCTAAAGGGAAACTCCATACTAAATTGTACTACAAAAGAGACGATTTTTCATTCCCTATTGTTAATTTTCCTTTTTTAGACGGCGATGTGCCTTTAGCTCCAACATACGGTGTTTATATATCCAAACTCGTTCGGTATGCCCGTGTGTGTAGTGATGTCACAGATTTTAACTCCATACTAAAACTGGTACATTATTAGGTCAGGGATTTCGTAACCATCAATTACTTAAAACTTTCACTAAATTCTTTCATAGATACAAAGAGTATGTAAATTTGGCGGTACTGGTAGAAACTCATAAAAAATGGTATTTCACATCCTAAATTTTACGGTAATATTGTACTTAAAGCGCGAAAATCACAATGTGATCCATGTAAACTTATAGAACCTTTAAACAAACTTATTAGTAAGGGCTATCGTACCAATATTGTAATTAGATCTCTGAATATAGTTAACATTGCCACAAATATCGATTTTGTCATTAGCAAATTAAAACATAACTTAATTGAATTTTCTTTTCAAACGGGATGTATAGAGACACACACACGTTCATACGTGTTTCTCATTTTATATAGATTAGACCGTTGGTTTTCCCGTTTGAATGGTTTTACATTAGTATTTTTTTTAGCCCTTTATAGCTTGCTGTTCTGTGTTAGCCATTGCTCCGTGTTGAAAGGCGTACCTGGACCTATAATTGGTCATTTTTATAAATTGTTATTTGGATTGAGAGTTGTCTCATTGACACTCATACCACGTCTTCCTATATCTATATAATTTTCCATCATACATAAAAAGTACTGTGCAGCACAAAAAAACACACTATGTTCATATTCCTATCAACGTTCTTTCCCTTTTTTTTGCATTTACTTATAACGAACCTTTATGATAAAGTGTGTAGCAGTTATATAGTCAGAACAGAGTCGTAAGCAATCTTCAGCCGTTTTTACACTTATCCCAAAATCCATATGCGAAAGACTTCTGCCACATCCTGTCAATTAAAGAAATAAAGTAATTCACCTAGTTGTTTACTATGTTTTGTCTCTAATTGGCATTGCAAACCAATATACAGTGCAACCTGCCTAATCCGACACCTGAGTATTCCGACACCCTTCTTAATCCGATATTTTTTTCAGGTCCCTAAGTGTGTCGGATAACACTGGTTTCACTGTACTCGGAAGGGAACTATAAAATCAGTTAGAAGCTACAGAGTGCTGATCATACATCTATATATCTTTTTTTGTAATTTATATATATAATTTGCTGATAGTAGGAAGATACTAAACCAAACTTTTTTAAAGTTGAACTAGATAATACTTTGAATATTTAATGGACATCATAGTGATTTTGTTAACAGTTACGTTATATTTGTACCACTTGGGCTGGAGGACTTTTTCACTTTATTCTTGAATTATTATGCTGAGGACATTTGTTCGTCTTCATACTTCGACAAAGCGAGACACACAGTTCGTTTACATAGGAATGACGAAAATTTGTTGATAAAGTCTACCTTCAAGTTCAACAAATAGGTTGTCAAAAGGTTAATCCAATATACTTATCAATTGTTCCTCTGTGTAGCATGTTTTACATTTTTTGTTCTCTATTAACAATATAAACCGTATGGTATGCCAAATTAATTAATTTATAGCGCATGCTATCATTTTTAGGTCGAAAATCATTACGGATTATGTTTTTAGACCATTATTTTTCAATTTCACATTTGCAATGGTGGTATACAGAGATGACAGAGTTGAACATGAAGATGAGCCAGCAACGTACCGTTGTTTGTACAGAATTTTGTGAGGCTTATAATTCTCAAGGATCAGATTAAAACAAGCAAAACCCTCCAATTTGCTGTTCAGTAGAAATGTGTTAAATGAAGCCATGAAGGACATATAATTCGCTAAATATTCATCATTGTCAAATGATATGTTTCGTATGTGGATTACCTGAGTGCTTATTTATTATAATTTTTTTACAAGACACCCTTAATAGAGTAGAACGATTTACATATATTTATAAAAAATTTGTCCTTCTTAAAGCAATAAATTTATTTTTTCAAATAATCATTCTAAAATTGTATATATGGTAAATCAACAAACAATGTATTTGTAAGATATAAGTCACAAGCCTGAGAGGATAGATAAAAAGTTGGGAAAATCTTTTCGGAAGCTATTTTTTAATTTGCATTAAGCCCCGGTCACAACAGGGCGTACGAGTTTTTGTCGTGGAAGATCTATAAAATAGTTGTCGTGGCATTGTCGTGCAAAATGTCCAAAATGGTCAAATCAGCTACGACATGTCCACTTATTACGGGAAACGTTTAACGGCTATCGTACTGTTCAAGATTGGTAACACTGATTTTCCAAGAACTTATTTGGACAGATTTAAAATGTTTACAATTCTTGGTTCCACATATATTTTTTTTAATCCATGACTGCTACAATTCGGACACGAGACAAACCTATAAATGCAGCCCATCTTGTGTGTTTAACCACTGTTCCTGTCCAAGACTTTTCTACTCCCTTATAAACCATATAGTCTGATGATTTATTAAAAACATCATCGGTGTTTATCATTTCTATCCCTGGAAGTGAGCACACCTGGGAACTCGTTGTCCAACTGCTTTCTGGGAGTCCGATGAAGAATGAACATCCTGCCAGTAAACATGATGATATACAACGTAATGAATACCATACATTGATAGAAATGCATTTAAATAATCAAAAGTAACTGATTTAATAGTTTGTTTAGATTAAAAAGGATTACATTTCTATTTCAAAATAAATGAGATACCTTTACTAATTGATCACCTTTGTGGTGCAGAATTTGAGCAATATTTTAGCAGCATCTATATTTTGGTGACTTGCAACAATTTTACTTCCGTCGTTGTTAAGAATTCGAAGGGTACACTCAGGGATCTCCATGGCCTGTTTAACGATGGCGCCCCGCCATCGTTCAAATGTCTTGCGCCATCGTCAAATGACTCGCCCCATCGTTAAATTGTTTTGCGCCATCGTTAAATTGTCTTCCGCCATCGTTCAAAACTTCATCATTTTTTGTAGCCCGACGCCATTTTTTTATCAATTATAATCAAATGCATGTAATTGCATAACCCTTAGGCTTTTTATGTTATAATCCAACACAGTTCTAACGCCTGAGGGATATCCGGATTAAGATCGCTAATCACTTGTACCTGAGCTTGTACAGGTACATGTAGATCAACAAACCAGACAGGAGAATACTATCTGAGGATAGACGATCCATTTGTCGAATTAATCAACTAAGTTTCAGCAAATGATTATGATAATTTAGATTAAATAAATAAATTAATAATCCAGTTACAAAGAAAACAGTTTAACAAGTCGAACACGTGCTTTATTTTGACTTACGCAATCAGCATCCCCCTTTTTAAGAAGAACAAAATAAGACGCAAAACAGTAAATATTATTTCATCGCAAATAACTCGAGTACTGCTGTAACGATAATTTAGAATTACTTTAAAAGTTTAAAAGTAAAAACTTATTATAAATATTTCCTGTAAAGAAATATCGTATCGTAATTCCAAATTCATTTCGTATATATTACAATCAAATTGATACATCCGCGTTTCCGGTTTCTATTCAGACTCGAAAGATGCATGTTGCACAGCATCAATTTGTCAGATAAAGTCATTAGAAACCTTTTCATTTGCTTTACAAATCTCTTTAACCTTTTACATAACCCGTACGAATCGTTTTGTTGTTGCTGCAAATCAGCCATACCGGTAATGGGTTCTGAATTTGACAGTGTCCATGGAAAATAAGCTCCACATCATATGATTTGTAAACCCCATAACAATTACCAAAAATACAAGAAATCTACATGGGGACTTTCATGACAGCTTTTGGTCATTCTCGACTAAGGGGGGACCATGAAGACTTGGCATTTGAATGGTTAAAAACGGCAATAAATGAACATATTGATACTTCTAATTCTATAATGAAAATTCAAATAAATATAATTTAAATAAACAATGAATTAGCATGTTCACCATTCCTTGTATGGAGGGATAAAATACTTCCGATCGCGCTACACTGTACAGCGTAGACATGGTTTGTAATGGTGAAAGTTCCTCCATGGTTCAATTTTCATCCATGGAGATCCCTGACACTAGTAAAAAACTTGGAACTGCTACTCTTTTGGAGAAACAAGCTGCTTGGTCGGATTCCTGATGTTTTATAATTTATATACTATTTTGTGTTATGTGGACATTTCTTATTTGTTTTTGTGGTCAATTTGTGCTCTGTTGTTGGTGTTTTTATCGAAAAAAACCAACTGCCACTAACAGCAATATTATCCAAAATAAAATTTGTAAATGTAAATAATATTTTATCTTTTTACATACAAAACAAAGTAATTTAATAAATAACTTACCAGAAAATGAGATTAAAATGAACAAAATATACAACTGCATTATATCATTCATTTCTATTTCAAAAATATCTATATAATGATTAAATGTATTTTAATTATGTCCTTATATGACTTCATAAATGACCTCATTGTGCCGGAAAAAAAGTAATTTCAACTAAATTTGGTCATGCTAAAGAGTGACAAAGAAGGGGGTTTGATTTTATTCATTATTTTTTGTACAATCCGTAATGTATATGGTTTCTTTTAGTCATTAATTTCTGAATTAGTCCTTTGTGGTTAAGATATTTTATCATTTAGATATTGTGTCAAACATAATTAACTACGTGTTGATCGGTGTTGCCTGTGGTGGACTGTTATCAATATTGAATAGTCTTCAAGTAGTCAATGCCACTGCTGGTGGAGATTTATCACAAGCCCAGTAGTCAACACTTTTTGTGCTGACATGAATTATCATTGATTTGGTTATATTTATAGATTAACTGTTTACAAAATTTAATAGAATTTTTGAAATACTAAAGCTTTTCTACCTAAGGAATAGATTACCTTAGCTGTATTTGGCAAAACTTTTAGGAATTTTGGTCCTTAGTGCTTTATTGGCCTTTTTTTCACTTTTTTGGATTCGAGAGTCTTTTGTAGACGAACCGCGCGTCTGGCGGATATACAAAATTTAGTCCTGATATCTATGATGAGTTTATTCACATGATTCAAGTAATAAATTGTAATCGTTCAACCTTCAGTTTCTTGCTGATAGTGATTATGGAGACGAGTCTCTGTAGGATAGGTTAACCAAAATATTGAGATGATGTTAGGATTCCTCCTCAAGGACAACTACTTCCTAATAATATTGTCACTAGATAACCCATTGTTTTGTAAGTGCTTTTATCACAATTATTCGTGATTTGCCATTGATTTTTAGTTTTCAATGTAGGTTTGCTTTAACTTTTGATTGTATAAAAAAAACCTTATTAAGTAAATGTTAAAGACTTCATCAACGTGTATGTACCATTAACATATTTTAAAAAGAATTCCATAATGGGTAACACTTGTGAATCGAAAATAGTTCACATAAACATCTTACTTTTTGCAAAGATGGTTTTTTATTCCTCCGCCGTAGCGGAGGGGGCTTTAAGTTTTACCTTTGTCCGTCTGTACGTACGTCGGTTTCCGTTCTCTAACTTTAGTTTGCCATGTTATGAAATATTTATAAAAGGTACCAGGATTATGATTTAATACGCCAGACGCGCATTTCATCTACATCAGACTCATCTTATACACAATGATTATCACCACTAAACACATATAAGGTTTTAATTTTGATTGTGTCTCTTTAATCGTTATAGAGGTATGCCCCTTTACAAAGGAAAAATGCTAAATTTTTCGTTTCCGTTCTCTAACTTAAGTTTGCCATAACCAAATCGTATGAAACTTATACACAATGCTTATTACTACAATATACAGATCCAGTTTGATTTTTGGTGCCGTCACTTTTACTGTACTAGAGTTATGCCCTTTAAAAATGGAAAAATTGCTGAAAATTTCAAAAATGTCAATCAATAAAAAAAAAAAAAATTGGAATTATTTTCCTTTGTCCATGATTATAATTGAGTCAATTTCAATCAATGCTTTTTAAAATCTTCTTTGAAATTTGGAGTTATCTTTCTTTGTCCAGAATGGTATTTGAATCAACTAAAACCAATGCGTTATACAATGCAATATTCCTTTACTACCGATAAATAAAAGCAATCTTTACCATTCTATGCTTACAAGCACTTAGATTACAATTCTAGGGTTAGGCCCTTTACAAATGGAAAAATTTCTGATTTTTTTTCATTTCTGTTCATGTAACTTAAGTTTGTCTCGACTTAATTTAATGATGCTTATTACCACTAAACTCGGTTCAAGTTCAAATTTTGGCAGCTTCACTTCTACAGTTCTTTAACTATGTCCCTTTGTAACATTATATGCTAGCGGGGGCATCATTTGTGTCGCTATGGACACATTCCCCATTTATTTTTTCTAACCTCTGTTAAAGTTATTGTGACATGTTTGTAGCTGCTTACATGTACAAATGTAGATTTAAAGGTACAAAACAACACTTTAAGATAGACGACCATTGATATGTCCAAACTAAAACAAACAAAATGTTCAGCAACAAGTCCTTCAAGCACTTCTATGAAAACTGCATTTGAAACAAAATACATCATTGGTGTTTAAATTAAAATATTCAGGTCAAACGAAAATTAAGAACATATCAATCATTCAATCAATCATTTTTAGTCCAGACTATTTCAATATAAGTAAAGAATGAATGCATACATTTAACTAAATAACTGGTGGCTAGTAAGTCCTCACACAGTCGGCTTTAATTTTAATGTAAATGTATCTGCTTTATACACACTTGGCTAATCCGCGTTTGAAGAAATAATAAAGTAAAATTAGATTAAAAAGGAAAATAAGATTAAAATTATCAACATCTATAACTGCATTGAAACATACATTTTTAATAAATGATTGATATATAAAATCTTATTCTGATATATATCAAGTATTTTCTCGTATGAACTCGGCACTTAGGAAATGTTATCTCCGCTAAATCCTGGTTATTTCTGAATTGTTATTGTGACTACAGATTTTGAATAACTTGGGTTTCTGATAGTTTTCTCGATATTTTTATCCATGTTGTCTCCTAAATGCTGTTTTACTTATAAAATACACAAGGAATAAAATAAAAATAATCGTTATATTGTCTGAAATTGTGTTTTTATTTAATTTTATATATGACTAGATTGAAATCGAAGTTTTGAATTGCAACAGGCCACTTTGGACCACCTTTGTCAATATGGGTAAAGCAATATCGCCGTCATCGAAACCAACAAGAAACATTTCTAACGAAAAATGATATTAAGACATTTTAACGGAGTGAGAGCAAGGCGAATCTTTTGACATCAATGCAGAACCTCACCGAATACATGTCTTTGATATAAAAGGGCACAAGCTACGAAATATATAACAAAAATATAATCATTAATGAAAGTGAAATAGTGAACTAATATTTCGTTTTTATAAGCCAGTATGGTTCTTTTTTTTTTCAAAATAGGCCCAGAGACATTGATGATGAATTATTCACTTGCAAGTGAATAATTTGACCTCATTGAATCCATATCCATGTGACCCCTAAGTCGGAGATTGATTACGCGTGAATTATACGTGTTCAGTTATTAAAAGGACAAGAACTAAAACATTGAAAGTGAAACAGAGGTTAATGATTTGAAAGACTGATCCGATCCACAAAAACTCGTTCTTGTACAGGTAAAAACGATGATTTACATATACATGTATTTCTACCTTTAATATGAAATTAGACAGCCATGCAAAAATTCCATTGCACGAGTTTGCATTCTATTTATATATATATTTATGTTTATATTGTTTATATGACCGTCGGCAGTCTTCGGACGACAACTCGATAGTTAATTAATAGATGGTGTCTAGAATAAAATAATAAGAAACGTTAATAAATATTATCGAGCCCATTTCTTTTTTATTTGAATAAACGTTAAGTATTTTATAAATCAAAGATGATCGGTGACATAAATTTGACAGCCAATGCCTTTTTAAAACTACTAAAATTAAATAGCGTCTTACTGAACCTACTCCTTTATTTTATGTAAGAGAATGATTATTCCTTTCATCGTGATTAAGTACAAGAGTTAGGGAGTACTTTTAAAAGAGTAAGGAATGATAATTATTCTACTTATTCCTAGAATTTCTTTATTATGATTAGGAGATTTCCTGGTATATCTCATTTTGCATATAAAACGTAGATGAAATTGTCTGTTGGAAGAATACAATTAATTGATTTTTTCTTCAAGTTTAATTTAAGCATTTGGATAGAACAAAACAAAATACCTTATAACAACAATTCCTTTGGATTCAAGCAACTAGGAAATCAAAGATCTTAGATAAGAAACTTTTTGATTGTAAAATAAGAAACTTTTAAATTTTAACTGATTAAATGATATTATGTTTCTTGCTCTTCCTTACAGACAATTCAGACAGTGTTTGAATGTGCCAAATGATGATTGTCAGATAGAACCTCAACAAGTTTTGTCTTTGTTTTAAGGAATCTTTTGTTTTATAGCTACATGAATAGACTATTTGCTAATTCCCGTAATTGACCCTGTCATTAGAGATTCCTTTTTGAGTTGTCTCCTTTATGAGAGACCTTACTTCTTATTTACAATGGAGAGCTACCAGAAAGAGCAGATTTACTTGTGCGTGATGTGAGTAGTCTTTAAGGTTTTCAAATATTTCGATAACATTAATCTGTTGTTAATCTAAAAACTTCTGATATCAGAAAATATTTTTTATGAAAAATTGATTAAACCGTCGATACATCACTTTCAATTCATCATGCTTTGCATTTGCGAACGCCAATTTTGTCCGATATGGAACCAGTCTACGATTGGCAAACGGAAGTTATTTGTTTAAAAAGTGTGTAATAAAAAAAAATCAAATCGGTAATTGACAAATTGACTATTGATACATGATATTTCGCTGTTAGAGAAAAATCCCTAAAGCAACTAACACAGATACGTTTCGGTGGCGTCAATTGATATTTTTAACAGGAAGGATAAATGTGTGTACGTCTACCAGATAACTCATCGGGTTAAACGACCTGTTGCGTCCACTAGTAGTATTCTTAGCATTGCCTTTTCCACGTTATTTTTCCATAGCGATGCAGACTATTTGGTTGCCTATAATTGCTTACATCTACTTCATTCAATTTTCAAGTTTGGTAGGTAGCTGTCCCATATCGGTCATACCACATCTCTATTTTTATGCCAGTCACGATGAAATGTTGCATTTCATACTTGTCTTATTTTATGCGTATAGACTGCTTAGTTGTTTAGTTGTTTTTAGTTATCGAATTCAATCGAAATTAATATGACTCCGGTATATATTGTTTGCTATAGTCGATCGTTTAGTTCTGTTATTTTGTGAACTATCCACTTTTTAATCTTACTTGGAGTGCATACTTTTTGTATTGATACATCATATTCTTTCTTATATTTTTACAACTAAAATTTAAATCTGAATCTGCTTTCCATGATATACAATCACCTAATATCAATCTTCAACGCATTGTAACAGGAAGAGCTCGGTAATGTCACTAGTAGTGCAGATACTGCTGACCCCCGAATCATCAGATAGTACCCCTTCATTCCTTTGGATAGTGTTTCTACATCTTTAGTATGCTTTGTCGTGTTTAATAGTAGAAATGTGATAATAATGGCAGCTTGGACATTTTTAAATATTAAAGAATATCATATATTTAATAAAAATCAGAACTTACCATTAAGAGACGTAGAATGTATCAAAACAGCAAGTTGTACAGCAAGGTTCATTTCTCAAAGACAACTTAGATGTTATGATGTACAATTCTTTTTGCAATAAAAGTGTTAACTTTTGAAATTTGAAATACTTATTTTCTTTTTCCCTTGAATCATTCCAGCCTTTGTATTATTTAAACTATTTTATGACTATATTTGGTTAGTATTGTTTGAATTTACTTTTTTCTATGGCCAAATTTTTTAATCGTTGGCGTATCAAAGTTCGAAAAAGCTTCAACAATCTGACAATTTAACGAGTGTTTCCTGAACAAAGATTAATTATGTCAAGTTTACTTGTTGGAAAGTTTGGTTTTTTTTTTGTCTTTTTTATGTCAATAATGTATCGTGTTCACTAGTTTTTTGCCGGAAATATCGTATTAAAAAAAGTAATATTAAAATAATATGATGAAGTATGATTTCAAGTGATAAATTTCCATTATAGACCAAACGAATAGCGTATAAGAAATAAACCTTCTTCATTGTTCTTAGAATGAACACATCTGCAGAAATAAAATGTACATCTACTGAAGTAATAATTATCTCCGGCCAACAATAACATTTTGTCGTAACCAATACCCGTTGTGGAATCAAAATGTTGTGCCCATATTTATTTGAGGGATCACATATATATAAGGTTGGATGTCAATTACTGTTTTAAAAAAAAAGCTCGTCAAATAATGTAAAAAAAAAACACTTATCGGCGGGATAGCAAAATGTACATGTGATTATATATATTTTGACAAAAAAACACAATAACATATCAAAATATTGTCAATATCATAATATTCATTACTTGCATACTGTTCATATTGACACAAGAAAAATATGTATTTACACAAATAATAATAAATTAGGAAAATGAATATTAAATAGCCATTATCCCATTAGAAATTACACAGCTAAAAATTAAGAAAGGGTCCGATATTTCTATTTATAAAGGAGCAATATAGAAAGTTGTCTCGAACAAATTTTTTTAATTTGATGTTTATTATAGTCGTGTGAAGTAGATTCATTTTCAATTTTTAAAGTCTCCAATTTGACCCGTCAGTGTATGTAATTTCAGGGAAATCAAAATTTGAAAAAATAGCATTCTCCCAAAATATGAATAGTCAGCGCTGTATATAATCATTGCTTTATTCCTATTGTTATTTACGATTAACAAACAAGTTAACTTGGATGCAGTTGATACCAGGGGTCGATACTTTGAGAATATAAGAGAACATTTGAACAAATCATAAATCTAAATACATAAAAAAAAATTAAGTTGGCTAGTATGTTTGTAATATTCATATCAATATTTATTTCTAGGATGTCCATTTGAATTTACATACACACATATATTTCAATTAAATAATCTACACTAAGGAAGGTGTTTGTATATAAATTTTCATATAATTATAAGTTAATCAACATTTTCTAACCAAATAACCAGATGATTTTGTTTTTACTGTTCATATGATTGAAATAAGAATTACATTAAGCAATACTAGCTTACAACAAATAAAACAATTATAAATTTTACAACGTAAAGTATTTCACATGAAATTCATATAAGACACCTGATATATTGATATAAAGAGATACAGGTTGTTATATGCTAAGACTAAATAAAAAGTGTTTAAGAGCTGCTACTCCATCCGTAGATGTGACAAAAGTTCCCTCACTTGATATTATATGCAGTTGATTTCATTTTTTGTTTTTTGCTTGACAAAAAGAAAAATATGATTGATTGAGTAGCTGCAAAAGGTACCATGGAACTGTTATTAGATGATTGTACGCTTAATATCTGCAGTAATAGGTATTGACTTCTGCTGGTGTCTGTTCTATGGCCGGGTTGTTGTCTCTTTGACACATTCCCCATTTCCATTCTCAATTTTAGTTGAGAATATTGTAAGGATTTTTTTCTGTGACAGAAGCTATGTTATTTACACAGTCATCGTCTTGTCTGAAGCAGACACGAAATCCACACCATTCACAATTTTTGGAAATAATTTACCAGCAGCAGTTAGAATTGACTTAGGTTCTGAAGTCTTAGAAAATTTTGGCAATTTTTAGTTATTTCTTGAATAAGATAAATGTTGTCGTCAATTATAGAAATCGAAAATGATTATCATTTACTTATCTTCATAGTAACAACGAGTACAAATACTGTCATTCAGAAGAAAATTCTGGTTCTTTCGGACTAAGTTCTTAAATGGTGTGATGAAATTTTGTGATGGTAAAGCTATGGGATTTATTTCTCGGATCTTTCACGAAATGACTTTAAAGAACCATAACAAAATAATTTTTTTTGTATAAAAATATAATGTAATGTTACATAAGAATATTTGAGAAGAGAAATCTGGAATCAAGCCAATGCATAGTGCACGTTCACTCCGGAATTGTATGGTAGTGCTGTTCAGGTACCAGATAACCTTGAAAATCTAACGTTTTATCTGATGTTTCTTAAATCTTTTTATGATGTTTTATTGTAAGTTGTGGGGAGATGTCGGACAATTCATTATACGCTGAGCCATCTATCTCTTCATTTGATTTATCTATTCCGGTGTAATTCGAAAATTCTGTACCAGGTAACCTTTCATTAACTCGCTTTAGGTTTTCTTCATGCATACGCATTCTGTAATATTAAAAATGATAATTCTTTACGGTTGTGCATGGTACTAAAAACGAATAAAAACAACAACCAAATAAACTGGTTTGAATACATAAATACAAGTACAATATCTAAGAGTAGCCTCTCATCAGCTCTAAAGACTGTTTTGTACGTAATATATTTTATTTTGACAGTAGAGGAGAAAGTGGTTTTCATTTCTGAGGCGTTACAAGTTAGACATGTTCTTTGGTCTCAATCTTATGCTTTTAGTTAAGTCAATGATTTATTCGACTACAGATTTTCTATAAAATGTCAAAAATAGTATTATTATATTAGATAGATAAAAAAAAATGAAGGATTATTCTCTAACTGTACTAATAATATAATTTAGATACCTGAAATTTTTCAATTATTTGTAAATTATTCCTTAAAGTTCACTTAACTGCAAATTATACAAGGAAAACGTTTATAACCATCTTTCCCGCATATAGTATCAAAGACATGACTTTCATACTTTTCTTGGCATACTCACCCTCTAGAAGATTTAATACAGATTATAACAATCAATATAATCAGGATTAGAATAACCACGAGGTCTGCTACAACTACTATAATAAAAGAATATTTTAAGCAAAAAAATAATGACGAAAACACATATTTACTGTTGTATATTACTTTATTGGTAACTAGGGTAAAGCAAAGATAAAATAAATCTCCAGGAAACTTCGAATAGTTTTAATGCGATTTTGCAGTTATGCCGAAATTTTAGAGTGGGGATTTTTAAGTTGTCTTTGATTGTGATAGTTATATCCAAACTCATTCAAAAGAGCGTCTTGAGAACATTAAAACTGATGGCAAACTGTAACTATTAAAATACATCTTAAGCCCTAGTCCCACTAGACCACGATCGCATTACGCTCACCGCTATCTAAAATAAGTTCAGATCGTGGTGAGGTCGCGGTATGAGCGGCATGAAAATGTAAATTTTCGTTGCTTTCACCATGCTACTACGTCCTCATTCCGCTTCGATTATAACACGTTCTTATTCTGCGACCTCACTACGCTTATCAAGATCTTGCATCATGTTCTCACTACGACCATACCACGAGTTATCCGATTGCAACACGATCTTACCACAATTTTACTGCGATTATTGTACCTTCTTATCACGATTATACTACTTTCATACCGCAATCTTACTACGTTATCGGTAATAACGTCAACATCGTGTTCCATATCAACACAATTCCATTCCTTCTATTTCTGATTAATACATAGATCTCTCGGAAACAATACAGTCATGCTACCAAAATCTTCTAAAACACGTGGGCGTGGTGGTAGAGGTTGATGTAGAGGTATAGGAAGTTCTGATAGTAACGAATACTGATCCAACAGAGATTTCGGACCGACCAACCAAACCTAAATTACAGCCTTTTGATGGTCCATCAAGCTCAAATGGCGATAGTTTATAAGTGAATGTTAGCAGAGATGACACATATGTGTCAATAGATATAGGAATATGTGGTATGAGTGCCAATGAGACAACCATCCTTTCAATTAACAATCTATAAAAGTAAACCATTATAGGCCAAGGTTCATCCTTCAACGCGGAGCCTTGGCTCACACCGAACAGCAAGCTTTAAAGGGCCCCAAAAATTACTAGTGTAAAACCATTCAAACGGGAAAACTAACGGTTTAATCAAAATAAACGAGAAGCATGGTTGAGCCGTTAGAGAAAATGGACAAGAACTACACACAGACAAACAAGACCTGGAGATATATAATATATTTTATGTGAAAATGTTAATGAGAATAATGGTCGTAGTATGAACGTAGTCAAGTCGTAAGAAGAGCGTGATGAGGACAGCAAGGGCATGATAGAATCGTACTATGGTCTTGAACAGCGTGGTGTAAATGTGGTATAGTCGTAGTGGAAGCGTAGTTAGGTCGCAGTGAGAACGTGATGGTCGTAGTGAGGTCGTAATAACGTCGCTGTGAGATCGTAGTGCAGTCTCTCTGAATAGAATACTAGTAAAACTTTCGCTACGCTCTCGCTACGATGGTACAGCGCCCTTTGCGATCTAACTACGACCTTCGTTTGCTCTTACTACGCTTCTACTACGACCTAATTTCTCCACGACCGCAACACGATTGTTTTGAACATGTTCAAAGTTGGCCACGCTCATCATGATCTTGAAGACCTCACCACGACCGTGATGCGACCTTACTGTGATCTACACGATCGTACTACGATTATCAAAATTTGCATTATTTTTACAGATCGTAGTGCGATCGTGGCCTAGTGGGACTGCGGTATTATACCGCAGTCCCACTAGGCCACGATCGCACTACGATCTGTGAAAAAAATGAAAATTTTGACGATCGTTGTGCGATCGTGCAGACCGCAGTAAGGTCGCAGTACGGTCGTGGCGAGGTCTTCATGATTGTGATGAGCTTGACCAACTATGAACACAAAAAAAATCGTGGTGCGGTCATGTTGAAGTCAGCTCGTAGTAAAAGCGTAGTGAGAGCGCAGTAAGGTCGTGGTAAGATCGCAAAGGTCGCTTTACCATCGTAGCGACAGCGCATTTCTAATCGGGGAGACTGAGCTACGATCTCACAGCGACTTTACTACGACCTTACTACGATCATGACATTCTTATCGCGACTTAAACACGCTTCAACTACGACGATACCACGTTTATACCACGCTGTTCACGACCATAGTACCATTTAATCAGGCCCACACCGTTCTCATCACGCTGTTCTTACGACCCCACTACGTTCATACTACGATCATCATGCTCATTGTCATTGTCATATAAAAAAATTTAAAGCTCTCCAGCTTTTGTTTGTCTATATGTATTTTGGACCTCTTGTCCTTTATCTCCAAGGGCTCAATCATTCTTGACACATCTGTGTCATCCATACAATAGTTCACTAAAAAATCGTTATCAGATCCTGATGGACCAGCAGTAAGTTGTGATTCAGGTTGGAAATGGCGGTCCGGCATATATCTTCTGGATCATTATTCGTTACTATCAGATCTTCCTCTGCCTCTACCTCTTCCCTTACCCTTAAGCTTGGGTCACACATTCATGATTTTACTGTCGTCTTTGACAGGATCATTCCCGATTAAAATTTGTCAAAAGTCTGATCAAGATCCTGTGAATCGTGGATGAGAATTTAAACTTTAATTAAAATTTGTAAAACAAATAATTTAATAACGACAACAATCAGATATTGTTCAGGAAGCGTCGATATTCAACCGTTTCCAAGGGAATTTATCCCGATAATCCCGTTCACAATCCGCTTCTAATCCAATTGTATCTTTCACCAGGTAAAATTCGACCGAGTCTGTTACGACTGCGTCCCGATTCTACCGATGAAATCCGACAGAGATCAGACAGTGACCAGACAGTGAACCGACGCTGGCGGAAGTTATCCGTTCGAAAACTGTCGGCATAATCGGGATGAGCAGGTACTATCGCATCGCAAACGGCTTTTTCTGGTCTCAGTCGTATTGAATTTGGTTATTGTCGGGACTCTGACGTGGGTATTAACGGGACTGTTCCGGAACTGTTTTGGCAAAAACGGTTCGCAATCCTAACAAGATCTGGATGCAATCTGGACTTAATTGGCAGAAAAACAGCAATGAAAGATTTCTCCAGATCATTCCCGTTCCACAGGACACCGTCCAGAATACACAGAACATTGTTAGGATTTTGATCCGAAACAGCAGAATCTGTCACGACATAGGCACGATTGTAATCCGACTAGACTAAATCGGCTGAGTTCCCCCGAATGTTACGGGACGCACCTAATATGGGGTTCACACATTGCCGATTATTGCTCCCGTTTGAGATCAGAAGGCGATACGACACGAAAAGTGAAAAAGTCGGATTACTATCCTCACTTATCTGAAATGTCCTATCATTGTCTGAACGCAGTCGTTTCATTTTCATTATGTATATCTTTTATATTCATTTGATAAAATTTACTGTTTGCAATAGCATTAATTGTTCTAAATAATAAGGATATTCTTATCCCAAGCATAAAAACATAGCCGTATTTGACACAACCTTTTTCAACTTTTGATCTTCAGTGCTGTACAACTTTGTACTTTTTTTCACTTTCGATCTTTTATATCTGGGCGTCACTGGTGAGTCTTGCGTGGACGAGGCGCGTTTTTGGCGTATTGGATTTTAAACCTGATACTTTTTGTTATCTATTAATCATGTGTTTCTTTGTCTAATACGCTCTCCTATTCATTTGTTTTGTAGGTGTCAGACCACCAATTAAAAATCACTATCTGTTCAACCAAATTTTGCAATTTTCACAGCTTTCTAAATATTTTACCTTAAGTTTAACTTCAAGGAAACCAGGTATATCCTGAATTGTACATGTATCACCTTCCTACATGCCAATTTTCAACCAATGTTTAAAGTCTTGTAACAAATTTCTGATTTTGAAAAGACAGGTACTACCAAAATAACTCCCGGTTTTCTGGAAATCTTAAATTAGTGTACTATGTAGCGCATTAATCCTGAATTTTTAATGCAAACTCATAGACAAGTGAATTTTGGCTCAAAATGGTCTAAATATATTTCCCTTTCACCAAAAGTTTCATTTCTGCAAATTTGTTGGTTAGTTTAAGTAAACAATGACATCAAAAGCACTATTTTGTGTCAAAGTAGGACTAAACTACTAAACGTTCTAAACTGAAGGGAGTAATTGGTGGTCTGACACCTGCCATTAAAGTGCGAGGTTTGGCATGCCACAAAACCAGGTTCAACCCACCATTTTTTCATTTAAAAATGTCCTGTACCAAGTCAGGAATATGGCCATTGTTATGTTATTGTTCGTTTCTCTGTGTGTTACATTTTAACGTTGCGTCGTTTGTTTTCTCTTATTTTTGAGTGTAAATTCACATTGCGATAAGACGTATCACGGTACTTGTCTATCCCAAATTCATGTATTTGGTTTTGATGTTATATTTGGTATTCTGGTGGGATTTTGTCTGATGCTTGGTCCGTTTCTGTGTGTGTTACATTTTAGTGTTGTGTCGTTGTTCTCCTCTAATATTTAATGCGTTTCCCTCGGTTTTAGTTTGTTACCCCGATTTTGTTTTTTGTCCATGGATTTATGAGTTTTGAACAGCGGTATACAAATGTACTACTGCTGCCTTTATTCAAGTTCGTAATAGGTTCCTACAGGTCGGGAAGGGTCCGAAGGGTCCGAATGTTACGGGACGCACCTTACCCGACAGTAAGGTGCGTCCCGTAACATTCGGGGAAACTCAGCCGATTTTGTCTAGTCGGATTATAATCGTGTCTATGCCTTGGCAGATTCTGCTGTATCGGATCAAAATCATAACATCGTTCTGTGTATTCTGTACGGTGTCCTGTGGAACGGGAATGATCTGGAGAAATTTTTCATTGCTGTTTATCTGCCGATTGAGTCCAGATTGCATCCAGATCTTGTCGATTGCGAACCGGTTTTGCCGAAACCGTTCCGGAACAGTTCCGTTATTAATACGAAATTCGCCAATGATACCAACGTCAGTGTCCCGACAATAACAGAATACAATACGACTGAGACCAGACAAAGCCGTTTACAATGCGATAGAGCGGACCGTGATAGGATTACGTTCCGACAGTACCTGAGCATTCAAAGTATGTCGACAGTTTTCGAACGGATAACTTACCGTCAGCGTCGGTTCACTGTCTGGTCACTGGCTGATCTCTGTCGGATTACATTCGGTAGAATCGGGACGCAATCGTGACAGACTCGGTCAAATTTTACCTGGCGAAAGATACAAATTGGATTAGAAACGGATTGAGAACGGGATTATCGGGATAAATTCGCTTGGAAACGGTTGAATATCGAAGCTTCATGAACAATATCTGATTGTTGTCGTGATTAAATTATTTGTTTTACAAATTTTAATTAAAGTTTGAATTTTCATCCACGATTCACAGGATCTTGATCAGACTTTTGACTTTTAATCGGGAATGGTCCTGTCAAGGACGGCAGTAAAAATCGAGAATGTGTGACCCCAGCTTACTGTCGTGGTGCTTCGCTGAACTATTCGGACCCTTCACGACCCGTAGGAAGCTGTTTCGAACTTAAACGACTGCGTTCAGATAATGATAGGACATTTCAGATAATTGAGGATAGTAATCCGACTTTTTCACTTTTCGTTTCGTTTTCGCCGTCTGGTCTCAAACGGTAGTAATAATCGGCAATGTGTGAACCCCGCATTATGTAGATTTTGGTTACATGACTGCATTGTTTTTGAAGAATTGTACGTTTCAATTAAGGAATGACTGTTATATTTTTTCTGACTATGAAGAAATAACATAAAAATGTGGTGCACACTGAATAACGCTCGAAGCGGGTTATTTAACACTGTGCACCACATTTTTTATGTTATTTCGAATAGACAGAAAAAATATGACAGTAATTTCTTATAATTTAATTTTAAATTCCATTTTAAACCGTAGAAAAAACGTTGATCACGTCTAGGTCACATGACTAAATTATGTCTATGGGCTGAGAACAAAATAACGTCGGCCAATCAAAGGATGTGTTACATCCAAAATTAAATTATTGAGAAATAGAACGAATGATATATGGAACACGACGTTGACGTTATTGATGGGAGTGCATACATATAGTAAGATCGTGGTATTATCGTAGTATGGTCGTGGTAAGAGCGTGTTATAATCGCAGTAGAAGCGTGGAAAGATCGTGCTGCAATCGGATAAATCGTGATATGGTCGTGGTGGGGACGTGATGAGCGTAAATGATCGTGATAATCGTAGTGAGGTCGCAGAATAGAGGTTTCCCGATTTGCTACGATACCAACCGTAGTACGAACTGTGAGCCGTCATTGAACTTTTGAAATTAATTCATATATGCCTTTATGTCTATGTATGTTTCATGAATCATTATTTAACGTATTTAGATGATTTTTTGCTACAACTTGGTATAAAATTCATATAGATATATTACCTGTTGGTCATATCAAACTATATTTCGTGTACTCGATTATGCTTTCAACAAACCGTTGCAAGTAACCGTTGCAACGAAAGGTTGTAAATTTAGAATTATTTCCCCTAAAAATGCATCTGGAAAAAGAAGCTTAACAAAACGTACAATCATACTTCATCTTATGTTTGCCTGTTAGACTGATATAATAGTCTAAAATAAAAAAAAATTTCGGGGGCTAGCTTTTAGAATAAAATAATTAAAGAGAGCTATTTTGAAATACAAAATTGACCTTATTGAAAATGTATAATCTTAACGCTAAAAAAAATTGTTCGTTACTTTTGACGTCCACTAATTACATGGCGTTTTCAAATCTTTCAGTATAATATATGAACAAAAACACGGCGTAGGACCTCTGTAGCAAGATATTTAGATGAGATACGAGACTTAACAATCAAATCTACAACCCACGAAGGGCATCATTCCACAACAATATGCACAATATCATTGGAAAAATAAAAACAAAACCCTAAAATATTTCTATCATGTTATGGACAGGATCAGAGCCTCATGTGTCTCATATAACTATTACAACATATCTCATAATAATCAAATATCATTTACATACTTTGTTTCCTTTTAGATGTCATATCTACACACTGAAAATATCATTTCCTAGGCACTTAAAAGTTGGTAAATGCTCACAGCCAGACATATGTTTCATCATTGGTTAATTCTTTACAATTAGTACTCAAACTGTTTACTATATCCAAAAATAATTCTCTCTGTTCGTTATATAAAGGACAACTTACTAAAATGGGACTCATCTTCAATAGATTTTGATCTTTTTGATAAGTAGATAGCATAAAAAATCGGAGATCAACTTACTTGTTTGTAAAACATAATCAGGAGGAATTCTTTGCATTCTATGATATAATTTAGTATTGTAGGTTTATTTTAGTTGTTAGAATTCATTATCTATAATCCAATTCTTATATTTTTCTGAAATTCGTCTTAAAACGTCATTCACACGTATGAGAAATTTTACTAACGTTAAAGGTACGAATAAGGGATCAAATAATAGATACACTAATCAGTCCCAAGACAGAAGCCTTTGTTAATCTTGTATTTTTTTTAATTTTAGTTCACTAATATGTTTTAGAGTATATATCGTATGACGTCCATTTTCACTGAACTAGTACATTTTTTTCGGGGGGAAGCTGATGTCCACCTCCGAATGCGGGATTGTCTCACTGCATTGAATACCCTTTGGTGACCTTCTGGTGCTATTTGCTCTTAGGTCGGTTGTTGTCTCTTTGACATGTTCCCAATTTCCATTTTATTTTTTTCTAATAAAATATTCATTGGACACAAATGTCAGTTCAATTATATTTTAGTAAGTCGTTAGTATAATCATATGAAAATTATTCTAGTCAATTACATTCATTGATTCAAGGAAAGATTGTTTCATATTGGCAACCGAATAGTGAATACTGATTAATCATTTTTTTTTCAATTTTACTTTCTAGAAAGAAAAAAATATGACGAAAAATTCCAATTTATCACTCAATATGAAATCTCAGCTCCCTTATTCTAGCATAAAAAAACCTTCTGCTGCGATTATCGAAATAAATTAATTGAATAATACAACTAATTTCAAAATCATTCAAGAACTAATTATAATATGAAAACTACGCAAATTTTACACGTTAACAAATATAACCAACATCAGTATCATGTGTTATAGAAAGTAGACTATAGTTATTATGTTAATTATTCCAAAGTCTCACTCTGTAAGAAAACAATCTCTAAGAGAAACGCAAATCTATATTTAGAATCTATAAGTCCGTTTTTACCCAGTTCGTCAAAAGGTCTGTTTGATTAATGCACTTGTGCATAATCAAGTCATCCCATAAATGATCATCAACAAAGAGTTCTTGAAACGTTGAAATCGTTATCAAATAAATCATTAAGCTAGTTTTTTTGGTGATACGCATTTCAATTCTTTTGATTTTATCATGATGAATAAAATAAGTTCATTCTTAAAATGATACCTCCAAAACAGCACTAACGGTTGCTTTACGTACCAACCGTACCTGATATGTCGCAAATCTACTAGAGGTTTCCCGATTTGCTACCGTACCAACCGTAGTACGAACTAGGAGCCGTCATTGGTTTTTGAAATTAATTCATATATGTCCTTAATGTCAATGTATTTTTTATGAATCATTATAATAGTATTTGGATGATTTTAAGCTACAACTTGGTATAATTTTTATGTAGATATGTTACCTATTCATAACAAACAATATTGTGTGTACTCGATTATGCTTTCAACAAACCGTCGCCAGTAACCGTTCCAACGAACGGTTTGTAATTAAGATTTATTTCCCCTGAAATTTCACAGGCAAAAACAATCTATATATAGCACATTCATAATTTATCTTATGTTTGACTGTAATATTAAAGTAACAGTATAAAATGGAAAAGTAAGCATATTTTAGGGGTAATTTTGAGAAAAGATAATAGAATAACAGCTATTTTAACATTCAAAATTGACCCCATTCAAAATGTAAAATTTTAAAGATAAATACAAAACCTGTTTCGATATTGAGGTCGCTAAATGATTTTTTAGAAAGAGTCTACAAGGTACTGCATAATACACAGTGAATAAATACAAACACGACTGAAATTTTGATGATGTAACTTGTTTTTGATAAATTATCTTCTCATATAATTTCAAATTGTAGGTTATTTTATTTGTTCAAGTTTATTATCTTTAATACCATTCTTATATTTTTCTGCAAGTTGCAAAAATCATCATTCAGACGTATGAAAACGTTCTACCAAAAGTTAAAAGTACGAATAAAGTATCAAGTAAAAGATACACACATAAAATATTCAAAGAACACAAGTGTCAGTACAATTGTATTTTAGTCATAACAGCGGCGGATCCAGAGATTTTCATAAGTTGGGGACCACTGACTGCCTAAAAGGGGGCCCGCTCCAGTCATGCTTCCCTATATTATTAATCTTTTTTTTCCAGAAAAGGGGGCGGACCCCCTTCCCCCTGCCTTATGCCCCCCCCCCCCCCTAATATCCGCCTCTGTATAATGATATGTCATTGAAATTTGATGATTCAAGAAATGTGTTTTTTTTTTTATTGGCAATCGAATAGTAAATACTGATTTTTCAATATTTTTCATTTTACTTTCTAGAATCTTTTCTAGAAAAAAAAATATTCTCACTCAAAATGAAATCTCAGCTCCCTCGTTCTCTCAAACTAAAAATATTGTGTAATGATTGAATTAGATAATTTTAATAATATAAACTAAATTCAAAATCATGCAACAACTATTTTAAAAGATGCGAAAACTACGCAATTTTGACACGTTAACAAATATAACCAACACCAGTATCATGTGTTTTAGAAAGCAGTTATAGTTATTATTTTGATTATAAATCATTTGTCTGTATGAAAACAATCTTTTTTCTATAAAAAAAAAACCCGAACCAAAACAAATACCTAAAACAAACAGAAACACAAATCTATATTTAGAATCTAAAGGTCGTGCCAATTTCAACTCAGTTCGTTAAATGTCTGTTTTATTCAACCACTTGTGCATAACAAAGTTATTCCATAAAGAATCATAAACAAAGTGTTCTAGAAACGTTAAAATCGCTATCAAAAAATCGTTAAGCTAGTTTTTTAGTGATACGCAAATCAATTCTTCAAATTTCATCGTGATTAATAAGATAATTTCATGCGTTAAATGTTACCTCCAAAACAGCACCAACGTTTGTGTTACGTACCAATCGTACCTGATACGTAGCAAATCGGGAAACCTCTACTAAACGTGGTGAGAATGTGGTATTATCGTAGCGGGGTCGTTGAAGAAGCGTAATATGGACGTAGTAGCATCGTGAATGCAACGAAAATTCATATTTTCATGCCGCTCATACCGCGACCTCACCACGATCTGAATGTATTTTAGATTGCAGTGAGCGTGGTGTGATCGTGGTCTAGTGGGACTGGGGCTTAATACTCGTATAAACACACTGCTTTTCTGCTTTGAGTTAATCCACGGCCGACACTCGGCTAACCGAGAGATTGGTCTGTTAATCTATATTGAGTATGCGGCTATATCGGCGGTTGGTCTGATAATCGGGTTGGCTAAAGTCTGTTAATCATGTGTTATCGAGAAAATCATTGACAGTTCAGCATGTTTCATAGTATAACTTTCTAAATATATTTTCATCATAAAAAGTATTCATGTCTAACAAAACAATTCAATGTACTGAATTCAGTGGTGTAATTATTATTTTTCTAGCTTCGATGTACGATCTATAAAATGAAAAGGCGGGTTACTGATCAATAAATTTATACACATTTTACACACATAAAATGTACACAAAATGACACATTGGTTAAATTTACTTGCATTCAATATTTTGAACATCGAAAAAAGAAAGGCATTATGTTGTTAACCATATTGATATCATTGTGTGAAAAATCTACACGAAAATCTGTATTTTGGTGACATAAATCAATCTTTATTTAAAACCTGGTCTGTTAATGGGTCGGATGTATAAAACTCGGTCTGTTAATTGGTCTGTTAAGAGTTATGAATGGCAATAAAAGTATAATTCTATTGCTATATGGGGTGTTATCGGATCAAATGAGTAGGCTCAAGACGAGAGGCTAAAATATACGAAAACACCACATGAGCAATGAAACTTGCATATACGGAAACAACACATGAAATTGAAAATTGATAAAAATGGTTTCGAAAAGTGTAATATTAAAGTAATATTAATTTCATCCAAGAATGATCGCATATATCATGTTGATTCTGCTTAATTGTCATGCATGACACAAATTTGTCATCTACATGGGTAACCAATATATATAAATCAGAGATAAACGTCGTAATGTTACTAAACATCAGTAAGTAAAATATATTGGGATGACAAAATATGAAAAGAAAGAAAGAATAATGAGTAAGATAAACAAAATGTAGAAAAAAATGACATACACGAGAATCTGGATGGAAACGCAGAATATAGAATAATATATAAGGACAGTAGAGAGTGATACATTGCTTAAAACGAGAGAAAAATAATACTTGTTTAAGAATACACACATGAAACACCGATGGCTGTTGAAACAGTAACGGATTGCGATGTACTTATATTGGTGACAAATTCTAGAAGTTTACATGAGGACAACTATGGTGGAAGGTTAATGCCATTTTGCGTTTTAGCGGTTTAGCGTTTTCGCCTTACATATTCTATATGGCGGAAACGCGAAATTGCGAAGTCGAAAACGCGAAAATGCAAAACCGATTTCTTTTCGACTTCGCGTTTTCGCGTTTTCGACTTTGCGATTTCGCCTTTTCGCTATTTCGCGTTTTCGCCCTATAGAATATGAAAGGCGAAATCGCGAAAACGCGAAATAGACTTCACCGGCCACCATAGACAACTGTAGTTCTCCTCTGCACTTATGTAGAAAGGAACTAAACGGAATAAAATTAATTGAAACTTAAAATAACCAAATGTAGCTGCATTCGCTCCTTTCCGTTTACTTCTTTAGAGAGATTTGTAAACAAATTTGATTAAGTAATAGAAGAAAAGAACCAATTGGATGATGCTGACGAATTAGGGTTTAACGTCCAGTGACAAATATCATGTTCATATGTGAACGAGAACACGTTTTATTACATTGGTTGCAATGAATTACATTGATTTCCCAGTTAGATAAAAACCGATAATTTCACATGTGAAATAAACGTGGTTATTTCACTCTCTGACGTCATACAACAATAGGCGTTGTCAAGACGTCGATAACGTCGGATCAAAACAAATTGTCAATGCGTAGGAAAAAGATATAGTTCCTTACATTTTCTACATTAATTTCATAAAAAAAACCATTTGCCAATGTAATAAAAAGAATAACTAATCGCCGTATTTCAATATCAAAAATAAGACAACTTGTGACCGAACGCCGCTATGGATTAAACTCGTGCTGCGCACTCGTTTAATCCATGCGTCGTTCGGTCACGCGTTGTCTTTTTTTTATATTCAAATACGGCGATTAGTTATACTATAAATATGTACCCTGTGTTGTATTAGAAAGACACTTTCAGTCGGAATTGAGAACGTGCTACTTCAAACAGACACAAAAATTAAGGCTGATTGAAAACGTCAATAAAAAATTCATGCATATTCCAGAGGCCAATACATATCACGTTATATTGAAGTGACACACCCTTCAATAAAATGCAAAGAAAGTCAAAATAAAAATGCTCTTTCTAGGATACTGTGGCACCGTATTGTCATTTGTGTTTACTCAGGAACATCTCATTCTTAAATTTGTCGTGGCTAAATAACTCTTAACTGACACAATTTCAATTGTCCAACCCATTAACAGACTGTATTCCCATAATTTTCACTAAAACGTGGTATTATTCACGTTATTTTACAATTATGAAATATTTACTAATGTCAATTTATTTTTTAGAACCACAGTACTATTTTTTGTCCTTTAAATGATATCTAAATTTGTTTGTTTCGCCTTTTATTAAAAAAAATTGCTATGCGTATAAGCATAAATACTACATACTTGCGCAGACTAAGAAATGTTTTTACAAGTGCAAAATGTTCTATGATAGATATCATTTTGTCAGACACTTTTCTTTTTTTGATTTGGTTCTTATAACATGCCAAAAATCTGTATATTTAATAGAGTTTAACATTAAATTAAGCGTTTTACTCTTAACAGACGTATAACCAACCCGATTAACAGACCAATCGCCCATATAGCCGCATACTCAATACAGATTAACCGACCAATCTCTCGGTTAGCCGAGTGTCGGCCGTGTAATCACATATATATGTAATCGATTATCTATTGTTTGTCATACGGTGTGAAAGCTCTACAGATTTGACAGACCGAAAATATTTCAATATATTAGTTTTATGAGAATCTCAAATATTAATGGAGAAATTGTATAATGCCCTGAGGATAGTGGCATATTTTCAAAACATTGCGCTACAATCCTGATATAAAATAAGGAGATATTTTATGATTTTAATGATAAAACTATACACCAAAATAATCAATATGTATACACACACAGGCTAGAGTGTAATACACACTTAACTTGTGTGTTTGTCATCTCTTTTTAATAATAGTGAATGTGGACTCGTATGGCTATTGATGCATGCATAGCAGTGGATTTTCGTTCCTCTTATACCCCAGTCCCACTAGGCCACGATCGCAAGTTACGATCTGTGAAAAAAATGCAAATTTTGATGATCGTGGTAGGATCGTGTAGGTCGCAGTAAGGTCGTACCACGGTCGTGGTGAGGTCTTCAAGATCGTGAAGAGCGTGGCCAACTTTGAACATGTTCAAAACAATCGTGGTGTGGTCGTGGCGAAATAAAGTCGTAGTAGAAGCGTAGTTACAGCGCACTAAGATCGTAGTAAGATCGCAAAGGTCGCTGTACAATCGTAGCGAGAGCGTAGCGAGAGCGTAGCGAAAGCGTCGCGAAAGCGTGATTCTATTCGGAGAGATTGCGCTACGATCTCACAGCGACGTTATCACGACCTTACTACGACCATCACGTTCTCACCGCGACCCAACTACGCTTCCACTACGACTTTACCACGCTGTTCACGACCATAGTACGATTCTAGCACGCCCTTGACGTCCTCATCACGCTCTTCTCACGACCTTACTACGTTCACACTACGACCATCATTTTATTGTCATTTTCACATAAAATATATTAAAAAAAACTCCCTAGATTTTGTTTGTCTGAATGTATTTATCAATTTGCTCTAACGGCTCAACCATGCTTCTCGTTTTTATATGGATTAGAACGTTGGTTTTTTCCGTTTAAATGGTTTAAAATTAGTATTTTTTTGGGCCCTTTAGGTAGCAATAAACAGTTAGGAAAAAATACTAAAGTTTGCCCTTATGAATTTTACCATCCCCTTTTCATTGCTTTCTTGCAATATCAAGCTTACTGTTTGTGTCATATATGGGCATATGTATGTAATCAGAATCTTCCATAGATTTTATATCCAGTATATAAAATGGTAAAATATAATTTCTTTTTGGTGTATCCATGGCAACAATCTGCATTTATTTGTTATAAAATATTGCAAAAAGGGGGGGGAAAGATGTCACATATTTCCCAAAAATTTGGCTAAAAGTAGAATTTCAATCGCTTGAAGTAATACCTTTTCTGAAACTGTGTACATATATCATTCAGCAAATCCAATGAAAATCATATGTCTTTCGTCTCATTTTTTTGTAAAATTGCGTCAAAAACTTCGTGTAGAAAAAGAGTGTTTGTAAACAGTACATTAATTTCTGGACCGATGGCCGGTCTAGCTATGAAAATACGGATTGTCAAACAGAAAACAGCCCATAAAACATGTAAAAAATAATCTTGATGCACTTATAAACCATCTTTGAAGGCTAAATTAGCACTCATCTGTCTAAAAATGAATTTTATTACACAATAACTTTCCTATTTGAAAAATCCACCGGGGCCAAAATGCGAAACTAAACTCCTAACTGTGTATTGCTACCTTATAGCGTGCTGTTCGGTGTGAGCCAAAGCTCCGTATTGAAGGCCATACCTTTGCCTATAATGGTTTACTTTTATAGATTTTTACGTTGATGGAGAGTTGGTCTCATTGGCACTCATACCACATATTCCTATATATATTGACACATCTGTGTCATCTCTGCTATAGTTCACTAAAATATCGTCATTTGAGCTTTATGGACCAGCAATAGGTTGTAATTTACATTTCGGTTTGATTGGCTGACAAGTATTATACTACTTATGTGTATAGTATCAGTTTAATTGAAGTCTGGAGCTGGCATGTCAGTTAACTACTAGTAGTCTGTTGTTATTTATGTATTATTGTCATTTTGTTTATTTTCTTTAGTCACATCTTCTGACATCAGACTCGGACTTCTCTTGAACTGAATTTTAATGTGCGTATTGTTATGCGTTTACTTTTCTTCATTGGCTATAGGTATAGGGGAAGGGTTGAGATCTCACAAACATGTTTACCCCACTATTTTTGCGCCTGTCCCAAGTCAGGAGCCTCTGGCCTTTGTTAGTCTTGTACTATTTTTGATTTTAGTTTCTTGTGTATTATTTGGAGTTTAGTATGACGTTCATACTTTGCTCCCTCTGCATCTACATCAACCCCTACCACCACGACCACGTGTTCTAGTAGATTTTGGTGGCATGACTGTATTGTTTCCGAGAAATCTCCATTTTAATCAGAAATAGAAGGAATGGAACTATATTGATATGAAATACGATATTGACGGTATTGCTGAGAACGTAGTAAGATCGCGGTATGAACGTAGTACAATCGTGGTAAGAACGTGCTATAATCGCAGTAAGATCGTGTTGCAATCGGATAACTCGTGGTATGGTCGTAGTGAGAACTTGAAGAGCGTAGAAAGGTCTTTATAAGCGTAGTGAGGTCGCAGAATAAGCGCAGTGAGAACGTGGTTTAATCGTAGCGGGATCGTTGTAGAAGCGTAATTAGGGCGTAGTAGCATCGTGAAAGCAACGAAAATTAACATTTTCATGCCGCTCATACCGCGACCTCACCACGATCTAAATTTATTTTAGATCGCGGTGAGCGTGGTGCGATCGTGGTCTAGTGGGACTGGGGCTTACATAGAGTTCATCCTATTTGCTAGGTTTTTGTTATTTTACTTATTTTTGAAATTTCTTATACGTTTATTTGAACATATGTTATGTAAAAGAAATATATTTATATTTCTTTCTTGAAATCGTTTTGTGTTGTACCATATTTTCGTATATTGGTATACTTTACAATTTCAACAACTTGCCACTCAGATACTTACGCTCTGCTCAATTATTGTATAAGTATAGTCAGCCTAGGCAAGAATGTCAAAATATTTGATTGTTAATTTATACTCAGATTTTTCACAGCTTTATTTCAGGGACGAAATATGTGTCGGTTTGCTACATGCGATTAAAATTTTTAAAATTTTGTTACAAATCAGATTAAATAAAGAGCTGCGCTATAAGCTCATGATACGCCTGTTGCCCTTTTAGCTTGTCTTTATGCGATAAATAATTTTTCAACGAATAAATTTCCTTGGTCGTTTCCGACATTTTTTGCAAGAAGAAAAAATCCACAATTGTACAGCATCAAATCAGAAATTATATATATAAAAAAAGGGGCACTTAGTTCAATAGATATAAACAAGTCACCATATAGGTTTCATCATAAACTGCTGAAAGCATCTTTGATTTATTATCCGAAAAATTGGGCAAAGCCTCATTCTTTTTTAAGAATAAGACTGCAAAAAACAAAAAAATTTAAATCTGAAATGTATACAAATCAAAAGGGATCTTAAATCAATAGATATAAACATTTTCATCAAAGTTTCAAAAAAGTTGGTGAAAGCGTTTTTGAGTTATTGTCCAAAATTTGGAAAAATCAATAACTGAAAAACGTAAAATTTGAAATTTATAAAAATTGAAAGTAAGCTCAGGTCGATAGATATAAACAATTCTCCAAATTTTCATAAAATTTCATGAAAGTGTTTATGAGTGATTGTCCGAAAACTGGAAAAATCCCCCCTTTTTTAATTCTTAGACGGGCGTATAAAAAATAATACAAAAGCGAAATAGGAAGTTAAAAGGGACAATTAACTTCCACATCAGTTTTACTTGTTAATAATGCTGCATTTGGCAACATTGTTTTATTAGTTTAAAAAATAGAAAAATAACTTACCAGATGTAGGAAGAGTTATAACATGTGGAAATTGTTCATTTCGTGTAATGTCGTCGATTGTTTTCTTCTTTCCTAAAGTCGTAATGATATAAAAATTATATTGTATCTACGCTATATTTTAAAATGCTTAAGTTGTACGTTTTTCTGAAAATGTTTAAAGGTGCATTAGCTACGAATTCGACTAAAAATGTAAAATAATATTTCGATATAAGTAATTGTTTGGTTCAATTTCGTCTTAATAAGATGATTCGGCCCACAAAAATCATCCTTGTAGAGATAAAACGATAATAATTATACATTAATCAAATCAAATCAAATCAAATATTTTATTAATACTAGAACATTATATAAAACAGACCAAGACAATACAATTGCACGTGCCAGCAACTATTTTATTTCGATATTTGTGTTTACATAAAGATATGGCCGTCAGCAATCTTTGGGGGTCATCTCGATTGATAATCAGATTGCTTCTAGTCTAAAATTCGTACCAGATGTTGATACAATTAAAAAAAAAAAGTTGTGTTTTGAACGTCAACATTTTGGAAATTATACACATATTGCTACATAGGTCAATACCATCGTACATACTTAGAGTGTTTTTTTCTAAGACATCAAGCTGATATCCCTTCTTTTCATAATTATTTAAGAGCCAGTGTATGTGTCAAATATTCTAGAAATTGCTAGTAATATAACTTTTAATACATATTGTTTTCAGAGTGAGGCTCATCTATCATTTTTGCAAAAATAGGAGATCAAATAGTGTACGTTATCTTTATTGCTTTTGTGCCTTTTTCTCTATTATTTATGAGATATTTAAAATGTATGGGTTTTTTTTTATTCTTTGGTTTTAATTGAATTATGATAAATCGAAGCAGAATATATAAAATATGTTTGCATTGCCAATAGAAATGGAGGAGAAAATTGCACACTTACTTGATTCGGAACACAGGAATGGAAACTTTGTTGAACATTCTTCCACAGTAAATTTAGTTGTTTCTGCTTTCTGTATTGCAACACACAAATATTTCCCTGAATATTTTCCTTTCAACAAATAAGGTCATCTTATATTTCAAATAATTTTAGAACCATTCATAAGTTGAAATAACGTAACGTCAATGAGACATCTACCCAACAAAACACACAAAATACTATGGACGTTAACTTACATTTATCGTTTATGGTAGTATCTGCTCTTAAAATGTTGTATTAGGTTTTTGTTTTTTCTCATATTTTTGCCTCGACTATCACTTAAAACTTTAAATATCCAGAAATGTATATGGTGTAGTAATATTGGTACGGATGGTTTAATTACTACCGCTAGGTCGATATATCTACTGGAATACTATTAGCTTAGGGTATCACCAGCCTTATACTGGTTTTACACTATTACATTTAGATGTATTTATCAATGTAGCTATGAAGTCAATTTTGACAAAACTCATATCAGAGGAGCATTAAGTGTTATAACTCCTAAAACTATACCGAATTCCCCTTAAATTGAACTATAAAACAAGAACTGCAACTATATTCAAGCATTTAAACAAATGTATGCAGCGGATTTCTCCGGAAACAGTATTAATGGTTAATGAATATTTGGTTACAACAGAAATTAGTCGTTTAAAGAAGAATATTCCGAATAGTTTAAACAGTAGTAGTAAGAAGGCAATAAGCTGTTCATATACCATAAAAAAAAATATCGATCAATTCCATTTGCGTTTAGCAAATACTCATTGTCGAACATGTGTTATTAAAAAAAGTACAGTGAAAGTGTATCTACCAATAATATGGAAAAAAGAGAAAACAAAATTACTACATTTACCTGAAACAACTGTATGGGATCTGAAAATCGGAGTCCAGAAAACTTCCTTTTCTTTAGCGCCTTTTCCTGTAGTATTTCTGTTATATAATACAAAACTTCCATCCTTCAAACATCGTTCTTGGTAATCGTACCATGATATTCTTGAAAACACAGCTACAATAATCAATATTAGGATAATTATATATATACCGGCTCAATCAATTTTTGAAAAATCTTTGGATTTTCAAACCTCTTGGACTCGAGAGCATCAATGACAATTCCCTAATTGTCGAAATGATTAAAAGATGGACGAAAGATACCAGACGGACAGTCAAACTCATAGACTGAAAATTACACTGACAACGCCATGGCTAAAAATAAAAAGTCCAACAGACAAATTATATAGTACAGAAGAAACAACATAGTAAAACTAAAGACTAAGCAACACGACCATCCACCAAAAACTGGGGGTGATCATGTAACGGTTTATTTCTTCCTCTGTGATATGTTATCCTGGGGATAATTTGTCACGGTAATTTTATTCCAGATATGGTATTTCACAGGTAGATTTTTTCCAGATGAGTGAAAATCTATCTGTGTTATAATGCGGATATTATGTTACAGTATATATTTTCCGTTCCATATTTCACAGAACCTTGTGAAATAGAGTCCCATTAACTACTATGTAAGTTACTCGCAATCAAAATATACCTGACCATAATTATAAATGTTTCACAAAGGTAGAACAAATTTGCATAATTTATCAATCAAAGGGAGGTAATTATGAGCAATTTATATTTCAAAGATATTAATATTATATTCCTGAATCTATTTCATAGTCAAATTTTTCCTTGAATCTTATGTTTTATATTCATTTATATTAAAAGATGACTTAAAACATGATTTAATAAGACAGATAATTATTTCAAGGTAAATACAATCCAGCTGTTGAAATTGCGTGTGTTCCAATATATTGTTATGCTATGATTTATCTGATTTCCGTATCATTATCAACTTCATCTTTGTCCCCAGACAAAACTATCATCATTCTCAAATTCTTCCATTACTGTTTACAGTAGTAATGCAACTATATTTCTACCTTTACCTTTTAATTCATATTTGTACTGAGATCTGAAAACAACTCACTTTTACCTTTATTTCACTTAGTAATATGGGGACGAAGTCCCCAATTACGGTAGAAAAATCAATAAAAAAAAAAAAAAAAAAAAAATCGGGAAAATTTCCCGAATTTTTCATTCTACTAATGAACTCAAAATCGTTAACCTTTTTTTTCAGATCGAGTTCCTGTTCCGGTTTTCCCCGCATTTGCGCAGAAATCTGTCTTGTTTGCATGAGACTTTGAAAAAAAAAATTATATTCATCAGTCTAGTAAAATATAAGATTGGAACTCAATACAGTTTCATTTTTAATAATTGTTTGATTTGAAAAAAAAACGTTACCTGATGGAAGCGTTTCTTTTGTTTACATTGAATATGACGTCATAACTTAAAGAACGTCACAGCTAAATCCCTAACAACAGAACCAAAATCGGGAACGTTACGGTATATTTCCGTATCCTTTATTAACATGTTTGAAGTAAAAAAATAATACATATACAGACTTCGTCCCCATTCACAGGTTATGCCTGCCTCATATTATGGGGACGGAGTCCCCAATAACAGTAGAAAATTCAATAAAAAAAAAAATACGGGAAAATTTCCCGAATTTTTCATTGTACTAATGAACTCAAAATCGTTCAAATTTTTTTTGCCGTGTTTTGAAATCCCGGACCTGCGCAGAAATGTACAATGTACTTCCTTTTCCGGTCTCGTTTGTATGAAACTTTGAGTAAAATATATATATCAGTCTAGTATAAAATAGGAAGGAACGCGCAATACCAATTTTATTTTTAATAATTCCTTGATATAAAAAAACGTTACCTGATGATAGCGTTTCTTTGTTTACATTGCATATGACGTCATAATTTAAATAACGTCACAACTAAATTCCTAACAACAGAACCAAAATCGGAAACGTTACGGTATTTCCGTTTCTTTTTTTTTAAACAAATATTTAAGTTACAAAAAAATAATTCATACAGACTTCGTCCCCATTTACAGGTAATGCCTGCCTCATATTACCTTATTTTATATATATTAAATTAATCATGATAGAATGAAATTCAAAACAGTGTGGCTGTGGCCATTGATTGACACATTAAATTCATCCATTGACTAGGACAATTTAGGTGAACGTTTGTATGTAACGACCACTTCTCACTATGCACCTTAATAAAGTAATTCGAAAAATTAATAAGAAATAACGCGATGTTTTGATTTATATCAATTATATAAATCAAAACATAAAGGTAATTCCTGATTAATTTTTCGAATTATTTTATAATTAAAGACGTTAAGAAACCTTTGGTGACCCCACAGTTTAAATGTCTATCGTAGGTACGTCGTGAACAGTGGTCGGACTCGTTATAGACAAACGTTCACGTAAATTGTCCCAGTCAATGGATGAATTTAATGTGTCAATCAATGGCCACAGCCACACTGTTTTGAATTTCATTCTATTATTTCACAATTATGATCTTTGAAATTACTTCTGGGTTTCTTTCATATGTTTCATGATAATTGTCTTTTTAAAAGAATGATATTTACTTGAATATTTCAGGACATTATTTTCAATGATAATTTGTGAAATTATTTTCCATTATAATACATTTTTTTTTAACAATTTAGCTTTAATTCAAATACACTATTATTATTTCGTAGTATTTGTTAAGATTAAGTTGTTTTTTTTAATAACTATTCATAAGTTTAACTTCCCAGATATAGTTTCACGGCAAAGGAAAAAATATCCTAGGAAATATTTTCCTCCGGATAAAAAAATAACAACTGCTGTGACATTTTTTCCACCGGATCAAATTTCACCCGGATATAATTTTGCTTTATAATCACAGACGATCCGGAAGGGTAAGCAAATCCTTCTCCACAATTAAATTGAGCACAAAAATGAAAAATAACAAATCACTTATCGAAACGTTGTTTTTTTAAATTATCACACTACCAATGGAAGCATGACATTTTCTTGTTGTATATTATAAAAATCTTACATGATGATGTGTTCTTACATCCGTATAAATATTTTGCATTGCAGTCTCTGATAGTAAACATGTTTTTGTCTTTGTTTGTTGTTACACATTCTTGTTCTATATACGTATTTTCTGTTGTCATGCTGATATCTGTAAAAAAACAAAAACATAGTATTGCTAGAAATGAACAGGATAAATATAAATAGCATGTGTTGTTCAGCACAGATTAAAAATAAGAGGCTATCAGATTGACTGACAGCAAACCAGATATTACTGCATAGAGATACTATTTGCAAAAGGACCCACAAACAAGATATAGCCAAAAAAAAAGGATTTTTGTCGGATTCATAAATGGTTATACCAAAATCAATCTAAGTATCATGTTTCGTTACTTAAAGGTCTAACTCAACAACGATAATAGCAAAATTCGGTTGAATTAAATATGACCTTTAGTAATAGGAATTAAGATATCTTAATTTGAATTTGAATCGGGTTTTCAAGATATAGACAACGCTCTAAGTACCATTTTTCACTACTTTTAAAGATCTACTCGACAATTATAAAAGCCAAAATCATGAAAATTAAATTGACCTTTGTTCAGTCAGAGATAAAGCATATCTAAATTAAGATCGACTTCGTCAAAGCGTTTTCAATTTATTGCACGGAAACTGTTTGTGAATCCCCTTTTTAGTCACGGCCGCTGCCACCCGCCGCACATAATCAAATCAATAACCAATATTGTCTTTGGGAAATCAAGGTAACATAAAGTTATCTGAAATCAGTGAAATCGAAGAATGTTACCTACAGTAACTAACAAAATATCTATACCTTTAACAAAAGTAAACACCAGAGCTGACCGACCGGAACCACAGGGAGTGTCGATAGTGTTGGTACATTCTGCCCTGCAGTCATTTATATCATCACTGATATCAGGTACACCAGAAAGACAGTAGCACCTTGAACTCTGAATATTCAAAAGCATATCAATACAAGTAAAACAAAATGTTTGAAACTCATACGACAATGAAATATACAACATATAAAAAAAACAACGTGTGAACTGATAAAAATATATCGTACAATTAGACGGAAGTAACAGCACTGGAAACAGAAGAAGGAAAAGCACAAAGGAATGCATTATATCATTTATTGAAATATCAAACGGTCGTGGAATGAAAATCTAACTTTCATGTTCATTTCCAAATTGTAGATCTTGCTGATCATTTTGCAATTTAATGTTTCTCTTCATCGGTTATAGTTATCAACAAAATGAACCAAAAAACGGAGTCAATTTGACAAAACGTAAAACGTGGTTGCATCCAAGATATCTCTATTTATCGCTATTTTGTGCATTTTTCCTTTGATCTTTTTTTGTGATAATTTTCATATCATGCTTCTCGCTTGAGATGGAAAAATTATCGCTAGAAACTAAGGAGGCCACGTGGCGTTGCTAACGAAATTGACATGAAATTGACAACGTCGACATAGGTAAAATAGCGATAAACAGATTATCATTGGTCATCTCAACTCGATCGCTTTTCTCACTTTCGCTGTACCAGCTCAAGCGAGAAAATCAATCTCGTTGAGATGATCAACGATAATCTATAAATATAATACACATAGACAAACTGACACACAAACGTTAGCGCGATATTCGTATGTTAAACAGTCCTTTCAAGATTTGTACGTCACTGATGGAGTACAAAATTTAAACTTGGTACCTATTATGAGTTTATTCCCTCTAATGTCCTCATTTGACAAAACTTACCTTCATGACGAAATACGAAGCAGATGAATAATCTGAGCAATGTCGTAAACAATCCTTAACGGATTTTACATTTCTTCCAGAATCGATAGGTGAATACTTTCTTCCACAACCTGTAAAATAAGGCATCGAATCATCATTTCTATAGTATGTTTTGACACCAGCGTCACATTTAAAAGACTATAAAAGCGAACCAGAGGCATTAATGAGTCTATGTCGCTCACCTTGAACTACGAACATTTTCAACAATGGCCACTATCCAAAATCGTTGACTAAAATATACTTCTCGACGCAATTATTTTTATACGACCGCAAAATTTGAAAAATTTTTCGTCGTATATTGCTATCACGTTGGCGTCGGCGTCGTCGTCGTCGTCGTCGTCGTCGTCGTCGTCGTCGTCGTCCGGCGTCCGAATACTTTTAGTTTTCGCACTCTAACTTTAGTAAAAGTGAATGGAAATCTATGAAATTTTAACACAAGGTTTATGACCACAAAAGGAAGGTTGGTATAGATTATGGGAGTTTTGGTCCCAACATTTTAGGAATTAGGGGCCAAAAAGGGCCCAAATAAGCATTTTCTTGGTTTTCACACTATAACTTTAGTTTAAGTTAATAGAAATCTATGAAATTTTGACACAAGGTTTATGACCACAAAAGAAAGGTTGGGATTGATTTTGGGAGTTTTGGTTCCAACAGTTTAGGAATTGGGGGCAAAAAAAGGGCCCAAATAAGCATTATTCTAGGTTTTCGCACAATAACTTTAGTTTAAGTAAATAGAAATCAATGAAATTTAAACACAATGTTTATGACCACAAAAGGAAGGTTGGTATTGATTTTGGGAGTTTTGGTCCTAACAGTTTAGGAATAAGGGGCCCAAAGGGTCCAAAATTGAACTTTGTGTGATTTCATCAAAAATTGAATAATTGGGGTTCTTTGATATGCCGAATCTAACTATGTATGTAGATTCTTAACTTTTGGTCCCGTTTTCAAATTGGTCTACATTAAGGTCCAAAGGGTCCAAAATTAAACTTAGTTTGATTTTAACCAAAATTGAATCCTTGGGGTTCTTTGATATGCTGAATTTAAAAATGTACTTAGATTTTTAATTATTGGCCTAGTTTTCAAGTTGGTCCAAATGGGGGTCTAAAATTAAACTTTGTTTGATTTCATCAAAAATTGAATAAATGGGTTCTTTGATATGCAAAATCTAACTGTGTATGTAGATTCTTAATTTTTGGTCCAGTTTTCAAATTGGTCTACATTAAGGTCCAAAGGGTCCAAAATTAAACTAAGTTTGATTTTAACAAAAATTAAATTCTTGGGCTTATTTGATATGCTTTATCTAAATATGTACTTTGATTTTTGATTATGGGCCCAGTTTTCAAGTTGGTCCAAATCAGGATTCCATATGAAATATTGTGCAATAGCAAGAAATTTTCAATTGCACAGTATTGCACAATAGCAAGAAATATCTAATTGCACAATATTGTGTAATAGCAATTAATTTTCAATTGGAGTTATCTTTCTTTGTATAGAATAGTAGTTGATAATATATGTTGGAAATTTGCCAGACATGACTGATGTCATTTTCTATTTTTATTTGCCAATAACTTTATGTAAATGACTTCATTGGAAATTTGCCAATATAAAATGTTGCTGATGAAGCTTTTTTTCCTTATCTTATCTAAAATGTTTTTAGATAATGTATGTTGGACATTTGCCAGACATGACTATGATGTCATTTTCTATTTTTATTTGCCAATAACTTTATGTAAATAACTTCATTGGAAATTTGCCAATATAAAATGTTGCTGATGAAGTTTTTTTTATTGTTTTATACAATAAACAATGTATATTCACTTTTACTACCAACCAATCTTTACCATTCAGTGATAACAAGCACTTTATTTTACATTTTAATATTTTATGATGTATTTAAAAGAGTAGTTATTGTTGCAAACTCCATTAGAAATTTGAATTGATATCAGTTTTGGAAAAAGGGAAACGGGGATGTGAAAAAAAGGGGGGGGGGGTTAAATTTTTCTCATTTCAGATTTCATAAATAAAAAGAAAATTTCTTCAAACATTTTTTTGAGAGGATTAATATTCAACAGCATAGTGAATTGCTCAAAGGCAAAAAAAAACTTTTAAGTTCATTAGACCACATTCGTTCTGTGTCAGAAACCTATGCTGTGTCATGATCAACTATTTAATTTTAGATTTAAAAAGTTTGAAGAAGAAATCTTTAATTGATTTGTAAAATCTTGACATTTGTTTTGTGTAAAAAAAAAACATGTAATGTCAAAAATTTGATCACAATCCAAATTCAGAGCTGTATCACGCTTGAATGTTTTGTCCATACTTGCCCCAACTGTTCAGGGTTCGACCTCTGCGGTCGTATAAAGCTGCGCCCTGCGGAGCACCTGGTTGCTATTACCTTGTTGATCATTTTAGCTGCTTACATTTTTTTCTTTATTTGCAATTGTTTCGGCAAATGTGCAAACATTGAATAAAATTATCATTGAAACGACAGTAACTCATAAAATGAGTCAATTGACGATTTCTGTCATTGTGATATATATATATATAGGCGTAAAAAATAATTTTCACATGTGCAGATATATATATTCATTAAATAAAATAAGTAAAAAGTTAACAGTTCCATTGTATCGATAGAATGGAACTGTTAACTTTTTACTTATTTTATTATTTTATTTAATGAATATATGTATATATATATACAACTCGTCTAAACATCAACCCAAAAATGTTAGATCTTAAAATTTGCTTTTGCAAATATTTTGTTCTTCCCTCTCCGGGATTCGAACCTATGCTACTGAGATATCGTGACACCAAATCGCCTGCACTGTAGCCGTCCCTCTAGACCACACGACCACCTGGGCTTCAAAGGTTAAGCTTTCGGTGGCCGGGTGTTACCCTTCCATGTCAGTTTTAATCTAGCGTCGTACAACAGTACAGATGGATAAATCTGTTGTAGAGTTGTCACTGGCTGAGACGTACTTATATATATATATATATATATATACAACTCGTCTAAACATCAACCCAACAATGTTAGATCTGTAAATTTGCTTTCGCAAATTTTTGGTTCTTCCCTCGCCGGGATTCGAACCCATGCTACTGTGATATCGTGACACCAAATCGTCTGCACTGCAGCCGTCCCGCTAGACCACACGACCACCTGGGCTCTCAAAAAAAGAGCTTTCGGTGGGCATGTGTTACCTTTCCACGTCAGTTTTAATCTAGCGGCGTACTACAGTACATGATATATAAGGCATGAAGATGTTATTGTTACAGATATATATTACTTTAATTTTCACTTTTTTGGTCTTTTGGAAAATGTTGTTTGTGCTGTTTTTAGACCTTTCTACAACGAAATTTGTTTTACATGCACACGTATAAAAATTGCGGTTTTTATCCAACGCAATCATAGGTTTGAACGTAGTTTTCAATTTAGACTCGTTTATATATATATCTCCGCCTATGTGTAGTGACAACTGCAAATTATACCTTGTCCATCTAAAAAGAATACTTCGTGTATTGTATCAGAGATCCTTGTTTAATTCCTACGACAAGGTAACACCTCCCGAAACAAAAGCTTATTTTTATAAGCTAGAGTTAGAGGAGGGGATAAGGTCTCTGCGCAATGCTAGGCGGTGTTGTCGTAGAAGTTAGAAATAAAAAGTACAGGTTCCAGCCCCGGCGCCGGGGAGGAAGTTACGAATCAAATCTACTCTAACATCGTTAGGTTGATTTTCTAGGCACTTTATACATATTCTAACGCCTGGTATTTCTTAATCATAAGAAATCCGATTGACAAGGTATAATTTGCAGTTGTCACTACACATAGGCAGAGATATACATATATTAATTTACAGTGATTGTATGCTTCTAAAAATAGATAAGCATCCTGTAATTATACTAGAGAGATGAGTAGATGATCATTTCTGTACACTAAAAAGAATTATACTTCGTTTATTGTATCAGAGATCCTTGTTTAATTCCTACGACAAGGTAACACCTCCCGAAACGAAAGCTTATTTTCATAAGCTAGAGGAGGGGATAAGGTCTCTGCGCAATGCTAGGCGGTATTGTCGTAGAAGTTGCGAGGCAGTTACGAATCAAGTCTACTCTAACATCGTTAGGTTGATTTTCTAGGCACTTTATATATATATATAGCCTAGCCTACATAGCTAATCAAGAGCATGAGGTAAATTGCAAGTTTTGTCTTTTATCACGAAATGCAACTGATATAGCAAGAGAAATTTTGATAGTAGCAGAACGTTGAGATTTACCTTTTGTCTATCTATAACGAAACTGCTTTGTCTGACTAGTATCTTGAAAACTTTAATAAAGTGAAACTATTTAGAGAAAATAATCAGCAAGACAAATGCTTGATCGACTCTTTTAAAGTTTAACATATATATGTCTTTTTGGCAATTTGTTATGTTTACAATTTTCATCAATTATATTTTTTGGCAAATACATGTATTCAAAAGTCGGCAAAATCACAATTTAAGGAGCAAGACCTCCTTTAAAAGAGTCGATCAAGCATTTGTCTTGCTGATTATTTTTCTCTAAATAGTTTCACTTTATTAAAGTTTTCAAGATACTAGTCAGACAAAGCAGTTTCGTTATAGATAGACAAAAGGTAAATCTCAACGTTCTGCTACTATCAAAATTTCTCTTGCTATATCAGTTGCATTTCGTGATAAAAGACAAAACTTGCAATTTACCTCATGCTCTTGATTAGCTATGTAGGCTAGGCAGGATCATCACATATTTTTTTTAACTAGATACGCTTAGTGTGAATATGTTTTAATTTATTGTAAATAAAGTTTAGGAGCTTGGTCGCGTTCAATATCGTAGCGGCTACGTAGTGCTATGTAGATTTTTGTCCATTGCACGAGTAGCTAGCCTAGCTGCTATTTATATCTATGTAGCAGCTATGCTAGCTACACGTTCAATAGTAAAAAAAAATCTACGTAGCCCTATGTAGCCGCTATGACATTGAACGCAACACTGGAGATTTTTGTAAAATTAAACGGACGACTTGCGATGACGGCAACTGGATGTCAACTGAAGCAAATATACCACTGTGCCCTTTAGCCTTTAGGAATTAAATATAAAATCAGTAGCGAAATAGATATTATAACTTGGACTGGTATAGCATTTAGGGATTATTGCGTCCAAAGCTTGTGTACTAACTTTTTTTTTCTTACATGCATCTTACATTTACAAATTTAACAGCGTCATCTGCATGTACTTCTGCTGACAACAATTATTTTCTAGCTTGTTTTTGTTTGATTACGATGTATTTAGTGTCAATCCCCCTTGAAACGTCAATCAAGATAAATTACTGAATTTTAATTCTATTAAATTTAAATCATCATTGGGAATTTCCTTATATAACAGGATAGGAATCAAGGTAAGTGTGTTCTTTACGTAAATTAAGCAGCAGACTAAAAACTACAAGTAAAACAAATATTAAAACCAATATAGCGGTCAGGATATTTGTCAGAATGATAGAAGATATCATTATGAAAAAAGTAAAATCACAAAAATACCGAAATCTGAGGAAGATTCAAAACGGAAATTCCCTAGTCAAATGGCAAAATCAAAAGTTCGAAAACATCAAACACATCAAACGAATGAATAATAACTTATATTCTTGACTCGGTTCAAGCATTTGTGTTATAGCTATCTAAACCTTTCATTTGTATAGCAGTTGCATACATTCTGTTATATTGACAACGATGTGTGAACAAAACAAACAAACATAACACGTAAAAATGTCAAAATAGGGGTACAAAAAAATCAACATTGTGTTATAATCTTAATCACTATAAAAGCAAACAAATATGTAATACGTAGTACTGAAAAATAAAATATCTTCATTATTTTAAGTACATTGTCCTTTTTTTGCAGTGACAATATTGCTACCAACCTTCCAAAATATAATATGAATCATACCAATAGTATTTCCTCATTCCCCTGACCACACTGTTAGAAGCCATTTATAGACATATATTAATACAATGTCTTTCTTCAGCCTCACAATGGTAGATTTGTAAATTTGCGGAAGATTCTTTTTTGTTTTTCCCTGGCCGGGATTCAAATTAATGCATGCTACTGAGATATCGTTGTCCATATCGCCTTGTAATAATCCCGACGCCTTGTTCTATTCAAGACGCGCTAGACCAATAACGCTTTCTGTGGTCGGGTGTTACCTTTCCTCGTCAGTGTTTATCTAGTGTCGTAATACAGTACAAAATATATATGGCATGAAGATGGAATTTTTATCTTTATGTGGGTATTTCATAGATGCGTAACTTACTTTCTTAATTACTGTACTTATTATCTGGTAAAATCACACACAAGTAACTTTCAAATATTTGTAAGAGTATTAGCCCATACCCGACAGATTCCTCTTACTGTCTAACATGTCATAATATGAACGTATGACCAATAATAGTGATACACGTGACAAACCTATAAAAGCTGCAAACTTCGTGTATCTAATCACTGTTCCAGTCCAAGCTTTTCCATTATGCTTAAATAGAAGACTCTCTGATGACCGAAACGATATGTCAGTGGTGTTGATGTTTTCTATCTCTGGTAATAAGCATACCTTGGAACTCGTTGTCCAGTTACTTTCTGGAAGTCCGATAAAGATTGTGCACCCTAGAAACAATTTCAATTTGGAATTATACTAACCGAGCAGAACAGAAACATATATACCATATGATAACATCATATATTTGTTACCCTACAAATAACAAGAGACGCATACATATGAAAAATAAACAAGCTGTACTCCTATTGCGGAATAACTGAATATTATCGAATTTAATTTACTGCATAATTCAATACAGGTCTATCCACTAAGTTTTTTTTAAAGAAGAATATAAAAAAATATTATATATAGATCTTTATGTTTTTCAATAAGCAAAAGAGACAACAAATGATATACTACGGTAGTTAATGGTAGAATCAAAAGTAATAAAAAATAAATCTTAATGGTTTTACATTATTCAAATTAGAGGCGTCAGTAAATTACCAATCAAATCTCGTAAATCCCCTTATAATAAAAAATCAGGTAAAAACAAAACTTGTGTTTTCTGCCATGTATGCATGTTCTCCCAACGTTCATATTCATGAATTTTTTTTCATGGTTATCGTTACCCTGTGTTGTTCCGATCTTAGTTGTTCTTCTCCATAACTCAAATGCCTTTTGGGGGACATTCTATCAAAAAGCATTTGCGCAGTGTATCGATTTCGATATTTAATAGCCATACGATAGGACAACAATTGTATATTAATACTGAGAAATAGTCAGTTTACAATGAGAGCTGATGTAATTATATTTGTCATAGGTCTTACTTTGCAATTGTACATCGGTTTCAAGTAGAAGCTCACTAGATGTGTAGCACACCGTATAGTTTTGTAAGTAAGTTTTGTTGTTTTAACTTCACTGGGACATATGAAATGCAAGCAATGGCTAGAATCCTAGGTATTTGGTGACAAGACATAATTAAGACATCTGAACTTGAAATTAAGGAACTTGGCAAAATAATTTGTTTTGTCTTTAAGGAGTTTTTGTATGAATTATGTATCATAAGGAAAATTATGGAGATGTAGAATGGTTTTCAATGAAACAACTATCACCCACAGTTCAAATGAAATGAATGTATGCTTATTAACAGCTGCATGGTCTTCAAAAATGACAAAAATCCATATCACATAGCTGGCTATAGGTAAGAGGCCCGGACATAAAAAAAAATAAAACAACTCAACTGAGAAAAATAACAGTCAAAGCTATAACAAAACATTTTACAAAAAACGAATATGACAGGCATACATGTACTAACTATTACCACTAAACTACATGCTCCTGACTTGGAAAGGCACTGCACATAGAGAATATGACTACTAGAAAGCAAGTTGATCAATAGAGACGCAAAATTAGTACCCCTTAAAATATCAACTATTTGTTGAAATATTTAACTTACGAATTCAACGAGGTTATTGACAATCAATAATAGTTCGGGTTAAAATATCTTCTTTGTATCTTTAAACAGAGGAAAAACTACCAAAGGGCCTCTTTATTATTCCAATGAATTCGAAAATAAAAAAAAATTAATGCACCAATAAGATATTTGAAAATATCAGTCTGTCGAATTTTGTCTTACATATTGGCATAAAGGCTTCAAAACGGTATTCGAATGGTGGTAGCCGATGCTCAATTTTGTATATTTATTAAGCAGGCTTTGATACAAAAATCTGATTTAGGAACATTGGTTCTTCGGAAGGTACTCAAACGTAAATCATAAATAATCTGTGTCATTTTATCGATGATAGAAGATGTTCTTGACATTTTGGTGTATGTTAAGTTTGACAACACGATACGTGGAAACTTAACTATCATTTACAATTAGTTGTATTTGGGCGTCTTTTGTAAGAATTATAACTGTATTTATGTTTGGATTGTGTATTTCAGTTAAATTTGCATATCTATGATGCATGAGCACACACAATTGTATATGTCGGATCCCAACTATTGCCACGTTAACCAAATATGTATGTTTTGGGTAACCCATTCAATATATTTTATTACAACGAAACTACATATCAGTAGGAGTTTAAGCTAGCTATACAGCCTAGTTGAACAATCCATTTTCTTTGGGAATTTCCTGTACCAATTTAGAAATATGATAACTTTACTCCAGTTGTTCCTTCTGTTGTTTTTGTAGAGCGTTTCGTTTTGTCGGGTTTGTGAACCTCCCTTATCAGCTTTACCTTGAAGGTCGTTTTTTCTGTTATAACTGTTTTTCAAAACCTTTTACATTTAATGCAAAAATCAAAAATACCTTAATGGGAAAGCTTTTTCTGAAAAAGATAATTTACCACTAAATATATTTTACAAAGATTTTAGGCCGTGTTCACACTTAACGCCGTGTACAGTAAACATGTTTACTTATAGGTAAGACAATACTTGGTCATTTTTTATGAAGATTTAAGCCCAAGGCGAAGCCGAGGGCTTAAATCTTCATAAAACATGATCAAGTATTGTCTGACCAATTTAGAACATATTCACACTTTCGAGTGACCTTACAAAACTATCCTTTCCCATTGTAATATTCAAGCCTAAATAAGAGTTCACTTTTTATAATGAACTAAATATAAAACATAGGTAATGATCATTTCAGTGAATGAAATGAAATAGCACGGACATAGTTAGTGAAGGATAAATTGTTTTTCTTCTGCTTCAGGTCAATTTTAAAACTCATATATCTTTACATTTTTTTTTTTATTTTAAAAAGCAACACAATGTTATATAAATCCCCTTTTTGGAATTTGATTTTTTTATAGATATAAAACTCTCTGTATGAATATTTGAATTCAGACCATTCAACATTAAATGCTTACTTTTTATTGATAAATTTAAATGTATTGCGTTTCTCCGACAACAACCCTTTGCTTTATATATCAGCAGTCTGGCATTGTGTTTTTTTGATGGAAAGAAAAATAATTCCCTCAAATGTAAGGTATATATAAATTAAATGAATATCATTTTATTTTTCCTTACCATTTTTTTTTGTGTATTCTATTAGGTGTACCATTAGAAAATGCATGAAATTTTGCAAAATTCAAAATGTTTTTATTTTAATCTTTTCTTTTTCATCTTTAATCAGTAGGCTATTTTCCCATGGAAAATGCCTTAGGGGATTGTACACTTCGTTAGTGCAGTTATTAAGAGTTCACTTTCATAATTAACTGACAATGAAAAGTCATTCATGTATAGCATTTCATAGTGCATGGAAAACCATGTACTATGAAAATTAGAGGGCAAAAAACTGACTTTTCATTGGACGAGAAGGGGTGAGTATGTTCTAAAATTAGTTTAATGTAATAGTCACTGGTTTCACATTAAATTTGTTCACATCTATACACCTTGTTTAATTACTTGTGTGCAAGATTTGTTCACACTTGTAAACTATATGTCATTTAAATATTCATAACCTAGAACCGAATGCCAAGTTTTCGGAAAACTTTTCTAGCAGTAAGGGAACGACCATTTGAATTCAAAAAGGAAGGATGAAAATATTCCGATCCCCAATTGGATAAAAAAAAAAAAATCTGGTCATACACATGATAAAAAAGATATTCTGAATCAAGAGTTTCCCTATAATACATTATAGTGTTAAGAATTGAGAAAAAAGGATTTGATCACCAGCATCGAAAAAAAGACTCGAAATAAAACGTTCGCTCGAAAAACAAATCTGACTCAGATAAAAAATTCCCCCACCCCCTTTTTTGAAGTTAAGTTGTTGCTCCTTTATGAAAGCCATTTCGATGATTTGCAGTAGTTTGAATATACTAGAGATGTCTCGATTACGCATTAGTAAACGTAAGCTGCAGCAGCGTGCTTACAGACGAAGAAAAATGATCGAGATATAAGGGATCACTACATTTTTATCTTTTCTGTTGTT